>NW_024070192.1:16028302-16460097 GCF_014754425.2 Oryx dammah | reverse complement strand
CCCCCCCCCCCCCCCCCCCCCCCCCCCCCCCCCCCCCCCTCCCGCCGGGGGGCGGGCGGAGAGAGAGTGTGTGTCTATACACGCGCACTCAGTCATGTCAGACTCTGCAACTCCATGGTCTGTAGCCCACCAGGCTTCTCTGTCCATGGGTTTTTTCAGGCAGGAATACAGGAGTGAGTTGCTATTTCCTCATCCAGGGGATCTTCCCAACCCAGGGACCAAGCCTGCGTCTTCTGTACTTCCGCACTGGCAGGCAGACTCTTTACCACTGAGCCACGTGCCTCTCAAAACCCTCACAGAGCCAACACACCCTTCATTGTCCCTGGTTGACTACAAAACTTCAAGGAAGAGAACCTTGTTCCTGTGTTACCAATGGTAGGAAGATTATACCTTGTATGTTTAAAAAGAAAAAGTAACAGTTTATATTTTTGCATGCTTTACTTCTGGGAAAGGTTCACTTGGTAACCCCATCAATTCTACAGTAAGGAAAGGATAAAAGAATGAGACTTATTTTGCAAATAGAAGCAAACAAACAATGACTGCATTGTCAAAAGCCATAGAAGCAATCCTTTTGGTAAAACAAATAAAAAACTCAAACCTAGTCTTTTAAAATATATATACCCAGTAATTAGCTTTCCTGTAAGAAAGGCGATATAAGGAAATACACATGTATCTGCTCATCTGTGCAGCAGAAATATAGGAAGGAAGGCTAGTGCAAAAACGAATGACACTGGAAGGAGGCTGGAACACAATGGGAACAGGTGGAAACAGGAACAGGGCTGCAGCTTTTGCAAGCTTTAACGCTTGCACTGCAGTATGTTTCACACATGCAAGAACTAACAGAGACCAACTCCTATGTGTGGGCAACAAGAAATCAAACACTACAGTAACAAAGGAACCTAGCTGTATTACAAAATAATTGCATCCTCATACTGAAAGGCGTGAAGAGGAAAAGAACTAACATAAGTGTAATTTCTGGAAATAGTTATTTTGACTGTATATCATTGAGCTAAAGTACTGTATACAATATTGTACTCTAGTTAGTAAAGATATTTCTCACAGGAGTATAAGATGGCAATTCCGAAACTACTTTATATGGTACTGCTGCTGCTGCTAAGTTGCTTCAGTCATGTCCAACTGTGCGACCCCATAGACGGCAGCCCACCGGGCTCCTCTGTCCCTGGGATTCTCCAGGCAAGAACACTGGAGTGGGTTGCCATTGCCTTCTTCAATGAGTGAAAGTTAAGTCGCTCAGTCGTGTCCGACTCTTCGCGACCCCATGGACTGCAGCCCACCAGGCTCCTCCATCCATGGGACTTATATGGTACTAGGACTGAACAAATAAGTATCAGTAAGAAAGGACAAAGAGACTGGTGTTAGATTGGTATTAGTATAAACTCACGGTTTTGAGTGCATATACAGATGGGTAGATAACAAAATATATATGAGTGTTTAATGTATTTCCTAGCTATATTTAGAAGTCTCAGATAGAAGCAAAGACATCAAGTAGCAGTGAGCATAACAAGTATCCAGACTGTAGTCTCAAACATCTGGTCTCCAATAAAAAAGAACAAGGGCTGGAATAAGTACAATACAAGATGAGTCCGGGATATTTTTGGGTGGAAAAAGTGAATACTTAAAATACAAGGGGGGCACATTGAAAGGACATGGGCACCAATCTGAAAAGAGGTCCCAATGCCAAAAGCTGAGACACTTGGAAGTGAATAATGAACAGTAGTAGTAGTAGTAGTTAATAATCCATAAAATAAAATTAACAACCATAAAAACATCTCTGAAATAAACAACTGACTAACCAACTAAACAAACAAATGAGGGAGCAAAGACAGCTCTTCCTAGCAGAATTCCAATGAACAAATGTGGAAAATAGAAAATCACCATTTAGTCAACACCGCAGTAATGACCACTGCAGTAATTTTGCAGGTAAAATCTACCAGTGGATGATAAAACTGTGGATTAAAATATAATAAAGAACAGAAAAACGCACAGCGTCCCTCCACGACATAGTCGTTAATTATAAAGGAAAAAATACTAATTTAATGGCATGTTATCGCCTTAACCAAGTGAAAAAGCTATTAACCACCATCATGTACCCCTAAATATGGTATAGTGAGAAGGGGACAGTATCACTTCTATGATATTACTGCAGGGGAAAAAAAAAAAAAGGCACCTTTAATGGGAAAACATCTGGTGACTCCAATCTAAGCAACATTACACAAAATAACCTACTAGCACGGTTGTGTCAAGGTCATGAAAGATAAAAACTGAGGTGTTCTCACACACTGGCTGAGATACAACAACTATACGGAGTAGGGGGTTTTGGACCAATTGTGGCGGGGCGGGGGGCACACATGCACTAAGTGAGAAAATGAGTGAAAGGGGAATAGAGTCTGTAGTCTGTATGAATGTTAATTCCTGGTTTTGACACTGAACAATGGCTATGCAAGCTGTTAACACTAGGAGAAGCTGGGTGAAGAAACAGTATGCAGGGACCCTGTACTGCTTCTGCAACTTTTCTGTAAGTCTAAACTCAATTTCATTCATATACATACCTATTTGTTTTCCTTAAATAAAAAACAAGACATGGGGAAAATTTTAAAAATGAAAGAAATAAAAAGTGGTCTTGGAATTCAGAAGGAAAAATTAATTTTGGTGTTGGGAGAAATAGAAAAAGGGAAGGCATCATTAAGATGGAGGTTTGACCTAGGCTCTAAAGATACAAAAGATAATGATAAAACAATGGCTTCATCCTCACTACAGATTTAAAGGGGTAATTCAGACAGCAATTTCAACATCTTCGTAAGTTACATTTCCAGTTACTTTAGTTGTCAAAGGCATCAGAGCCGCACAGTCTCCTAATTACCAGTAACGTTGCATAATGTCGTACCTGCTCTGGCTGCGCTGTCTTGAGAGTTCGAAGCTGCTTTTAAAATTTTAAAGTCGGCTACACAACTGCATGAGGGACCCTGTGTTGCCCTTTCAGGGATTCAGAGTTTAAGTTATAAAAGGCGATACAGTCACCCTCCTTCAGCCACTGTAAAGATCCTTATTACAGAGAATAAACCGTGCTGAAGCTATACCCCAAATTCTCACTCATTTCCCCCTTGTCTGTCTTTTATACTTACCAATTTATCATTACCATGATCTGTCTTCACCTCAGAACTAAGTGGAAGAAGTAAGTCTGTTGTTGCGTGCTCTGGGGGAGGTGCCTCTCCAAGAACTATCAACCCCTGCAGGGCAGAGAGAAAAACAGCTTAAGTGGTGTAAGTTACAAATTTAACTGGAGTTAATATCAAGAGTTAGGGGCAGGGGATTGGTTTATCAGAGGCCCTTCCTTTATCCTGTGGTTCTTAAACAAAACAGACCACCAGCACAGCTCTGCTCTCCCAAGAGTGACTTCAACAAAAGCCTAGCAATAGCCATGAGTAAGGCCTAAGACTCAAACCCAAGCTTCCCCTTTCTTCCAAATCAATGTTCGAACTGGCATGGCTTGTAGCATCTTTCCAGGTCTGGAGTCTTCTTGAGAATATGGTATCATATCCTATATCACCAACTAGATTATACCATATTAGCAGCAATGCAGTCTTTCTGGTTAACTTGACCACAAATGTGGCTAAAGGATGACAGAACTAGAAGTACTACAATGACAAGCTAAACCAACAATATTTGAGCAACCACACCCACTGGGTGAAACAAAGGTGTAACAGTCTCTACAGTAAGTGTATTAGAAACCAAAAACTTACAAAGTTGTTCCAAACACACATTTCTCACAAGCATAAGTATCACTCTAGATTAGGTTATTGCTCCACAATTTCAAGTTCAGATTTTACATTCATCCCAGATAATAATAAATATAAAAATAAATTTTAAATGATTCCATAAATCTTCTCCATAGCTGGCACGGGCCCAGCTTGGTTTTAAAGGCAGAAGTTAAAATAAATAAATAAATCAATTAATTAATTAATAAATAAAGGCAGAAGTTTTTTGGTTGGTGCAAAAGTAATTGCTGTTTTTTGCATTGTTGAACTTTGCTGTTTGATACTGGAAAACATTCTTAAAATAAATGTGGTTACATTATACGTCATTTAATGTGCATTTCTCGCTTTATGTTTTCTTGCTAATGACTTATCACTTGCTGTTTTTTTTATATTTATTTTAGGCTATAGAAATGATTTTAGGTAAAAAGAAAATTCAACTTATTCAAGTTCAAAATGGGTTGTAAAGCAGCAAAGACAACCTGCAACATCAACAACACATTTGGCCCAGGAACTACTAATGAAAGTACAGTGCAGTGATGGTTCAAGAAGTTTTGCAAAGGAAAGCTTTGAAGATGAGAAGCATAGTGGTGAGAAGCATAGTGGTCGGTAGTCGGAAGGTGACAACGACCAACTGAGAGGATCACTGAACCTGATCCTCTTAGGACTATAGGAGAAGTTGCCAAAGAACTCAGCATCGACCATTCTAAGGTTGTTCAGCATTTGAAGGAAATTGGAAGGGTGAAAAGTCTCGTGAGTGCCTCATGAGCTAACTGAAAATTTAAAAAATCATCATTTTTGAAATGTCATCTTCTCTTATTCTACGCAACAAAAAAAAACATTTCTTGATTTGATTGTGACGTGTGATGAAAAGTGGGTTTTATATGACAACCGGTGATGACCAGTTCAGTGGCTGGACCAAGAAGCAGCTCCAAAGCACTTCCCAAAGCCAAACTTGCACCAAAAAAAGGTCACAGTCACTGTTGGGTGGTCTGCTGCCCAACTGATCCACTACGTTTTCTGAATCCTGGTGACACCATTACATCTGAGAAGTATGCTCAGCAAATCGAAGACATGCAATGAAAAGTGCAATGCCTGAAGCTAGCACTGGTCAACAGAATGGGCCCGACCGCACATGGCGCAACCAGGGCTTCAGAAGTTGAACGAAATGGGCTACAGAGTTCTGCCTCATCTGCCATATTCACCACGTGACCTCTTGCCAACCAAGTACCACTTCTTCAAGCATCTCAACGACGTTTTGCAGGGAAAATGTTTCCAAAACCAGCAGGAGGCAGAAAATGCTTTTAAGAGTTCACTGAATCCTGAAACACGGATTTTTACGATACAGGAATAAACTTATTTCTCGTTGGCAAAAATATGTTGATTGTAATGGTTCCTATTTTGAGTAATAAAGATGTGTTTGAGCCTAGTTATAATGATTTAAAATTCATGGTTTGAAACCCACAATTACTTTTGTACCAACCAAACAGCTTACTTTGAAAAACAAACAACACAACACAAATGAATCTTCCATGAATGCACGCAGAGGCAGGCAAAATCAGGTTATGACACTGTGTAACAGAGACTGGATTGCAAGAGACCAGTGCAAAGTTTGCATTAGAATCACTTGGAGGAAACCTTCCTAAACTATAGCTGCCCAGATCCAACATCAAATCAACCAAGAGTCTCTGGGGTAAGGAGCTGGTTATTCTGTTTTTAAAAAGCTTCCCTGTAAGTCCTAGTGCAAGCTCTGAACTGAAAAATACTAGACTCAATCATTTGACTCAGCATCAGAATCTCCTAGAGAACATCCTAAAATACAGATTTTAGGGCCTAAAGATTTTGACTGTATCAAGTGGAGCTCCTCAGGTCATTATGGCATAGGATCTTGTGAGCCAATGAACCAGATGATCCTGTCCCTGGGGTTCTTCCTAACACAAAAGTCTCTATGAAATAGATGTAAAGACAATGGCAAGAGTTGGAGGGATGGGGTGTTGGTTAGCCTATAAAGAACAATGGAATTTTACCTCAGCTTGAAAGGAAAACAGAACCCCCAGCCCCCATCTCCAGTAAGAGAAACAACAGTTCCCTATTCTGGAATAAGACTATACCTAGCCTATATAGAATATGGGGTACAGACTCCTCAGAAAGAGGGAAAGGTTATTAATAACGCAAGAAATATTGGCCCTAGACTTCAGAATGGGGTTTCTCTAGTTAAAGACTTCTGCAAAATATTTTCTTGTTTTAATCACAAGCATAAAATAGACTTCACAAACTTTACCATTTCAAAGTAAAAACTGTTTGTAAAAAAAAAAAAAAAAGCAGCTATTTTTATTTTGCACAACATTCCCTTCTCAAAATACAGCATTCAACATCTTTGCTGCTTAAAAGCCCAAACCACCTCCCCATTTCCTATATAAAGCCAGCCCAAACTCATCTTGGTATTTAAAATCCTCCATAATCTGTCCCTACCTTATTTAGCTACCTCCAGCTACCTTCACAGTTGGACACTAATCACATTATCTCCTAGAAAATGTCTGAATATATATGAAGTTGTTGGTGCTGAGAGGTGGGGGTTATTACAAAGTAGTAATACCTACTCACTGCCTGTTCTTATGTCTTTGTTCATGCCAATTTCTGCTTCTATTTATCTATCCAAAATGCCATGTATCCTTTGAAAGAGCCTGTCAAAGCCAAGTCTCACCTCCTTCCAAGAAAATGTCCCTGGTTAACCAAACCCCTTATTTTCTTTATCCACACTGCCAGACTTTTTAAAGCTTCATGATTTTATCTTTACATCCTGCACAATAATTTTTTTTGAGTTTTAAGTTAAAAACTCTCCCCCATTTAGTGAGAAAATATTAAATTATTAACTAAAGCTAGGAGCCTAAATGAATCTGTTAGATATAAAGTTACACCATAAATTTTTCTTAGGTGAGAAGGTAAGTCAAGATAAAACAGACAATATTTTTCAAAGGGAAATTCTTTTCCCTTAAACCACCCAATCATTTCCAAAAAGCATCTGAGAGACTACAAAGCTTTCCTGTGAAAGCTTTAAAAATCCTAGAAGGGACCATTTATTCTCCATCAAATTTTAGAGACCCAGGGAGGATGCAGGTTGAAGGTCATGTCAATAGGCCAAGGCAAGGCAGAACTAGGGATACAAGCTGGGTTAGTTAGATCCAGCAGAGACATTACTTTGCCAACAAAGGTCTGTCTAGTCAAAGCTATGGTTTTTCCAGTAGTCATGTACGGGTGTGAGAACTGGACCATAAAGAAGGCTGAGTGCTAAGGAATTGATGCTTTTGATCTGTGGTGTTGGAGAAGACTCTTGAGAGTCCTTGGACTGTGAGGAGATCAAACCAGCCAAGCCTAAGGAAAATCAGTCTTGAATATTCATTGGAAGGACTGATGATGAAGTTTCAATACTTTGGCCACCTGATATGAAGAGTCAACTCATTAGAAACGACACTGATGTTGGGAAAGACTAAAGACAGGAAGAGAAGGGGATGACAAGAGGATAAGATGGTTGGATGGCATCACTGACTCAATGGACCTGAGTTTGAATAAGCTCTGAGAGATGGTGAAGGACAGGGAAGCCTGGCGTGCTGCAGTCCATGAGGTCCCAAAGAGTCAGACATGACTGAGTGGCTGAACAACAAAGTTAGAACCAGTTACTTTTTGTTCTTGCTTTCATTCATTCAAATCAAGCCATCATTTCTCCATTCATCAACATTTTTTAGGTGCTGGGGGTACAGGAAGAAAGATATATCCTTCTCCCCATGCCCAGATATATCCTTCTCCCCATGCCCACCCCTGCCCAAACTTATCTCTCAAAGTGCTTAGAATTCTAATACTGGGACAAAGACAATCAACAATATATGAGTAAGTAAAATTTACATAGCCTACTGGTGGTGTTTAGTCGCTAAGTCCTGACTCTTGTGACCCCAGGGACTGTATGTAGCCTGCCCACCGGATTTCTCAGACAAGAATACTGGAGCAGGTTGTCATTTCCTTCTCCAGGCATTCTTCCCCATCTAGGGATCAAATATGTATCTCCTGCATTAGCAGGGAGATTCCTTACCAATGAGCCACCAGGGAAGCCAATTCACATAGCCTATTATTATAAAGTGTTAAAATGCTAAAAAACTAAAGAATAGTGAAGTTTAAGGAATTTTGTATGCCTGAAGTAAAATGAAAGAGTGGAGTTTATGAGTTTAGCTTAAGTTAGAAGAGTTAAGAGGGGGTGGGGTGGTGCAGGGCCTTCAGAGTATTTCAGCTTTTACATTCTGATGGTAAATCACTGGAGTTTCAAACAGAAGTGGGAAATGATCTGACTTACAGTTTAAAAGGATCAATTTGCTGCTGTGTTGACACAAAGATGAGTGGATAGGAAACAGAGAAGCAGAAAGAACAACTGCTTAGACCAAAGTGATAGGATTTCGGATACATATATTTGAAGACAGAATCAATCAGTTATGCAAATATGATTCCTGGGATGGGATGGGATGGAAGGGAGTCGGAGACTCATTCAAGGTTTCCGGCCTCTGCCACAACAATAGAGCTCCTATCTGTTGAGAAGTGTTTTCAATGCACATTAGTTTTAATCAAATCTGTATCTGTAAATATGTACTCAAGTGCTATGCTGATGTAGATACCATTCATATATGCATTCTTTGTCCGACCACCAAATCTATGTTATGTTCATTATAGCAAACAAAACCAACCATTAAATCTTTACACTGTACCTCAAACCAAAAAAGATAAAAGCAACTAAAAGGAAGATGGGTAAATAAAAAGTATACAAATAGCTAAAATCTTTTCACTCAGTGAAATAAATGAAATAAAAATGAAATAAATTTCATTCAGACATTTATTGAATGTCTACAATGTGTTGGGTGGTGTGAAACCCTAAGAATAAGAAGATAAATAAAATACATACCACTCATAAGGAGTTTACCTTCATCTACCTCAGACAGGTAGGCAAAGTATTACAATGACAGTGCTCTAACAGAAGTTTATTAGAAGATGACATGAGAGTTGAAAAATGGTAGAGTCCAAGAGAGAGACTGACTGAAACAAGGTCTACATGATTATTTAAGTTTTCCCAAAATAGACTTAATACAGTTACTAATCATGAAAGGAAAGGTCACTGTGAGTGAAGAAAAATCCATAAAGTTCCACTCCATACCTCTCATGACAACCTGAAGCTGGGATTCCCTAGCATTCAGGGTTTACACTGGGTAAACATTACATGGCTGTGCCATCAGCCATGAGTGGCAATAACCTCGAGACTACTACACTCTAAGGCCAAGGTGAAAAGTCCAGGAGAATCTCCCCACCCTTTACCAACACTCCCTAAGTCAGAATCAGGACCATGCCTAGATCATTTAGACGTACAAAACTCCTACAAAGGACAAAAGAAATTGGGAAGGCTCATGGTAGTATGCAGTCCTAACAGATCCTTGCAAATTATTCCTCTGTGGAAATACAAGTCTATCCTACATTTAAAAATGGTGGCGGGGGGTGGGGGGGAGTAAAACTGAAAAAGAAAGAAATGGTAGCAGAAACTGTGCTAAGCCTGATTACAAAACAGGGCAAAAGCAAGCAAGCAAAAAGGAAAGAAGAGAACATACTAATTTGTTTAGGGGGGAAAAAAAAAAAACACCTCACAAAACCAAAACACCTCTTCATCTGTAAACAAAATTAAGATGCAATTTCACATACTTACTTTCCTGCCCACCTTAGATCAGTGGTGGTACACTGTAGACCAGCTCCACAAGATTGTCTTGGGCTATGTAAAGATCATCCTGGGCTATGTAGGCAAGACATGGCTAACCACAAGGTCTCAGAACTCCATTAAGATGGAACTGCAACCATTTTACATCAATTCTGAAGAGAAGTATTCCAGGTCATTTCCATTCAGCAGCTATCTATCATAAGTTTCATAGTTCTTCCACCTCTCATTCCCAATTAACACTTTCATCCTTAGCAAGGCTGTGGAATCTGACAGATCAGTCAAAAGAAAAGTTAAAAAAAGATAATATTTTGTACTAGATGTGAATGTTGAAGATTGTGTGTTAAGAGAAAGAAGTTTCCCTTACCAAGAGAATCCTCTTGGTCCCTTGTGCGTTCACATTCTTCAATAAATATGCTTAAGAGACATGATGAAAAGGATACAACAGCAGAACGCATTAGACAGGAAATGCTTTGGGGTCAGATAAATTTAGAGCCCTGAGTTCAAATTTAGCTCTGTTTCCTACAAGCCTGTAAGCTGTTGCTTTCTGCGTTAAGTAACACACATGAATATACTTGTATATAGTATGCACTCATGGTACAGATGCTATTTTCCTTTCTCATTCTAATATATGGGAGTATCTTTTTAAAAAAATAAAGCTGACTGAATGTGCAAGTTAAGACATAGTAGTATGAAGAAGAGTACAGAGGAGCTCCTAGTAACTGCACCCACTCTCCAAAGAGCAGCAGGAATCACTGTTCTCAAAGAGATTACCAGCCTGGAAGGCAACACCTAACTTTTGATGGAAGAGAAAATTGATACTCATCCAGTAGTTCTCAAATACTTTCTTTTCTGGAATAGGTCACTTTAAGGAAATTAACATGCTAAAGAGTAAATCCAAAAAAGAAAATCTTACCCACCAGTTCCCCATCCAAAGACAAACTATAACTGGACAGCTGACCACCAAACCTATATTTTGTGAAAATGCCTGTACAACTCTGGCTAACTTTAGAGAATAGGGAAGGAGAACACCAATCTCTTTACTAGAACACAGGAGTTTAAAAAAATCTCCATTGCAGTAACTTATAAAATAGTCAAGCATTTAAGGCAAGTGCTAATTTGAACAACAGAGTCAGAATCTCAAATCTCAGCTCTGCACTCATTTAGTTGTATGACCATGAACAAACCACTTGATCTCTTTGACCCTTTATCTTTAAATTTGTGAATAACAGCAAAATGTTTAGTACAATGTGTTCAGCACATGGTAAATGTTCAAAGACTTCTGTCACTACAGTGATACATGAAGATCAGACACAAGTTAATTATCTTTGGGGAAAATTCTAGTGCTTGCCCCCTAAAATCTGTCACCTAGATCCTATGACTGTGACCTGATTTGGAAACAGGCTCTTCGCAAACATCATCAGGCTAAAATGAAGATAAAGAGGAACAAAGAACTGTTTAGTATGGGCCTTAAATCCCAACTTGACTGGTTTCCTTGTAAGAGGGAAATTTGGAGACACAGACACACTAAGAGAGAAGATGGAGGGAGAAATTGGAGTGATGCAGCTATAAACAAGAGGAACACCAAAGACTGCCAGCAGCCACCAGAAGCTTGTGAAAAGCCAAGGAAATTTTTTCTCTCAGATCTTCAAAAAGAGCAGAGTCCTGCCTACATCTTGATTTAATTCTAGCCTCCAGAACGCTAAGAAAATAAATGTCTGTTGTTTTAAGTTTACCATCCAATTTGTGCAACCTTGTATGGCAGCCCCAGGAAATGAATATGTTTGTTTCCAAAAGACATCATATAAATATTTAATAAAGCTGTAAATTTTCCTGATATATTATTTCGATTACTGTTCTACTTTTATTCCTCCTGTCAGCATTTTTAAGACTTGTAGTCCTACTGTAGACAAAAAAAATGTACTATAATCTAGAATGTCTTGTTATAAACCATGAAACTAAGGCTAATATGTGTTTAGTGACTTTTCCTCCCAAGGTTAGGACAGCTAAGTCAGAACTAGAATCAAAAATGGGATACCAAGTCCAGGTCTGGTGTAGTAACATTATACCCTGAATGATAAAAAAAAAAAACCCATGGATAATCAATACATACACAAAACTTCCAATCAATCACTTTCCAGATATTCAGAGATAGCTAAGACTTTTGATATAGATTGAGGGCAAAAGGAGAAGGGGGCAACAGATGATGAGATGGTTGGATAGCACCATTGACTCAATGGACACAGATTTGAGCTCTGGGAAATAGAGAAGGCCAGGGAAGCCAAGCATGCTGCAGTCCATGGGAATGCAGAGTCGGACACGACTTAGCAACTGAACAACAAGAAGACTTTCGATAACTTCACAAAACTGCTGTCATTACTACTGAGTTATGAGCTAAAGAATAAAGCAGGAACCAAAAGTGAGAATCTTCCCACACAGGTAGTAAAGACTGTGAACTGAGGCACAATGCCAAAGTACTTCTCTGAAGTATGCATCAAAAACAGAAGTATCTGTGCTGTGACTCTGGTAAAGATACTATGGCAACAAAGGTCCATCTAGTCAAGGCTATCGTTTTTCCAGTAGTCATATTATTGGTGTGAGAGTTGGACTATAAAGAAAGCTGAGCGCTGAAGAACTGATGCTTTTGAAGTGTGGTGTTGGAGAAGACTCTTGAGAGTCCCTTGGACTGCAAGGAGATCCAACCAGTCCATCCTAAAGGGAATCAGTCCTGAATATTCATTGGAAGGACTGATGCTGAAGTTGAAACTCCAATGCTTTGGCCACCTGATGCGAAGAACTGACTCATTTGAAAAGACCCTGAAGCTGGGAAAAATTAAGGGCAGGAGGAGAAGGGGATGACAGAGGATGAGATGGTTGGATGGCATCACCAACCCGATGGACAAGAGTTTGAGTAGGCGCTGGGAGTTGGTGATGGAGCCTTCACTACCCTGATGGACAGGGAAGCCTGGTGTGCTGCAGTTCATTGGGTCGCAAAGACTCGCACACACTGAGCAACTGAACTGTAACATAATGGTGCCACTTACAATCAATAGCATCTTTGAGTTTACTAATAGTTTTATAATGAGGACCATATATAAACGCACAATACATATAGCTGTATACAAATATAACAGATACAGCAACAAATATGGCTGAATACTATTCTAAGAATCTCAGTTATTACTAAGAGACTCTAGTTCTCAAATATGAAAATTCTCACTTAATTACTGGCTATAAAAGTCGACACAGACACTGACAAGGTGTCCCTAACTGAGTGTTTTTCTCTTCAGGATAGGCATATTCAGCCATCTCCTAGATATTTTTTTTTTTTAAAATCACCATTCCAGCTGATATTCTGCAAATCTCACTTAATTTTCTTTGTGAAAAGAGCTAAGGAAAGCATAACATTTACCATCTCTGTGAATATTTTTAGGCATAATTCCTCATTTGCTCTAATTTTTAAAGTTAGTCAGGAATTTAATATGCTCGCTATCCTAGGGGAACCTATTATTATTATTATTATTATTATTTTAAAAAAGGTTAAATCCTCTGGACTTTACCTTTAATTATATTATGTTCCAATGAACTTTTGGAGAATTACATGTAACTCTATCTGAGGAAGAAGCTCAAAGAACACTCCAGTATAATGTTTGGAATAAAAGCTTATATAATGTATTAGGGAGGCTGCAGAACTTTTACTTCAAACCCTCACTCTTTTGTTCATCTTGGTAGTTAGTCACCCTTTAACTTTTGGCCTACTAATTAATTTAATGCATGCAGTTCACAACTGCAGTATATGGCAATTTTCTTAAGGTTTTGACCAGAACTAAGGCGGGACAAAAAAGTGTCATGACACTTATTTTTAGGAGCAGAAGATGCTTCATCTAGACCCACATGTTCAGTCAGGGAGTTCACTGCATCAAGCTAATACCAAAAGTACCTTGCAAGAAATTCCGCACCAAGAAAGGAGGATTTTTATTTGTCCCTGTGTTGCCACTAAGGAGAACAGTGTTGGTACACAGGAGGCAATCAACTATTTGCTGAATGGATTTCTTTTCCATGTACATCGATCCCCCAGTCAAACCCCAAATAAGCAGAGGACATTTTTATAACTTGATTTCTCAGGAGAAAAATTATACAAACATCACTGTTAAAGACAAAAGTGGTATGGTAAGAGTCAATCCACTACAAGCAGGACAAGGGAAAAATGAAATCACCAGAGTCTAATCTTGCCTGAATTATCTTTCAGAAAAAAAATCCATTTTTCCTCAAGAAAGCAATGGAAGCTAAGCAGCAAAACAGAAACACATTTAAGTTAAAAAAAAAAAAAAAAAAAAAAAAGATGAAAGAAAACCCTCAGTCATCACCACTTTTTCATATATATAACAATTATGTAGGTATGGTCAATGGCTTACCTTAAATCGTGCCCACCCTCCCTTTAATTGTTCCCTGTTAGCCTAGATATACAAAATGTTTTTTTCTAAACCCATATTCTAATCTAACATTATATTCTAACAGTGTTGTCTGCATTATGCTAAGTAACACCAGGCTCTTAAACAAATTAAACAGCTATATCAGATCATATTAAATCATTCTCTTTGACATAGTTAAGAGTTATTTAGGGATGGGGAAAAGGGGATAATGATAGTTTTTAGCTGGGCTGAAAAAGACCAGACACTTATCCCTTACCTTATTAGCACGTATCTGTTTGTAAATATCTGTTTGCTGCCGAATCCGATATTCCAGGTCAGAAACATGAGCCTGAAGCCAGTTCCAGCGGCTGACAATAGCTGCTCGGTCTGCAGCCCATCTCCACTCTGACCTGCGCCTCCTAAAAGGAAATAAACTGAGTGAAATCCAAGAGTAGCAGTAACATTCATGCTAAATGGTACTGGGAAGGTTTGAACATCTAAATGCCCTTATACAAACCAACTTGAGTGTCAAGAAAAACTCAATACTATGTGTATATATGTCACAGGCCACGTGGATAATAAAACTCTTCACATATAGATACATCCCAAATTAGCTGAAACTGCCTTCCAAGTATCCTGATCTGGCGGCAAACAATTTTTGTGAATTTTCAAAATTTCTCAGGAGACAGAAATATTTTCTACTTCAAGACATATAAAGAATAAAGATTACAGATCTACACAGAAAATCCAAGACACCATCAATTATAAAACTAACCAAGGCGTCAGCAAAGTTGCGGAGTAAAGATCAACATACCCAAATTAACAGTGTTTCCAAAAGTCAACAAGTAGAAAATGCTCACTTTTTAAAAAAGCACTACTTACAACACTAACAATTGCTAACTTTATATACCAAATATCTTTGCATAGAATGTAATAAAACCAAGAGACCTATTTAAATGGTGAGATAGATTTTTTAAGATAATTTTCATATCTATTTATAGAGTCAAATAAGCTCCAATCAAATTCCCCATAGGGCTTTTTGTTTTTTTCTTTCTTTGACTGGCCACATGGCTTGTGAGATTTTAGTTCCGCAACCAGGGGTTGAATTTGGGCCCTTGGCAGGGAGAGTGAAAAGTCCTAACCACTGGATTACCAAGGAATTACCCCCATCCCGGGGTTTTTAATGGAAGCTTACAAACATTCATTCAAAAATTCACATTAGGAAAAAAAAAAAAAAAGACCAGCATTAGAGAAATTGTAAAGAAAGTATGATGAACATTCACACTGCAGATGTAAGATAAAGCTATGATGATTAAGGCAGTCTAGAAAGATAAAGAGACAGTGGGACAGAATACAGAACTCCTAAACTTAGAACTGGCTACATGTAAGAGACGGGCAGTCAGAGCAGTGAGGAAAGACTGAATTATTCAATAAATGGCATCGAGATGCCAGTTCTTTACATGAAAAAACACATGAAAAAAATAAAATTACTTCCTTTCTTTATGATATAATTCCCTAGTTTTGGAATTCCTAAATCCAGAAAGCTGAACGTAACAAGATTATCTTTGAAACTTCAGAGTAGGGAAGACTTTCTTAAATCTCTTAAAAAAAAATTGAGCTAACTTTTAACAAACTGCAAAAGATTTAATAAAGTTAAAGGCAAGCAACTGGTTGGCAGAAGATATTTGCAACATACAAAACTAAAAATAAAATGACAGAATATATAAGAGAACTCCAACAAAGAGGTTTAAGAAGACTATCTAACAAAAGATGAATATATTAAAAATTTGCATAAGAGAAATCCCAATGGCCAATAAATACATAAAAATATGCCACGTCTTATTAGATTTTGGTTAAAATATTAGATATATAAGACATCATTTCAAACCCAGATTGGAAAACCCAAGTGTTGGTAGATGTGGAAAACAGTAATTCATATACTGCCAACAACAATAAAAACCAGCACCACCATTTTTAAAGAGTAATCTGGAAATATCTGGCTAGGTGGAAAATGTGTGTACTCAGCCATTGTGAAATTCTATTTCTGACAATATAACCTGCACATCTGCATAAAGAAATAGGTTCACTGCAGTAGTTTGTAACAACTAAAAATTAGTTACAATTTAATTTGCTAAAATAGGGAAACAGATAAACTAATTTACTCCTTTAAGGGATTTTTCTATAGTAACAAACTAATTAACTAGAGCTATCTGTATCAACCTGACTGTATCTCAGAAGACAGTGCTGAATGGAAAAATATAAAAACTAATAATAAACAAAATAAGTACTTTTATAGATATACACAAGTAGTTAAGGAATTTAATGGAATATTATCAATTTAATTATAACTATATGTATTAACACAACTAAATCTCAACAATGTGGAATGGAAAAATTATATAAAAACTAAACAAAACAAACAAAACCCAAGCAAACGAACAGATAAAAAGCAACTAAAAGATCCCTCATACTGCAAGGAAGATCGAAGATCCCGAGTGCGCCAACTAAGACCCGCACAGCCCAACCCTGCCCCGCCACCAAGACAGAAGACAGAGAATAAAACACAATCATAAGACTTGTTACCAATACATAAATAGTAAATGCATAAAAACATGTACAGTGCTGATAAACAGCAAATTCAGGATCAGGGTCCTCCTTAGCCTTGGGAAGGGGAAAAGGTAAGTTAGATTTTAGCTGTATCTGTTTCGTAAGGTTCAATTTCTCTTTAAAAACTGAAAGTCTGATAGAAAACAGCAACTTTAATATGAGAGGAAGTACCTGGCATCTGGTATACTCTGTAACCAAAATATTTTATGATCTTCCACAAAATTCTATTTCAAGGAAGTAGTAGTCATACTGGCCTTAGCCCCATCTCCAATCAGGTTATACATACTCATTACCAAAACATTTTAAGTGACTCTAAGTGAACTTTAACACAGTCCACTGGTAGAGTGAAATAGGCATTTTACAATTCCCTAATCTTGATCGAATAAGCACAAGATATAGAGATCCTTTCTTCTTTAGTACAATCATCTGGCTCAATGTTGGCTGCAGGTCTAGTTCTAGCCCAAATTCAGAAAAAGAACCTCAAGACATCAACTGCAACCTCTGGATCATTCTTGCACTATAAAAATGTTCCCCCTTCACTAGAAGAAGTAAAACTAGTCAACCTTCATGTCCTATTTCCAGCTTTCACTACTCTCCAAGTTTTATAACCTTCTTATCTTGTAAAATCTCTTGGTTTCACAGGCTCATTCCTGAAGTTGCCACAGTACCAATCCCCAGCATCCACCACCACTGGGATACTCCAGGTAACCTCCTCAGCTACCACTCCTAACATGAACCACATAATACTATTCTTAAATAAAATCTCAATTCTTATTTCTTCCGGTCACTCTTACGTGTAAGAAACCAGCTTTTATCTGCTTCTTTACAAATCCTAAGTCTTCAAGAAAACAAAGTAGAAGGGGAGTCAAATACCGTAAAAGGCAGCACTTTGAAGCCAAAAAGTGATTAGTAAAATTCACAAAACATCCACTTAATGACAGGTTTGTTCTCAGATAAATGTGTTTTAACAACTGACAGTGGCTAGCCCAAGTAATACTTTAACACTGACAACCAAAGCGGGGAAAGATGACTTCTGGGCTAATTCACAGCACTTCTTCCTTAGTCACCCTTGGTGGACAAATAATCCTGGCAGTCCTGCCCAAGGATCCTGAACTCAGCTCAGAAGCCTTCTCACCAAACTGTTCCAACAGCAAGCACTCTGAATTGGCAGGAAAGAGGAAATTTATTATTTCTGAATTTTGACACATCTTAAACAAAATAATTTTTTTTTTCTCTTCTTTCTTGTTTGAGGTCAAGGAAAAAGTAAGAAGGAAATGAAAACACTTTAACTATGTGAAAAACATTTCAGTTCCTAAGAACTCTGGTGGATAAACACTTTTTTCCCCAAATATTAAGGAATAGCCCCTTTCAATTTTCTTATTGTCAAAATGAACAGCCTGATAAATATTATTCTAAATACTAGTGCAAAACCTAATTACCGGTTATTTTTTTTTTTTTTTTGGAAGCCTAATAAGCTAATTAAAGACAGGCAGTGTTAAGGGAGGACCACAACCCCTAATTATGAACATGTTTCAATTCTACAAATACATTTGTCATATGACAGTTTCTAACCAGATAAAATTTTCAGTAGGAAGTTGTCATGTAATTAATGAACAATGGAAAACCCCACCTTAAGTGTCCAAAAAGTATCTTGTGTTCAAAATACCAGCAACATGGCCAGAAATTTGAATTGTTAACAAAGGTGGGAGGTGTACAGTTAGCAAGCCTGAGGTGAGCTGTGAAGATGTTACGACACTCCAATGGCAAATCAGAACACAAAGCATAGTGTAAGAATAACAGCTTCAAGCACAGAGTTTATGTATTTTTTTCCTTAACAAAAACAACATGCTACAGAAATGCAGTTTATCAGAGGCAGAGGTAGATTTCATCCCTAATATTCAAAATGTGAATTATTACTCTTAATAATTTACAGCTCAAAACGAGAGACAGTGATTTAAAAGCAGGGTCATGCTTTAAAAATAACATGTCACTAAGACTGTGGAGAGATACTTATGTAAATATAATGATGAACTGGTTTCTACTGTTGTCATTATCAATAATGAAGGAAAAAAAATGTGGATTCCAACACTGAGAAGTCTTTTAACTCTTTCCTGTTGCTTACTCTGTGCTAACAATTAGTAAATCCTGTTTCTGTGCAGGACGCAAGGATGCCTTCTAAGGTGTTTTCTGTGAACTGTTATTTCACTTTGCACCAAAATACTTTGTCTACATGTACTGGACTACCACCTGAGTGGGAAGTCATTTTTAACTAATATTTTGTTCCTTGATTTTATTAAACAGTTTACTGGTAAATTTCCTTTGCCTACATATGTGGTATAAAGATCCACTAAACTTTTACACAGTGAATTGCTTTTTGGGGTCCCTGAACATGGAAAGATACAATACCAAGAACTGCTTCTGTAATATCACACGACTAGTAAACTGTAACATTGCCAGCTATGTTAGCAGTATTTAGTTGTATAATAGTGTATGTTCTATAAATAGATTTTTTAGCTATGTGAAGCTATATAGCTTTAATAGTAGTAGTTTTATTTAAACAGGGTTAGAGTATTACCACATATTGAGAACTTAAGATGCTCTATGGGATCTAACAATAATTATTTACTTGAACAAAAAATATCATTTCCTCTAAGAAAGCTCTGGTATTTGTAAACAATTGAAAGCTAAATAGTGGAAAGTACTAGAAAATTTACAGTTCAAGTTACATGTTGGTCAACAGAGAAAACAAGAAAGGGATTAATTTTTGTTTTTAATTCTCTAAAGTCCTCTTGAATGATAATGTTAATGGTGATATTTTATTAGTAGAGGACAAACAGATCAATATGGGGACTCTGATGTAAGGAGATTAAACTTTTCTTAGGGGATGACAGAGGACAAGATAGCTGGATGGCATCACTGACTCAATGGACATGAGTTTGAGCAAACTCTGGGAGATGGTGATGGACAGGGAGGCCTGGTGTGCTGCAGTCCATAGGATTACAAAGAGTCAGACATGACTGAGCAACTAGACAAGAAATGTAAAAACTAAGTTTAACCACTGAATCTTCAAAGATGTCAATGATAAAACCTTTTTTTTTTTTTTTTAATACACCTTAAGAATAACTTACCTTAGTTCTACCACTAAGAAAAGCAACACGGAAAGCAATTGGTACTCACACAGAGAAAAGACTGCCAACTGACTGTAAAAGAGATTACTAATACAACTCTTTGTAACTGATAAACCCAATCTTCACTGCCTACAGTGCTGCCACAGACAGCAGTGGCAGATACTGCACTGCCTTTTTACTCAAAGATAAACTGCAGTAAAAGCTGATTTATCTAAAAGTAATACTAAAGTTCGGCACTGACCCATGTCAAACACCTGACCTAGCTAAGTCACCTAGTTCTAGTCCAGGATGGGAAACCTTTAAGTCCAGTAGAACAGTGGTGGTGGATTATACTTTTCCCTAACCTGGAAATGTAACAAAATAAAAGTAAAATGATTATCCACAGCAAGTTACACAGTACCATGTTCTACCAAAAACTATTCAACAGTTATGTGCTACTTCCACAAGTGCAAAATTTCTGAAACACTGACATTCTTAAGTCTCTAGGTTCTTTAGATGACTTATAAAACCAATAAAACAGACTACGTGAAATTGAGATCATCATCGAACGTCAGAGCACACAGCTGCTAGATTCACAGTATCCAGGGTAAGGCTAAGGGTCAATACAGGAAAGAACAGAAAATCTTAACATTACTAAAAGTAGCATAAAAAAATGTGTATACAAGTATTAACTACCAAGCTCAAGAGCAATGTGAAAAGAACAGAAGGAAGAGCAGGAAGATAGGTTTAAGCCAAGTTCTCATTTTTATTTACTTTGTACGATCCTAGACGTGTGTAAATTGACCTCTAGAAATAATAGCAATGTCAGCCTCACAGGATGTGGTATTCACAAAATGATATAATCTTAACTGTAAAGTACAATATGTATACCAGAAAAGAACAATTATTAAATAAATATAAACTTTGGATTTTAAGTCCATATCATAAAAGGTACAAAAGAGGACACGAGATAAAATCTCTTAAGAGGCATACATAATCAGGAAATAGGTGTTTTCAATTAGCAACAGAATTCTGCTGTCTTGAGTGTTGGGCTTCAAAGACACCTAAAGCAGTTCTACTCTAAATATAAAATCCAGAGTAGTTTACTAAAACTGACACTGTATTCAGTCAGAACTTCAATGACATTATCCCTGTGGCCCCAAATTTACAGAGATGAGGGAAATAAAGTTGAGGGGGGGGCAGGGAAGGAGAACCAAACTGTCTAGTGTCAAACATCCCACATTTTAGCCATAAAACTCATAGATGAGAATGGGTTAAGACACTGTGGCTGTCACTCTAGGTTATATCAGCTTTCTAGAGCTGTTTTGTAGCAATAGGAAGTAAATGTTCCAGAGCCAACTCATCCTGGTAAGATTCGGGGTTGAACACTTGACCCTTCTGTCTCACCGCTTAAGCCAGATTACCTCTGAAACTGAAATAAGATTTGTGTATTTTGGCATATTATTTCAGCCAAGCTTTCAATCCATCAGGAACTCTTTCTCCCTTCTCCCCTCCATTTAACAAATACTTAAGACCTATTATTTTATTTACCAGGGTTTATATTAGGTGCTGGGGACACAATAACAACAAACAAAAATGCTGACTCAGAGCTTAATGGGGAAGACAAATGTTAATAATTAATCATGCAAAACGTGAGATAAGAGAGAATAACTATGACATCAGATTTAGACTGGGAGATCTGGAAAATTTCTCTGTGGGATAAACAACCTGAGCACCAAAGAGTAAGTTAGGACTTGAACAAGCAATCTTGCTGAGGTAAGGGGTAGAGGTTATAAAGAGATACAGAAGACTGCGATGAGGATTGTGGTATGTCTTAGGAAGAAGAAACAACTTGTATACAGGTAATGGAGCTGGAGCTCTGACAGTGAAGGAGAAAAATGCACTGGAGTTGACACTGGATATAGGTAGGTAGGGTCAAATCCCACAGGACCCTAATCCATATTAATATTATGGGACAGTATAAATAATCCTGACCTTGGTCCATGTTCTTTATCTTGGAACTCCTATTTTAAATGAAAAGCATTTTAATACTAGCTAAGGGATAATGAACTCCCATATAACCATCAACTAGCTTAAACTATCAACTCTTGGCCAGTCTTACCACATCCAAAACATCTATCCCTCCTCCTTACAGATTGATTTTGAAGCCAATTCTTATGATCAGATCATTACATCTGGCGCATGTTTTTATGTGTCTCCAAAAGGTAAACTCACTTTACATATATTAAAAAAAAATTCCTTAATGTCAAATATCTAGTAGTTATTCAAATTTCCTGGATCATCTCAACTGGTCAGCCCAAATCAAAGTCAAGTAAGATCCACACACTGTGTTTGGTTAAAACACCTCAAATTTTAAGTTTTCCTCTTTTTTTCTCCCCTTCACAATTTATTTGTGGAAGAAACAGAGCTATCTGTCCTTTAGAATTCCCCATGTTTGTGAATTCTGCTGATTGTACTCTTGTCACAAAGCCCATACCTTTAAACTTTGTAAACTGACACCTCTAAACAACCTTCAGTTTGTTATTTATTATTCTGTAGATCAGCAGAGAAATTATTTGTACATTCAATTTTTTCATGTTTAAGACTGAGATGTATGCTTAAAAAAAAACCCACACCCAATCTTTAAAGAATTATATAAGGTACTTCAAACTGCTCTCAATGTCCACCTGTCAGACTCTTTATTAAACATGGTAACATATACATAATATATAACCTGCCAGGCACAATAAAAGAAAGAAACGTAATAATTCTCCAACAGACTCTCAGCCGTCCTCAGGCCACCGTGTTTGTTCTGTGCGAGACTACAACCAGGAAATACCTATTAACATCTTTTACTCCTAAAAACCACCTCCCTCTTGGAGTCTTTCCTGCTGATCTGTATCTCACAATTCATTACTTTGTATTCTTACACTTGGTGTGGTCCCCTTATTTTGTTACTTATGTAATATTTCCAAGTCAGGCCTTACATATGATTGATCTTCAACTAGATTATTCATGCCTTCTTACAGGCACTACTTGCCGTGTGCTTTAGCTGCTCATTAATCTTCAATGTTATCTGCATCTATGTATTATAATTTATGAATAAGGAATTCTCAGGAAATATAAAAAAATGAGACTTATTTTGGCTCTGCTTAATTTTCAAACTCAAAAACACCTAAATTTAGTCTGAAAGACCTGAATGCCTGAGACACACTTAAGTGTTCTAATGGAGAAAATAAAGCCTTACAAAGGATGGAAATGGTTTACAGTTCTTTGTGGCTGGTCGAGAACTGGACACTGAACTGGAGGATGAAGATTCAGAACAGTGGCTTAGTTACTGTGCCTTTTTTAGAGTGTAGGAATCTGCTGTTTCTAGAAGAAAGGAAAATGACAAAGTCAGTACTGAAAAGATCTCAGCTATTAAAGTAACTGCTAATCCAGAATGGCTCCTCCAGAGTGAACCCAGTCAAGTTTCTGTCCACTGTACTGCCTAGAGAATCTATCGCTTTATAAAAGTGATTTCCATTTAGAATCTTTCAATAATCAAACTGAGGCTGGAATATTAAAATTCTGTATGTAATACTAATTTCTCCTATGAAAATTCTAAATAGTTAAATAATCCCATTCACTCAAAAGCCATAAATTAAAGTGTAAGAGTATTAATAGTAAATTGCTATTATTTGATCTAGCTCACTCACCAAAGCAAGAGACTGACTAGGATCACACTTTACAACTTAAAGTACCTATTACAAGCAGCATGGGACTTAGAATCTTCTCATAAACATCACACTACTCCCCAGCTTGGGTTCCTTAAAGCAGAGTCAACAGTACAGAGTTTGGACAAGGAAGCAGCAGGGGAGGGAGGGTATCAGCATTTGTTATTCCACAGGGAGAACTTGTTTCTGGCCATCTCTAGAATGATCAAAAACTCTTACAGAGAAATGTTTTCTTCCCACTTTAAAAATAAAATACAGTTTATGGGGAAGAGCATAGTGTTTAAGAGTCAGCTGAACACTAAATTCCAGATCCGAAGCCTGCCAATGACACTGAGCCAGCTGATGAAAAGATGAAAAGAACAAAAGCTCTTATCAGTGTTCAAGCTCTAGGCATGCTGTTCCATCATATGCATAAAGTGTGTAAGAACATACTTTCGAAAATATTACTCAGAGCTACTGAGGTTTAGGAATAAATGATACATCTTCAAGAAAATGAAGTTGAATCAAAAATCAATTTGTTAGTTAACTTTCCATTTTTTAAAAATAAGTATTAATAGAAGAACTTCTGGTCCAGGCAATATGCTTTAGACTCTTCTTCCAGTTCATCCCTGCTGCTGCTGCTAAGTCGCTTCAGTCGTATCCGACTCTGTGCGGCATAGACGGCAGCCCACCAGGCTCCCCTGTCCCTGGGATTCTCCAGGCAAGAACACTGGAGTGGGTTGCCATTTCCTTATCCAATGCATGAAAGTGAAAAGTGAAAGTGAAGTCACTCAGTCATGTCAGACTCTTCGTGACCCCATGGACTGCAGCCTACAGGCTCCTCTGTCCATGGGATTTTCCAGGCGAGAGTACTGGAGTGGGGTGCCATTGCCTTCTCCGCTCATCCCTGCTAAACACAACTATAAACCCTGGAAATAATGCCAAAGGCAACCTAAGAAAAACTCTGAAAAGATTGAAAAGAGGAAGGTGGATTAGTGACCTCAGGACTAGAATAATAATATAGTGACAGGGCATGTAAAAAATTACATTCAACAAAGAGGGGCCCAGATAGGTTCATTCCTCTGGCGGGTGGAAGGGGAGTACCACACAGGATGGCAGGCCAGCCCTGCAGCAAGCTCACAATAAGCGGCCAGGGGAATTATTATCCTATTTCTCTCTTACCTTTTTGCAACAAATATTCACTGTGTCTAATCTCTCTCCCCCCATTACCATTCTCTCTTAAATCCAAGCTCCCACCTCAGCTACTGCACTGAAATAGCTAGTAAAGGTCATCGACATCTCCGCTGTGCTAAAACCAACTTCCAATTCTCAGTCTTTATCATCATTACCCTATCAGCAGTCTAATACAGGTGATCACTTGTTCCTCCTCAAATTCCTTTCTTCACTTGTCTTTCAAAACAAGCATTACCCTGGTTTTTCTCTTGCCTTTTTAAAAAATTCCTTCTAAGACTCCAACTGCCCACACCTATAAATCTTGTTTTCTACACTCACTTCCTAGGTGATCTTAGCCAGTCTCATAGCTTTAAGTAGTATCATTTGTGTTTCTGATCCTCAAGTTCTTATCTTTAGCCAAGACTGCCCCTCCCTCCAGATTCCACATTCTGACACCCAACTGTTTTCACCGCCTCCCTCTGAATCTCTAAGAAACATCTCAAAACCCCATCCCTTACAAGGACCTATGATCCCTGCCCTTCCAACAGATAAAAACCAATGTAACCTTAGAGTGAAGCTAACCCCTTTCTCCTTTGGTACCAGATCTCAGAAACCACTCTGGCTAGTCTCTTTTGCCAGAGGGAGACATGAAATTACAGTCCACATTCTTACTCTAAACCCACACAGACCAGGAAAAGTAAAGCTATATTACAAAGCTATATTCTTAATAACAACTATACACAACCTGAATGGATGCTTACAGAGGGTCCTGTGAATGTTCTGGATGCTTTTAAAACAGTAAAACAGAATTCACACATCATCTCCACATTACCATGCTCTTTCATACCATTTACTAATAGTTAGAATCTTAAATTATATGATACAAGATATTGTATCTCAAAGTTTTCTTGGCATCTTTTCAACATTTTTCCCTATGAACTTGAAAATTATTCTGTCAAAGTTCTTCTTTACTACATAGTATATAAACACACTCTCCACCCCACCTCCCACAAAACCTTTATGAAAGCATTTTAATGACCTAGTGAGCTCTCAGAGATCAAACTAGCTTGCAGTGCAGAATGACTGAAGACCCAGAGACACGTCCTTGGAACAACTGGGTGACAAAAGCAAGTGGTCATCTGCATCCCAGTGCCAACGAATGCCTAGCATGTGGCAGGTGTTCAGCAAGTGGCAGCTGCTGCTGTTCTCACTCACTACCATACCCAGCTGAACTAACTCAGCTCCTGTTAAGGCATTCTGTGCCCTTCCATCCAATGACAAACATTTGTTTTGGTAAATGTGTATTCCTTAAACACACTTGAGAAACAGGAACCTGAGACCAAATGTCTTTTGTTTTAATTGAGTTCCAACATGCTTGGCAGGGTATGTAATGAGAGCTGGAGGGTGATGAGGGAGACGGCTTCACAGGTCAATTATTCTGTAGTAGTCCCTTTCACTATAAATAAATAAAAGTGATGAAGATAAACTTATTCACAAATTCAAGATCACTGAGAAGTAACCACAGTAATTATTCCCAACTCATTAAGAACCAGTCCCTGGGACTTCGCAGGTGGTCCAGTAGCTAAGACTCCATGCTCCCAATGCAGGGGGCCTGGGTTTGATCCCTGGTCAGGGAACTAAATCCCACATGCCACAACTAAGAGTTTGCACACTGCAATACAGGTTGAAGATCCCACATGCCACAAACTAAGACAGCATAGCCAAATATAAACAAAATAAATAAATTTTAAAATGTCAATTCAAGTTGAGTTTGGGAAACCCTGCTCTATAAGGCAGACCTTAAAACCACTACTCAGTTCTCTTATCTATAAAACTTGTGAGCTGGACTGAAGAAAAAAAAAAAACTTACAAAGTACTTTCATTATAAGATGTGATGAACCTATGACCACTGGCCTAAGTACACATCCTGTATGTATAGCTGTAATTTATACTAGGGGGAAGAGGATATTATTTATAACTAGATAGATATCTGAAAGGCTCAATTCACTCCAGATGCTGCAACAAAATTCTTTCCCTCAGTTACAAGACTCATATATCATATAGACTTTGTAAGTCCTGGGATGTTGACCAAACAATGACACCAAGTTTAAATCTAAATCATCCTCTCAAAATATGCCCCAAACTTTAAAACTGAAAGAAACCATAGTATCTCTAAATATCTCAAATTTTAAATGGTCAAAACTAAACCCAAAAGAGTAAATGACTTTCCCAGTCAGAAGTAATTCAGTCATTCAAGCTCTTAAAGCAAATGTCAGGAAAAGATGCTCATATGACTACGGTACACCAACATGGGCTGAAAGTTAACTCTGATTTTAAAAATTACTTTGGCTTCTGTAACTGGGTACAGGTAACAGTGATGCAAATGCTGTCTTTTAAAAATTTAACACCTATTTTATGGATTCAGAAATAAGACTACCCGATCAGTGCTATATTTGACATTTTACATAAAATTAAGCGTGATGATTTATTCTTAGAAATAAGCAAAATCATATAAATAATAGGAAAACATACACCAATCATCTAAATGGCAACATGTTTTTTAAAAAAGGGGAAAAAGGAAAAGAATTTCACTATTAAAGGAAATCAAGCCCCCAATCTATTCTATATGCATGGCCCTCAAATCTCCTCACTTGATTGATCACTAAGGTCCTTATAGCTCCAAAATTCTACTCCTGTTTGCTCCTAAGTGACACACGATAAATAAACAGGAGACTCAACATCTTGCTCAGGTTTTAGGTATGTTCCTACAAACAAGGTACCAAGGGTCACTAATGCACTAGAACTGACAGACAACAGAGTTATTTAAGTAACTAAATTCCCCAAACTAGGCTTAATCCCAGTAAAGTTAATCGAACAATTGCTTCAGCATTTCAACAAAAATGTCAGTTTCTTTCCAGATCACACATCACACAGAAAGATTCCGTCCAGATAAGGTTTGGAACAAGTTTCTTTCCAGTCTATCCTGATTTAGGCATCCTCTAAAGATCTGACTAGGTAAAGGTTCATCTATCTCAAACTGCTCCAGTTTTCTTTTACAACACTCAGCTGTTTCTATACATAAGACAAGCATAATTATTTTGAAGACCAAAAGAAAGTTAAAACCGTTTTTCTTTCTCCTCTGCTGCATTAGAGCAAACAGTATAAAGCAAACATAGTTCAACAGCACTACCCCCACTACCAACAATCATACAGCTCCTAAAAGCTAAACAGAAATTTTAGGAAAACACCCACTCTAGAGATGAAAATAATGTTCCAGGTGTATCACATGGCAGCATGCACATACAGCTTTTCAGAACTACATGTAAATTCAAACTAAAGACAAAAAGTTCACTGTGACATGACAGAAGAGAAAGTTCATCTGTACAACAATCTCACTCCCACCAAAACCTGTGTTTGAACAATCCAAACAGCTCTAGGAAAGTCAATAAATATCATCTTTGTGAAGGACAGAAGTGCTAAGGCAACTACAAAATAAGCACATGCAACTTTTACTGTTTCCCCAGAGACAGACAGGGTCATCACAGAGGGTGACTGTAAAATGCTCAAGCTGCTCACAGACACCTGCTGAATGCCACCTGACTGCTGCAGAGGGAGTTACCCACCCTACTCCCAGGGCAGGTTTTCACAAGGTGCAGTGAGAGGGAGCCTGCAGGGTTGAAAAATACAATAGGAACAGTTTGATGCAGCTCACATTTTGTGATTAGTTTAAAACTCACATCACTAATCACAGAATCACAGAACAAAAGAAAGACTCCAGGAACTAAGTCTCTTAACGAAAATGATAAAGTGACTGATCTGCTAAGACTTATGAGAGATTAAGAACTAGACCCCCAACTTCCAACTATATACACGAGACCCCCAACAACACACATAACTTTCTTCCACACGAAATTAAAACGTTCAGTAATTTTGATTCTGCTAGAAATAGCCAGTTACATATATTCCTCACAGGATAAACACTGATAAAATAAAAATAATCTATTGAAACTATTAGATTCTTTCCTACAAAGGCACGAAACATTTAAAGTAGATCAAGAATAGTAACCCAATTCTGTTTCATCTTGCGACGTCTCTGTTCAGCCTCCATCAGTGGCTCCCTTCACTCCTAAAGTACAATGCAATCTCAAGGCCTTCATTAGTAGTCCTCCAACAACTTTGGTTCAACTCTCCAAAAGAATTCAAAACTTTTTCTAACAGCAAGTAAAAGTTCCATCACTTTTCCTCTTTCACAGCTTGGTACTGGGGAACTGCTTTACACAGAACAAAACTCCACAGGCCTACAGCTACTAGGGGCTTGCTAGGTGGCTCAGGGGTAAAGAATCCAGCTGCCAATGTAGCAGATGCTGGAGACTTGTGTTCGATCCCTGGGTTGGAAAGATCCCCACTCCAGTACTCTTGCCTGGAGAACCCCATGGACACAGGAGCCTGGCGGGCTGCATTTCATGGGATCGCATAGTCGGACGTGACTGAGCACACAGGCAGGCACACAGCTTATAGACGAGGGCTTGGAATGTTTTTTAAGCAGCAAACAATCAATAGTAATCTGAAATAATATTTTAAATTACGTTTTTAAAAACTATAAACTGGGACATCTAGCTCTGGAATAAACGGTTATTATGGTGGTATTAAAATACAGTTGCAAATTCTTTGACACTCCTCCCATTAAAAGAGACAGATGGGGTTCTGTCTCTTCCCTCTGAACGTGAGAGGGTTTGTGACCACTTCAGGCAATAGAATAGGATGGAAGTGATGCTGGGTGACTTCTCAGGCCAGTTTTAAACGAATAGGAAGCTTCCACCCTTGTCTGCTAAACAAAGATACACCATGTAAGAGGTCTGACCACCCTGAGTCTGTCACAGTAAAGAGACCAGTGTCCCTTAGCAAGGCCACCCAGGCACCCCTAACAGGGTGCTGCACACGTGCGTGAAGGAGCCATCTTGAAAATGATTCTCTGGTCCCAGTATTTTGGCCCTCAGCCTTGTGTCTTGTTGAACTGAAGCCCCATACATACATCATGTATCAGAAACAGGCCATTCCAACTGTATTCTGAATTCTGATCCAGGTAATCTACAAGAATAAGATGAACACTGTTTCATGCCATTCAGTCTGAGGTGGTTAGTAACAATAACAGAAACAGTCATTATCCAATAAAGCTGAACATCTGCATACTTTCAGTTCAGTTCCGTCGCTCAGTCGTGTCCGACTCTTTGTGACCCCATGAATCACAGCACGCCAGGCCTCCCTGTCCATCACCAACTCCTGGAGTTCACTCAGACTCACGTCCATCAAGTCAGTGATGCCATCCAGCCATCTCATCCTCTGTCATCCCTTTCTCCTCCTGCCTCCAATCCCTCCTAGCATCAGGGTCTTTTCCAATGAGTCAACTCTTCACATGAGGTGGCCAAAGTACTGGAGTTTCAGCTTTAGCATCATTCCTTCCAAAGAAATCCCAGGGTTGATCTCCTTCAGAATGGACTGGTTGGATCTCCTTGCAGTCCAAGGGACTCTCAAGAGTCTTCTCCAACACCACAGTTCAAAAGCATCAATTCTTCTGTGCTCAGACCTCTTTATAGTCCAACTCTCACATCCATACATGACTACTGGAAAAACCACAGCCTTGACTAGACGGACTTTTGTTGGAAAAGTAATGTCTCTGCTTTTCAATATGCTATCTAGGTTGGTCATAATTTTCTTTTCAAGGAGTAAGTGTCTTTTAATTTCATGGCTGCAGTCACCATCTGCAGTGATTATGGAGCCCAAAAAATAAAGTCTGACACTGTTTCCCCATCTATTTGCCATGAAGTGATGGGACCGGATGCCATGATCTTAGTTTTCTGAATGTTGAGCTTTAAGCCAACTCTGTCACTCTCCTCTTTCACTTTCATCAAGAGGCTTTTAGTTCTTCACTTTCTGCCATAAAGGTGGTGTCATGTGCATATCTGAGGGTGTTGATATTTCTCCCGGCAATCTTGATTCCAGCTTGTGCTTCTTCCAGCCCAGCATTTCTCATGACGTACTCTGCATATAAGTTAAATAAGCAGGGTGACAATATACAGCGTTGCCATGCTCCTTTTCCTATTTTACCACCTAGCACTTCTAATTCAGGGATACACAACTGTCCCCTCAACCAACCCTTAGCACACATATAGCAGGGGGCATGTTCAAGAATGTTCAGAGTAATAGCATTGGGCATATTTATAAAATAAGATAACTCGAGGGAAAACCAAATGCACACCAAGAGAAGAATGGATAAATCACAGTATTATTTGCTCAGTGGAGCAGTGAAAATGAATAAACTACAGCTGTATGGAAAAAAATCACTGATTTTTAAATGTTAGTAACATAATGTTGAAAATGTTAGTAACATAATGTTGTAAGACAACTTATACTCTCTTTTGTAAAGTTTAAAGACAAGCAAAAGTAACACAGGGATCCCTGGGAAAGCTTTAAAGGCTGTGTGCCCATGTTTTACAACTATCTTAGCATTTCTGCCCCTCCAACAAACATTCTATTCAGTCAGTGTTAGTCATTCAGTCATGTCCAACTCTTTGCGACTCCATGGACTGTAACCCACCAGGCTCTCTGTCCATGGAATTTTCCAGGTAAGAAATCTGGAGTAGGTTGCTGTTTCCTCTTCCAGGGGATCTTCCTGACCCAGGGATCGAACCCACGTCTCCTGTACTGGCAGCAGGTGGATTCTTTAGCATCTGAGCCACCGGGGAAGCCCTATTGTAACTGTCTATTGTCCTCTCTAAAATATTTTAGGCAAACAGGAATGACTTTGGCAGTAGTGTCACAGGTCTATATTATTTTTAAACTAAAGTCAAGCATACAGTAACAACAATGTCCTGAGTTCAGAAATCCAATTAAAAAGAAACACACACACACAAATGCATACATATATGGGAGTACATAAAATGGAAGGATATGTTGTATGATAAGAGTATCCACATTACCATAGCATTAAGAAAAGTTCTTTTTCCAGTTTTAGATAGTAAATGCTTACTGAAATCCAACCCGCACTCCCAACAACCTCCTCTTAAAAACTCATGAAAATTAGACTTTTAAAGTTTCACAGAGCTAGAAACTACGAATATTGGCTAATCTCTGCATAGATATTTCTAAAAACCAAAGCTTAGAAGGATTAATTTAAAAAAAGTAGGAACATATGAGGAAAGATAAATTTCTATTTCCAATCACTATATCATATACAGGATTTCTAATAATCAAAGATAGTGAGTGAATTTATTGCCAATCCCTTCCAAACTTAAAAAATAAAAAGTTCATTTGAAAAGCTAGATGAATGTGGATAGAAAATTGTATTTGATATCAAAGGATATTTAGTTGGCAATGAGAAGAAGTTAAAGCTGCTAAAATAATGGAAAATGGTATTCAGTGTCTAGCAAGGAAAGGAATAATTATTACACCAGGTTAATCAAGAAGCAACATTACTCAAAAAGGTAGTGTTACATAACCATACAAAACACCCCTCCCTCAGCCCACACATCTGAATACCATCAGGAAATGGCCGGAGGATGCACCCAGTAACTCTTATAAAGCTGAAAGTAGGAATTCAAAGGCAACAAGGTGGACACGGCAAGAAATCATTCCTTAAGCTGTTTACCTGCAAGCACCTTTTCTCCCAGACAATATTGTCTGTCTTAAAGTCCCTTAGAGAGTCGATACTCTGTAGTCACCTGTATGGGGACAGAATCTAAAAGGGGTGGATATATGTATATGCTTAACTGATTCGCGTCGCTGTACAGCACAAACACATTATAAATCAACTACTCCAATATAAGTTAGTTTTTAAAAATCCCTCAGAGAAAAAAACAGGGAAACAGTTGGAAGCAGAGTTCGCTATAAAATAAAGGCTACAAAATTGGCCAGATACAAAATAAGTGTTCCCAAACTAAAATTCTCACATCCTTCCAAAAATCTGTTTTTGATAGTCCCCCCTCTTCTGTTAAAAAAAAAAAAAAGAAAGAAAGAAAAGTTTCTTCCAGTATCTCAAAGCTGAAAAACTTGTTATCCTCAATTCCTCTCTTTCTCTCACAACCATATCTAATCCATGAGAAATTTTTTTGGCTCAACCTTCAAAATACACCTCATCTCAGACCACTTCAACCATGCAACCGTCATCTCTCACCTGGAAAGGGCATCAGCCTCCTGAGTGGTTCTCATGCCTTGAACCTGCTTGCTATTTTATTTTAACCCGGGGTAAAAGCCAAAGTTCCTAAAAGGCTTACTAATTCTCATCCTCCATTCTCTGACTTATATGGATGTTGTCTTGGAACACTTCCTTTTCCCAGTTATCCTTGGGCAATGCTTCTGTATTTTCGTGGGGTAACCTTATCAAAGAAGCCTACTCTGATCAACACAAAATAGTAAAGCTGCTGCTGCTACCCTCTTCTTGACCTTGCTTTCTTTCCACAGCACTTACCACTTGATATATGTTTATTCATTTATTGACTGCCTCAGTTCTTCAAGTAATGTCAGTTTCCTGTTTTACTCACTCATGTATCACAAGGAATTTTTGTTTTATTCACTAATGTAGTCCTACAAACTAAATACAGTAAGTCCCCTACACACAAACCTTCAAGTTGCAAACTTTGAAAGATGCAGAAATGTGTATGTCCCATCACATAAGTTAGTTCATGTGTCTCGCATATGTTGTCTGTGTCATCTAACAAGAAAAAAAGAGATACTACCCGTACACCACTGGGTCATTTTTTCAAGAGAGTAGATAGAACTGAATCCAGCAAGGAACCACCAGAACCTGGGCCATCAACATCAGGCGTGAGCGACACTGCCGCTTGCCTTCCGTCTCCTATTGCCAACGATCCTTCAGCTCTACCCTCTCCCACCTCCTCTCTCTCCTCCAGTCAGTAACCCTTCCCGCCTGCTCACTCGATGTCAGCCCCTGGTGGCCAGTGGTTGTATTGTACTACTGTACTTTTTAAGGTATTTTAACATTAAAAATGATTTCACTGCTTTTTATGTATTATTTGTTTGACAAGAATTATAAACGTATTAGAATACAATTCTACACAGTCAGTTGTGTTAATTGGGTACCTAAGCCAACTTTGTTGGATTTATGAACGAACTGGCCTGTGAACATGCCCTTGGACTGGAATGCCTTTGTATGCAGGGGTCTTCCTGTAGTCTCCTCACAGGCAGTAAGCCTTCAATAAATGTATGCTAAATGAATGAATACTGGTGATGGTGGAGGTGAGGAAGGGAGTATCTTATCCACAGTGGGTCACAGTAGCCTATGAACAACTGGGAAGGCAGCCACAAATTTTTAATGAAGGTTATTAGTTTATAAATTTGATCTAATTCCAATGAAAATCCCAATGGGATTTTTTGAGAGAATTTGACGAGACTGATGGATTTGACTACAACAAATTCAAAACTTCTATCATTCAAGAAACATACAAATTAAAAGGCAAACAGAAAGCTAGGGAAACCAATTTGCACTTACCAATCAATTCAAAAAGACACATAAGCAAATGAGCATGGAAGATTTATTTATATGAAATACAAATGGGGGCAAAATATATTTATATAAAAATACAAATGGCCAATAAATACAAAGCAAGGGTTAAACTACATTAGTAAATAAAAGCAAAATTTGAAGGATGCCCCTTGACTGGTCAAATTTTAAAAGTCATGGGAAAAAAAAAAGGTACCTAAAGTCTGCTAGGTTTCATGAAAACACTGCTGATGAAACAGTAGTTTCATTCTAGAGAACAATATAACCTTTATCAAAAATCTTAAAATTGTCCTTATCCCATGACCAAAAAAATTTCCACATCAGAAATTTAATCTAAAATAATGATCTGTGAAATGAAGCAAGTTTTACACACAACAAAACTCCCACATAAGAGATCACAAACTAAGGTCACATTCTTGGTTTTATTTGCTTACAGTTGAATTTTCTTTGACCTTCATAAGGGTATCAAAATTTTCTCAACTCGTTGCCAGAACTTTAACATCTATTAAATACAAAGATGAGATCTACCCGTGGTCTCTTAATGACTATTGGCTAAACAGTAGCTGACCCCTTTAGCTGTGGCACATGACTCCCAATTCAAAATCTTCCCCATCCGGAAGGTGTTGTTCGTTTATATTATACGCTCAACTCTTCTTATGTTACCTGAGTTGGAAACTACACTAGAAGTCAAATGTTAAGCATGCAGGCTGTCTGAACTATAGGGTCCTGCCTCCAGAGTTTCTGATTCAGTAGGTCTGAGGTGGGGGGGGCGGGGGGGGTTTCCAGAATTTACATTTCTAACAAGTTCCAATGTGATGCTAATACTACTGGTCCAAAGATGACACTTTGAGACACTTAAGACTGATGAAGCTTCCTCAATGAGGCCAGAGAGGGGTCCCGTGAATTACACAATTGCAGGATACCTGAAAAATATTAAGGATTCCATTAAAGGGGTTGGGGTGAGGGTGCTAAGAAAAGCTGATGGATCAAAAGCCAATAGCCACTGCAGATATCATAGCACTTACTTCCCCCAATTATCAGAAATAGGAAACCATTGCCCTACAATAAATTTAGGAATAATCGTAGACTAAATTCTCAGTCTTATTCTTTTAAGTTCTGCATTCTTCCTTGTGAGTTTTATCTATTCACAAAGTTTTAAGGACGTCTTCTATATCTTATGTATGAGTTGCAAATAAAAACTGCTGTAAAAGATACTTTAGCACGCCCATATTTCATGAGCAACAAACATGTTTTTTTTTTTTTTAATCAGCTCTAGTATTTTCTCCTGAAATTGCTTTCTTCAGCTGCAAACTATATATAGTAGCTAACATTTGTGGAACGTTTCCTTTGTTCTGGGCATCGCTACACGCTTTACATGAATTTCATCATTTAATCACTATAACAGCCCTCAGAGACAGCACCCTCTACCCCCATATTGCAGATGGAGAATCTGAGGCACCAAGGGATTAGGTCATTTGCCCAGAGAAGAAAAACCAAGATGTACATCTGACTCCACAGCCATTAATTTTAATCACTTCACTAAAGTGCCTCTATCCTCACTTCCTGTGTCAAAGACAAGCTTAGTAAACAGGGAATTCAATTCAAGGTGTTTACCTACCTATCTCTTTGGCCCATTTTTCTCTGGTGTCCACATACAGATAAGAACTTTATTTAAAACAGTCCAACACATATGAAGAACTTTATTTATGAGGGAGAAGGGGGAGGGATAAAAGCGGAAAACTTCAAGGAGAAACTATTCTCCCATTCTGAAAAAAAGTGTAAGGCCACAAGCTTTGACACCAGAGCATTCAAACATAAAACGCCTCATCCATGAAGCATTTAAAAATTTTAGAAGAATCTTTTTAAACTTACATCATGTTTTATGTCAGTTATATTTCAATAAAGCTGGGGAGAAAAAAAAAAAAAAAGAATACTTCAACTGTGAAAGTAAAAGTTGCTCAGTCGTGTCCGAATCTTTGCGACCCCATGGATTATACAGTCCATGGAATTCTCCACGCCAGAATACTGGAGTAGGTAGGTAGCTTTTCCCTTCTCCAGGCGATCTTCCCAACCCAGGGATCGAACTTAGGTCTCCCGCATTGCAGGCACATTCTTTACCAGCTAAGCCACCAGGGAAGCCCCACTTCAACTGTGGAGGCATCTATGACGAAATTTAAATTACCAAGCAGGTTTCCCTCTAAGGTCACGGGAAGGCTTCAGCTCTTGAAACAAAGTTTTAGAGAGCCTGTACAAACCTCTCATTTGAAAAGAAAGAACTGCAAGCTGTTTGTTAACAGAGAAATTATCTTTTAGCCTGAATGAAGGTAGTACAAGTTTCTGAAGTATATTTATATAAGCCATACAGTTCCACACAATTAATAGTCTACCATCATGATTCTGAACAGTCATATCTAGTCAGATGCCATCAGCTATCCTTAAAGGTAATCTAACAGATATGTACCTTAAATAGACAAAACGTGAGAGAGACAACACATTAGAAGAACAAAGGTGAAACTAGCCTACTAGATTCTCATCTTTGCTCCAATAGTTACATGTGATCCTGGGCAAGTCCAGTCCACCCCAACCCCCTATACTGAGTCCCAGTTTCTGTAAGAAACTACCTAACATCAAGTAATTGATAAAGTAATTTAACAAGACTGTATGTTTATAAGGCACGACATGTATAATAGCATTACACTTTATCTTATCTTTATAATATTTATTTTTATCATAATTACTTACAATTAATTATCTTTATCATTATTCCTTATTTATTTCTATCCCTTATCCTATCATCTAATGTGTTAAGCGTTAAATAGGCAATCGGCAACCCACTCCAGTATTCTTGCCTAGAGAATCCCAGGGACAGAGGAGCCTGGTGGACTGCCGTCTATGGGGTCGCACAGAGTCAGACACGACTGAAGCGACTTAGCATGCATGCATGCATTGGAGAAGGAAATGGCAACCCACTCCAGTATTCTTGCCTGGAGAATCCCAGGGACAGAGGAGCCCGGTGGGCTTCCGTCTACAGGGTGGCACAGAGTCTGACACAACTGATGCGACTTAGCAGCCGCAGTTCCCTCTCACTACTAAAGCTACACTGCTATCACAAAGACAAAGATGCATTTAGCCATTAGTGCTTAAAGGTAAACAAGTATTTACATTGTGAAACAGAACATTTTCTATCATATTCATAACAAAAGTGCTGTATTATTAAGTGGTTGCAAAATGGAAGAGGGAGGATCTCCTAGCAAATATAAAGATGCTTAGAAACAGTGATTTAATCCATCCTGATAAGCAACTTATTTATTAAGTATCAAGCTTCAATGTGAATCACGTACTTCTCCTAAATCTAGAAATCTAGATCCCAAATACATCTGCCTATACAGGGTACCTACCGCCCAAGGACCTGGAGGGTGGGAGTGAGAGTGGGGAGGGCAGAGCCACACAGCATCATGCATGTATAGTAACACATCTGACTACTCTCTATTCTCTGCAAGAGAGCTACATTCAAAGGGAACCTCTTATAAAATGGACAGAATAAGGTAATCCTCCTGCTGATTAACACAATAAAACCAAGTTTTACATAGGAAAAGGTAAGTTGAAGAACATAATTGAGTTGTAATAACTTAAATGGGAAAAGAATTTGAAAAACAGATACATGTACATATGCATAAAGGAATCATTTCGTTGTACACCTGAAACTAACACAACACTATTAATCAACTCCAATATAAAACAAAAATTAGACAGGGTACGTGAACTAATAATTTCAGTTTTGCAGATCAACTTGTATGGCTGTGTTCAGGAGCATCAGATTTTATTGTCACTATTGTCCATTTCAGTTCAGTTCCTAGGCTTTAAAATCCCAAAGAACACAAAGAGATGCACATACTACATGGTAGTATTAGTAATATTAAAAAGTGTTCCACTTACTGAAAACTAAAGGGCCAGGTACTTGACGTACACCACTTTTTAATCTTGATTACAACTTGTATTCCAATGCTAATCGAGTCTGAGCAATTTTGACAAAATCACACAACTAATCAGTGTCCACAGAAATTCAAACTCAGATTGAATGGAAAAGTCTGTATTCTAAAATATACCTCAATAAAGCTGTTTTCAAAAAATGCTTTCTTTCCAGTAGACCACAGGCTTTTCTTAGTCAAAACTGAAATCTTTAACAACATATAAAGTACACTGGGTTCTGAACAATAGCAAGGAGTCTTATCAGAATATTTTAGCATAATAAAGATAAAGGGGCTTAAAATCTGAAAATATCCACCCAATAAGAACTGTAAGTTTTTTGCCCAACTTCAAATTAAATGAGTTTTAGGACTCAGGTTTCCACAGTCCTTTCCTCCATGACATCTGAATACCCTAAAAATGCATACATAAATAGCCTGGTATTTATTTCCTTTGACAAATGGGAAAAGTAATATGAAAATGTTTCTGGCTATACTACTTAACCAAAAAACTGTCCACCAATATGGAGTCTCTTTCAAAAATTGGTCATGGTCATTAACCAATCTCTAAGCAATAATACATTCAACTGGATTATCAAGCTAATGAGAGAAAACAGAGAGAAGCCACAGGAAATTCAAGAGGTAATTTAAAATTGGCTCTCATCAGACTCACAGACTGGGTCTAATCAGAGGCCAGGTGATACAGTGGAATTACGGTAGCCAGAAACAACCATACTTAATGAAAGTCTTTTACAGAACACCACCACTTTCCCCATCAGAGTTCAAAAGGTTATTTTCACTCCTCACAGTTATATTAAGGATAAGAAGGCCAGTCACAGCTCAGAGTAGACAAATTTTCTAAATAGGAATTCAGTTCTGTAATCTCTTCAGTATCTTTCTTTCCCAATGATGGGAACACAAAATTTCATGCATAAACCAAATTGAAAGAAAACAGAAAATTAAAATGAACTGTAAAATCTATGCTCATCATCTGCAAAACAATTATAAATAATAAATAGGAAGAAAAATTAAAACGTTAATGACCAAGCACAGCACCTCTCCGTAAATTATCCACTACAAGGCATTTCCCAATTCGGTTACCAGTTCAAACACATGATCAAAGAACCTAAAGCTGGCTTCACATTTCACCCTCAACTAACCATGAGTTTAAAACATCACCACAACGCCTGCATCCAAGATTGGGGGGAAGGAAGAGAAGCCCTCCCCTAATTCTTAACAAGGACCAAAAAGGTCCTGCTTGATCTGGCTCTGCCCATAGCATCATCTCAAAGAATCACTCTCCAAATCTCTCCTGGCTCTTTTATGCTCTGGCCACACCGGCAGAGACTAAAGGAGCATTCCCTGGCAGTCCTTCTCATAGACCTATTTGTCTTTTGCTATACTCATAATTAAAAAATACTCAGTTGATTCAAAGATTTTTTTGAATGCTTATTATATTTCAAGATACTTGTGTTATAGTGGTGAATCCCTAACAGGAGGAAATTTACATTTCAGAGGTAGAGAAAAACAATAAGCTAGTAAGCAAAGGGTGTGTGGGTGTGTGTGTGCTTATCAAAATGTCAATTGTGATGTTAAGTTGCCCTTTTACAGCTGGTGGTCAACAATACTTCTTTTAAAAGTGGCAGAGACCTCAACTGGATGAAGAACCAAACTCAGCTGACAGGAAATCTGCAGAAAAGCTTTCAGGAAGAGGGAGCAGTAAAATGTACAGGCAAGACTACACTTAACATTAAGAGTAAGACGACCAGTGTGGCTGCAGCATAGTAAACCAAGGGAAACGTGACACCAAGGTGGCGTACAGAAGCAGACCCTAGATCCACCAGGGCCTTGGGTCTAAGTGTGTCATGAAGCCTTTCAACAAATTTGAGCAGGGGCCCAATGTATTGTTTACATTTTTAAGCTCACTCTTGCTGTTCTGTGAACATACTATAGGAGATCAATAACAGAAGGAGACAAATTAGGAGTCTTCTAAGGAGGTCCAGTCAAAAGATAATAGGCTGGTGATAGCATTTGAAATGGGGAGCAGGTATTTAGACTCAGAATGTAATCTGAAAGTGGAGCCAGCAAGATTTGCCAATGTAATAGAATATGGATATGAAAGAGAAAAATTTGACACCCGTGTCTCCCTCTGAGACTGTACCTGACTGCAGTGAAAGTAGGGGCCACACACAACTCATTCAGGTCCTCAAGACAGAGGGGCAGTTAAGTGAGTTCTATGTGAATTAATGAACAGCCTATTACATTTTTCAAAAGAATAAAAATACAGGCATTTTCTTTGGCTGTCAAATACTGGTAGGGTGTCAGGCACAGAAATTTAACACCTTAGGGAAAGAAAGGTGAGTTAAAAGATATCCAAATAAAAGAAACCAGAGACCTATACTTCACTGAACTTGCAAACTCACCTCGAAGTACCACCTGTCTGAATATGGACACACACACTTATGGCTCATTTAGGAAAATAAATTACAATATCGGAGGAGTACCTTTTTTGTGTAAACTGCAAGACTGGCTGTATACTATCTGACAAGATAATTTAAATTGACAGACTTGCTTCACTAAGTAGAACTAGATGTCCCTGGAGTCCTGTGGTATCAGGAATCTGGTAAACCAGTCATAAATCAGTGTTGAATTTAAAAAAAAAAAAAAAAAGCACAAAACAAGTTTAGCAAGCAAAGTCTCTTAAAGAGGAGACAGACACACTCCAGATCAATTAAATCAAAATTTAACTGGGGGGAGGGCCTGGAACTTTTCCTTAAATGTTTCCCAGGTGATTCCATTCAGCAGCCAAAGTTCCAAACCACCAACCCATAGCAATAAAGATTAAAGTAGAGGGATTTAAACAAAAACTCTTAAAAGAAACTCAACATTTTCTGAGTCAACAAAGTCGAGCCCTCATATTAAGTGATGGCTCATAGTGAGCATTTTTGGAGGACAGATAGAAGGACTTGTCTTGGAATAAAAAGATTCATTAATATATACTTAAACAGCTCAGGTAAAGACAGAACAGAAACACAAACCCTGGTTAACCCCAATCACATTCTTTCCCAAGGCTTGCATTTTTTAATTATAACATTTTCACTGCAGCAAAACTAGAGTCAATTCAAGATGTCTTCTTCCTGTAACGCTGCTTTAAATCTCTATAGAACAGCAGTTACTGCTGCATAGCTAAATGCATTTCAGCTGAAGAATCTACCTAGAAAAAACAAAGTAATGCGGCAGTCCCAGCCTGTCCCTCCCATATCCCCTCATCAACAACTAACTGAGCAGACTCTGTGGATACATTGTACTAGTATATGAAGACAGCATAGTGAAATTTCTGGTCCTCAACTACAAACCAAATACATTTAAGAAATTCTATAGAGCACAAGAGTAAAACAAAATCTTAGTACACAGACTCCCACCCTCCTGAATGCATGAAGGCTGTGATAATTTCCCAGTTGTACACTCCAACTCTGTCCTAGCTTTAAAGCACAAGCAGATCTTATCATTGTAGGTGTTCAAATATCAGAGAAATGTGAAATCTCTATCTATGATCAATGATAAAAGATACAGGGATAAAAGAGAAGGGAAATTTATAGTCTGGTTTTTACACACGATTTAGACGCTTCTAGAATTAATTCACAGTTCATACTGACAGGAGGACAGGACTACAAATGAAATACGGATAGCCAATTTAAGGCATAGTTTTCAGCTAAAAGGATCTAAACAGCTTTTCCTAAACATTCAGTTCCTGGAAATCAGAAATCAGAACACAGGGCTTTTCATTTCAGATTTCTATTTCATGTTCAGCTAACTGGTTAAGTATTTTACTCAATAAAATTAATTAATGTAGTATTTTAATCATGTAAATGTAGCAAAGTAGTAGGGAATCTGAATGCCACAATGTGAATACTCAAAATCAACTGGTACATCCCATGCATTAAACCTGAATGCCTAATATATATCTTTCAAAATGATTATAATGACAACCCTCCATTATCATTTCAACCATTACAATGTGAACTGCATTCTGCTGGGCACTATACAATAATCAAAAGACATGGTCCACAGCCTCAAGAAAGTCTGTAAATTTGAGGAGATAAGGTTGATAAGCGATAAACACATAATAAGAGCTTAAATTCAGGCAGTAAAAACTAAGTATGAACAGCAGTTCCCAGACTGGAGTCTCAGACATAGCAACCAAAAAACATGTTGGTAAGCCAAACAGAGAAACAGAAATAGGCAAAGAAAAGAAATAGAGAAAGCAAGGGAACTTCAGAGAATCATCTACCTCCGTTTCATTGCCTACACTAAAGTCTTTGACTGTGTGGACCATTAAGAAACTGTAGAAAACTCATTAAAGAGATGGGAATACTAGACCATCTTACCTATCTCCTGAGAGTCAAGTAGCAACAGTTGTTAGAACACTGTATGGAACAACTGACTGGTTCAGGATTGAGAAAGGAATATGACAAGGCTATTGTCACCTTGTTTATTAAATTTATATGCAGGGCACAGCACATCATGCAAAATGCCACATCATCCATTCTGCAGGCTGGATGAGTTACAAGCTGGAATCAAGACTGCCAGGAAAAATAACAACAATCTCAGATACGTGGACAATACCACTCTAATGGCAGAAAGTGAAGAGGAACTAAAGAGCCTCTTTGTGGGGGTGAAAGAGGAGAGTAAAAAAGCCAGCTTAAAACTCAGTATTTAAAAAACTAAGATGATGGCATCCGGTCCCATCACTTCGTGGCAAACAGAAAGGGGAAAGGTGGAAGTAGTGACAGATTGCCTCTTCTTGGGTTCTAAAATCACTGTGGATGGTGACTGCAGCCATGAAATTAGAAGACAATTGCTTCTTGGCAGAAAAGCTATGACAAACCTAGACAGTGTGTTAAAAAGCGAAGACATTACTTTGCCAACAAAGGTCCACACAGTCAAGGCTATGGTCTTTCCAGTAGTCGCATACGGATGTGAGAGCTGGACAGTAAAGGCAAAGCGCCGAAGAATTGATACTTTTGAACTGGGGTGTTGAAGAAGACTCTTGAGAGTCCCTTGGAAAGCAAGATCAAACCAGTCAATCAATCTTAAAGGAAATCAACCCTGAACACTCTTTGGAAGGATTGATGTTGAAGCTCCAATACTTTGGCCACCTGGTGCAAACAGTTGACTCATTAGAAAAGACTCTGATGCTGGGAAAGACTGAAAGCAGGAGAAGAGGGCAAAAGAGGATGAGATGGCTGGATGGCATCACCGATTCAATGGACATGAACTTGGGCAAACTCCAGGAGATGGTGAGGGGCAGGGAAGTCTAGCATGCTGCAGTCCATGGGGTCGCAGAGTCAAGACACGACTTGGGAGCCTGAACAACAAGCAAAAAAAGCCAAATAAGAAGTGAAACTGTATGTGGGACTCCTAAATATGTAAGAAGCCAGGGTTGGAAGTCACTCCTTTGGTCAAGAGAAATAGGATCTGTGTCTTTGAGAACAGATCAGAGTGGTCTTAACTTTGCTATTTACTATGTGCATAGCATTTCATTATGGTGGTCTGATCTAAGGCAAAGGGGGACTCCTAGCATTTATAACATACTGCGTATGGTAGGGGGCAGAGTGGGAACATGAAGTGGGAGTGTGATTGAGAGGATGTTGATCACAGAGGCAAGAGAAATCAAGAACTGCATTTTAAGCACGTTAAATATGAAGTACTTACAAGACAGACAATTGCATATGAACCTCAACTTCAGAAAAAGAGCTGTGCTGAAGATATAAATTTGAAATTGTTGGAATATGGATGATGCTCAACGGACAGGACTAAAGACCACTAATAAAGAATATAGATGGGGTGGTGGGGGTGCTGAAAACTAAACCAAGGTGAACTTGTAACATGCAAAGGGCAGGGAGCGAAGCCATAAATCCACATGGCAGCATGTGAGGGTGGGGACAGGGTGGGTGGAGGAGCAGATGTTCAAAGTGCTATCTTCTGAGATTTCAAACTCTAGCTGACACCCCTTTATGGTCTGGGTCTACCCAATCTTCTTCTCTCCTGAAAATCAAGTATCAGTTGGACCTAATTTCTACTCTGTCCCACATATGCAGTCTCTATCTCATTCTTCCACATCTCTTTCAACAAGAATAATTTTTAAAAAGGAAAGGGGTGGGGGGGTGGGGGTGGCCAGCAAAAGCACTTTTATCTTTTAGAGAAAAATTCTGAAATATTTACAGATAAAATAATGTGCTATATAGAACTGATTTTGGAATAACTGAAGGATATTGTGTGTGCGCACTGGCAATGGGGTTGTGGGGGTGGGGTCTAGACAAAAACCAGAATAGCTATGAGTTGATGTACTGTTCTCTCCACTTGTATGTAAGCTTGCATTTTCTACAATAAAACTTAAGAGGGAGAGGGAAGCAGGGCTGGCAAACACCAGACCAAGAGAAACCTCTCGATTTTATCCAGAGTAATGACAGCTACAACCAAAATCCACAGGGCTGACCCAGACATTTCAGATTAAAGGCACACACTTTTAAGGTTAAAAGATTTTTTTCCTAACTATATATTTTTATTCAAAAAGTCTCAAAGACTCTTGCTTAAGTAAGGCACAAATTTATCAAAGCAGTGACTCAACAATTCTCCAAAGAGCTTGGGCTACCTAGTCTTTACTGAACACTTTCATTTCTTAAGACATCTAATTTAATTCAAGTGAACTACCTGAGTGAACTTGGTGAACTTACTTGAGTTCACCATTGAGAATCTCCTGCATCAGCTTGGGACTACAGAAACATCCACACTTAACTGAGTAGGGATCAAATGATCTTATGCTAGGCTTTTTTTTTTTTTAATCACTTATCACACTCATCATACATACATTCCGTGAGATGCATTAGGTTCAACAGTTGTTAACCAGGGAGAAGTTGGGCACTGCCTGTTCTCTCCTTGTCATAACCCTATTCTGTAAGGATACTGTATTTGAGAAAATAATAATTCACAGTAATCTTCACATTCTTTATAAAGCATTACTTTCTTCTAAACACAGTATAGGGTGGTGTACCTTTTCTTGCAAGCTTTCTTTCCCAGGATATTAGTTATTTTTAAGTGATCATCAAGTTCAGGTTAATCTTCTTTTACATATACACATACATGCTCACATCCTGCTAAACTAAAAATTTTCCACAGAAACGCAGAGGACTGAAACAACCCATGTAAAGCAGAAATTTGGCAATATCAGCACTTATATTTAAACCGAAATTCTCAATGATAAAGCACATAACCATAAATGCACTAAATAAGACTGGCTGCCCAGGGGACAATCCGTCATTTCTCAACCAAATTCACAGAACTTTCTCATTGCCCACCCGCTGAAGGTCTCTGATTTGGGAAGAACCAAAAACGGAAGGGGAATCTTTTATTAAATTTACATGGTATCTTTTCTCCCAGAATTTGAAATTAAAGAAAACCAGAAGGTCAAAGCACTAATGATCTAGAAAACAACACACAAGTGCAATCTAACTACTATTATGGACCAAATTACAGAAGAGTACAGTAGTCCCAGAATGAGTATAAATTTAAAAACAAATAAAAATGTTTAAGGTCGAGTTTGTTGTGACTACTTTTATTTTCTAGACTATTGGCAGTTGACCCCCACAAAGAGTATGAAACTTAAATATTAACTATAATATCACAATTCAATTATTTGCACATTAAAATACTCCTAAACACTTGTTATTTGCATATTAAGTCACTTTAGTTGTGTCCAACTCTTTGGGATCCTACGGACTGCAGCCCACCAGGCTCCTCTGTCCATGGGACTCTCCAAGCGAGAATACTGGAGTGGGTTGCCACGGCCTCCTCCAGAGGATCTGCCTGGGCCAGGGATCAAAGCCGCATCTCTTCCCTCTCCTGCAATGGCAGGCGGGTTCTTGCCCACTAGCGCCACCTGGGAAGCCCCCTTACACTGAACAGAAAGTAGATGTTACAGTCAAGTGTCAACCCCTTCTCCTCATGTACTTTGGGACTGATGGATACACACTATTGAAACTATGTATAAAATAAATAAGTAATGAGAACCTACTGTAGAGCACAGGGAACTCTACTCAATGCGCTGTAGTGTCCTATATACGAAGAAAATCCAAGAAGAGGGGATATATGTATACGTATAGCATACAGCTAATTCACTTTGCTGTACAGCAGAAACACAACATTGTAAAGCGACTGTACTCCAATAAATTTTGTTTCTAATTTTTAAATAAAATAAATACAACACTGCTTACCTCTGGGCTTATGTTCATACTTACTCCCTTGGCCTACTGTCCCCTGCACCTGCTTCTTCCCCTTTTTACTCTACTTACTTATTCTCTTACCAACCCCTCCTCTATAATATCTAATGGTCAAAATTATATTTCATGCTAAAGCATTCTCTGAAATATTTCCAGATATTTCAAATATCCTCTCTTCCATTCTTTAAACCTTAGAAGTTTATTACATTTTTTTAGAGTGTATGGTTATTTCTGCCCTCTATTTATCAGAAAGAACTTACATATCTGATTTCACATCCTTAGTCTAACAAGTGATCCTCTGAACCCAGCAAAAATCCCTGTAAAAAGAAAGCACTCAATATTTAGAGAGGGGTGTGTGGGAATTCACCTCCCTAGATACAAACAACTGTCAGAAAAGTTTTCAGTGTGTACTTAAAACAATTTGATAATGTGGCTTCCATCTTACTGTTTTGAAAACTTGTTTCACAAGAATGATTCATCCTTCAGTGGGAAAAAAAAAAAAATCCCAACAAAAAGGTAGCTGAAGTGTGTTATAATAGCTCCCTAGCCTCTAGCTGCCCTCAGAAGTGAATAGTGGCTAGCTAACTGCAGCTGAGGGTGAAACAGTGTGCCTTAGGTACAGCAAGCCATCCAGGAATAGAACTCACATTTCCTGACTTCTGATTTGACTTCAGGAGAACACTGCTCCCTCACATGCAAAGTAAATACTAGCCTTCAGTTCCCTAAACCAAGAACAAGCCAAGTTGTTTGGATATATTATTTGTCTAAAGATTCAAAGATCTTTAAAAATACAAAATTCTATACAAAACTGAGGCAGTATTTTTCACTTGCTGCAAAAGCTTCACCTGACAGCAAGAAAGACAGTAACCTACCAACATACTCACAAAGTCAGAACTCACAATAACAAAAATACACAACTCCCACAAATTTAACCTCTAAACAGGAATTCTGGATAGAATTCACTGAACTTATTCACATCCAACTGTCTGTAGTGGCTCAAGAATCAATTCTAAAGACTTCGGAAATAAAGTATTACCATTGTAAGTTTCTAATGTGCTATGAAGTCTTAAGTTTTCAGTAGAAACTGTCATTTCAGCAAAAGAGAAAGCTAAAAAAAAAAAGAAAAGAAAAGAAAAGTAGATGTCTTTCTTAACTGCCCTATTCCCAAACTCAGAACAATACTTGTAACATCAAAGGAATGTAATATTTACTAAATAAATGAAAGAAAAACCCCTCTTGATCTTTACTGAAGTAAACTCACATTATTCCCATTATTTTTCTGTCCTTGTACAGCATTTGACCAATGAATCGAGTTTAAAACGTTTCACTGGCAGAGAAATGTATAATGCCTAACATGCTCTGGGTACCATGACAAATACTCCACTTGCTGTCATCAAGTCCTAGCTCCCTCAAGTCACTTTACAATTTCCATTATTAATCTTCTTTTCTCTTTAATATCTATTTCTCCATCAGAAGTCCTCCCACCATTATATCACTCATCCACCTAATAAGCACATGCTTATCCAAACATTCAATGAATTGCTTACTCATGTACTAGTCAGCACAGAGAAACACGGAGAAAACTACGCTTTGGAGTGACACAACCCTGATTCTAGTTCCTGCTCTTAACCAATTACTAAGCCGTATGACAGCGTAAGTCACTTGTTATGTCTGGTACTCATTTTTCTATCTGTGGAAAAGTGAAGAATTAATATGTATACAAAAGCACAGTGTCAATGATAGGCACCAAGTGAGTGTTAGTTTCCTTCCCTCTTCTGCAATAGCACCCTCTGACTTTGGAAACTATCACTCCAGGAAAAGAAAGCATTCTTTGAAAACACTGTCCTAAAAACACCCCAAAATACTAAAATTAAACAAAGCACCTTTGGCCCTAGTCTAAAAGCTGCCATATCAATTTAAGTAAATCAGCATAATGAAGAGAGATGAGAATTATCTAATACTTTTGTAATTTAATAACAAAGAAGAAAGTGCCACCTTTACAACCATCAAAATTTTAAACAAGTACGTTTCCATCTTAAAATTATATTCATTTCTATTTTTAAAACACATGATAGGGAAAGAATAGCCCTTTTAATTAATAATGCCATGACAATATGCAGAAGAATGAATGTGGACCACTATCTCACTCCACATACAAAATTAACCCAAAGTGGGTCATACACTGAAATGTAAGAGCTTAAACTATAAAACTCCTAGAATAAAACATAGGAATAAATTCTTTGTGACTTTGGGTCAATTTAAGCAACAGTGTCATATGCTGTGACACAAAAGGCAAAAGGAACAAAAGAAAAAAAAAGGATTAAACGGACTATAACAAGCTTTAAAACTTTTGTGCACTGGACATGTCAAGGAAGTGCAAACAATCTGTGGACGGGAAGAAAATACCTGCAAGTCAAACATCTGACAAGAGACTTGTGTCCAGAATATACAAAACACTTACAATTCAACAATTAACAAATAACCTACTCGGAAATGGGCAAAGGATCTGAATAAACATTTTTCCAAAGAGATATAAGTGATAAGCACCTGAGAGACACAGGTGAAATCAACATCATTAGTCACTAGGGAAATATAAATCAAACCAGTGATACCACTCCACAGCCATTAACATGGCTATAATTAAAAAGACAATAAAAAAGAAGTGTTGACAGAGACGAGGAGTAACTGGAACCCTCAACCACTGCTGATGAGAATGTAAAATGGTGCAGCACCTTTAAAACACAGCTTGTTGGTTCCTCAAAAAATTAAACATAGAGCTACCAAGTGACCCAGCAAGCCTACTCCTAAGGTACACACCTGAGAACTAAAAATATATCTACACAAAAACTTGTACATGAATAGTCACAGAATCATTCATAATAACCAAAAAGGTGGAAATGACCCAAAGTTCATCAATAGATGAATGAATAAGCAAAATGTGGTACAGCCATACAATGGAATTTGTCCATAAAAAAGAATGAAATATCAATAGATGTTATACCATGTATAAACCTTGAAAATATTTCAATAAATGAAAAAAGTTGGATGCTGATGATTATACATTGATTATGTATTGATTATACATTGAATATTTATACATGATTATACATATTCCATTTATATGAAATGTCTAGCACAAGGAAATCCATAGAAAGATTAGTGGCTATAAAGGGCTGGTGAATAGGAGCGAGAGGAGAGTGACTATATCGATGATAAAGGGGTTTCTCTGGGGGATGATGAAAATGTTCTAAAATTAGTGATGGTAGCTGCACAATTTTGCGAATACATTAACAATCACTGAATTGTATACATTTCAAACATAAATCTTATGGTATATTAATATCTCAATTTTTAAAAAATAATTAAAAATCCTTACTAGAAACTTTCAGTTTATACAAAGGAAGATTCTCACAAAGACATTTAAAATAATTGCAAATGACAGTATATTAATGCATATATATGGAATTTAGAAAGATGGTAACGATGACCCTATATGTGAGATAGCAAGAGACACAGATGAGTCTTTTGGACTCGGTGGGAGAAGGCGAGGGTGGGATGAATCTGAGAGAATAGCACTGAAACATGTATATTATCATGTGTGAAACAGATCACCAGCCCAGGTTCGATGCATGAGACAGGGTGCTCAGGGCCAGAGCACTAGGATGACCCTGAGAGATGGGATGGGGAGGGACGTGGGAGGGGAGTTCAGAATGGGGAACACACGTACACCCATGGCTGATTCATGTCGATGTATGGCAAAAACCACGACAATATTGTAAAATAATTAGCCTCCAATTAAAATAAATAAACTATTTAAAAAAAAATAAAATAATTGCAAATGAAGCATATTTTAACTTGTTTCTTTGTACAATTTAACTGTGGTAAAACACAACATAAAATTTACCATCTGAACTATTTAAGTGTACAGTTCAATGGTGTTAAGCATATTCACATTGTTGTGCGACCACTGCCACCACCCATTTCCAGAACTCTTTTCCCCTTGCAACCGAAACCTCTGTATTCCTGATTTCCTCCTTCCCTCCACATCCTGGCAAACATCATTCCACTTTGTATTATCTATGAATTTGACTACTCTAGATCCTTGTATAAGTGGAATCATGCAGTCTACTTTTTTGTGTATTTTATATTTCATTCAGCATAATGTTCTCAAGATCCATTCATGTTGTAACATGTCAGAATTACCTTCCTTATAATAAACAACAAGGACCTACTGTACAGCACAGGGAAATACACTCAATGTTCTGTAATAATGTAAATGGGAAAGGTATTTGAAGAAGAATATATGTAATTGAACCACTTTGCTATACACCTGAAACTAACACAACACTGTTAATCAACTACACTCTGATAGAACAGGATAACCTTCCTTTCTAAGGCTGAACAACTCTCCCTTTTAGGTCCATGCCTTGTTTTATCTATCCATCTGTTGGACGACATCTGAGTTGCTTTCACTGACTATGAAATTCTTATGTGATCAATATCTGGAGTAAATCAACTTGTTAGGGAAAATTATCAATAATTAAGTTAATATTTGCAACTCTGTTAATATACTAAAAGCTAATGAACTATATACTTTAAATGAATGAATTAGATAATATATGGATTATAATTCAATAAAGCAGTTAAAACCGTGAAAGCTCTTTCTCATGAACATATAAAAATAGTAGGTGTTAGCTGCCCACCCACACAAGAATCAGTGTGAAGTATTTCCATTGCCAATACACTGGAAACATCTGCTACCATTTTATATTTCCTCTAGTCAAAATTCTGAACTGGATTAGGAATGAAATTATTTAACAAGTGATTTTGCCACAGATTCCATTAAGTAAGGTCCATTCAGGGGACAAAAATCATCTCAGACTTAATCTTCCTTCATTAACTGTTAACAAACAGTAAATTGTTCTGACAATTTAAAATTATTTTTGTAGTTTAAGAGAAATAAAGAACAATAATAGTCTTCACACTAGCAATGAAAGTAACCTACAAAGTCATAATCATCCATTAACTTATATACCCTACCCCACTCCTTTCCTTCTGAATTTCATATTCCTAAATAATTCAGAGGAAAGAAATGACATTCTTTCTTTGCTTTAAATCAATGGCTCTCAAACCTTGGTCTCGGTATCAGAATTACCTGGAGGGCTTACTTGTGGAAGTACAGACTGTTAGGCCTCAACCCCATAGTTCTAATTAAGGAGGCCTGGGGTGTGGTCTGAGAATTTGTATTTATAAATTAAATGAAGGATTTCCAACCAGGAACTTAAAAATTCCTGAGTCTTGCTCATTCTGCTCACCTGTGGATCACATTTTGAGAGCCACTGTTCGAAGTTTAAAGGCAAATTTATTTGTTTTTAAAGGCAAATTTAAAGGTCTGGATTAAATTGAAAATATCTGTATTGTATTATGGCACTTTAGTGAATATTTGTGATGGAGAGTAAAAGGATGAAATATAAAGATTTTGCCTGTTTTCTTTATTAAAATTTCTTGTTTAGAATTAAATCATGCAGCTCAGTACATGGCTGAAAAGAAACTTAGTCTTTGAGAATTTCTAACTTTGATTGTAACTTGGAAAGAAACAGTTCTCATTAGTATCCATCCTTAAAAAAATGTCTTATACATAGTAACAATTGATACAAACAGTTCTCACTAGCAAAGTATTTCAAAGAAAATCAAAGAGGAATGCAGAGGGGCCTAACATCAAGGGACATCGGCAATTCTAGTTTGGGATAAAGTAGCTTATTATTTTGAGTGTTACCACAATGAACTGAATACTGTTGGCCCTTCGTATTCCGTATTCCAGGGTTCCACATCCTGGGAATCAACCAACTTGGAATACAAAAGGCTGACTGTACTACCCCACTTTATGTAATGGCCTTGAGTATCTATGAATCTTGCTATCTGCAGAGTGAGGAGACTCATGCTCCTGGAACCATTCCCACCCCCTCGGCCATACTGAAAGAAAGCTGTATTGGCCAAATGATTTTTTAACTGTCTTCAGCCTCTTTTCCCTAATAAGTGCATATACATCTGTAAGTCTTCATCTTAAAACATCAATTCCATTATGTCAGAACCCTGAGTGCACCGTCTCTATTGCTTAAATGAAAGCACCCTAAACTCTTTTTCCCACGCTTTTTCAACCCTTCACAATTGCTACAATCCAGGTGTTTCAAGCAAGCTCTGTGCTGCCCTCCCTCAATTCAATGATGGCCAGCTCTGCAAGCCAGCAATTAACATTACCGTGCCATGCCAAGGACCAATGCCACAGGTCCCTAACAACACATATTTGGACTAGGAAAAAGAAAACATAGTTCCACACCATAAGAATATTTTCATTTACTGGTTAAACTAAGCTAAGTCAAGCAGGTGGGTTATTAGGCATGAGGTCTGAAAGAGACATCGTGCAGTTTCTGGTCACATTCCGTTTCCGGGTAGCTGGTTAAGCATGCCCTTGATTAAAACGTATCCTCCCTCACGCTGGGAATCTAAGCCAGTTCAACCTTCAAATCACAAATCTACCTCTCAAGACCAACAAGTCTTAAAGTAGGAGACAGCCACACTTGAATTCAGACATTATCCTGTGGAATAGGGTCCAAACTGAAGTTTTGCCACTATCGGACTCACTTCACAGAAACCTAGATTTAGAGACAAGAAAGCAGCTAAAGTGCCCTTCTCTTACCTCAAAGCTGTCTTCACATCTAAACTGAGTTCACCGGAGGGAGGAAGGAGGGGATATTTAAGGGTCTCAGGTAAATACTACTTCCATGCAGTATCCAGAGTTCATAAAAGGTTTTTCTTGCACTAAGTTCAAAACATTCCACTGAGCTAATGTGGAAATACTGGGTGCAAAATGAGAAAAAAATTTTTCAGCTTAAGAGTCTCAAATAATGGAATACAACCACAACTGTGGCTCTTTACTATTAGGGTTTTTGCTGCTTTTTTTTTCCAGCTGTGCTGCAAGGTATGCCAGTTCTTAGTTCCCTGACCAGGGATTGACCCCATGCCTCCTGCAATGAAAAGCATGGAGTCTTAACCACTGAACACTACCAGGGACTCCCTGTTGTTTTTTAAACTACAATGGGAATTCCCTGGTGGTCCAGTGGCTAGGACTCCCTGCGCTCACCCACAAACTAGGTGGCCAAAAAATTTAAAAGTCTGTAAAAAAAAAAAAGAAAAAGAAAACTACATGAAGTATCAAAAAAAAGTTAAGCTCTAACAGTCAAACATCGCCTTCCAACCTTCCCAGACCCCTTTATGGACTATGACCTCCCAACTAAATTAAAATCTGAAGAGAATGCAAACTCTTCAGACCACCAAGCAGGTCATCACAACTTCACTCTCTCCCAGAAAGACGATGATGATAACCAGTTAAAGAAACAGTAAACAATTGCAAACACATCCTACTAAAGCAGAGTCTCCATTTTAGAGTTTGTAGATAATCTATGTTTCTTCAGTTGGGATCAGAAAGCCATCTGTACAAAGAGAAAATGGGGAAGACCATGTGTGAGAAAACCAAATGTTTAAAGTTGGCAGCAGGCTAGATTAAGATTGTTGAAGTAGCTGAATCCGCTAATAAAAAGTATTGTTATCAGAACAGGGCTTAGTGATAGGACCACCAGACACTGCAATACTAATCAAGCCAAAAGAAAGTAGTCTCACAAAGAAATTCAAACAGAAAGACACAGAGAGAAGTAACAAGGATAGTCCATCTGATCAAAAAACGGTTAAAAGAAAGGTATATTTAGACAGAAAAGCACATGACATTCATTAAATGAAATTACCCAGGTCAAAAAGTATTTTGTAAAAAAATATCGTAAGCTGATCCGTCCATAGGTAAACAGTGGCTTTCAAATGCTCCAGGAGCTATCATGAGAAGACACTATATGAGGGAAGGAGAAGGAACAAAATTAACATCAACATAGATGATGCAAGAAGAAATTTTTTCTTCCAATGATGTGTAAAAGCGTTCCCTGTTGTCCAAGAAAGTGACGATGTCTTCATTCAAACCAAGTATAGATATCCTTTTTCAGAGACTTACTATAAAGGGACATATGAGTAAGATTCCTAGTCTGTCACAAACAAGCTATGAGACCACAGTAAATTTGTCTAGAACTCAGTTTCTCTATTTATGAAATTAAGAAGGCAGCCCAAGAACCATCTAAAGACTTAAAACTCACAGCAAAATTCCACAACTCTAAGATCATTACTTTTGTAAAGAAGAAAACAATTTGCATTACAGCACATGGATTGCCTAGATTTCATTTTCATGCCATAGAACTATCACCCCAAGAAAACAGTGGCAGTATCTTAATATGTATGCATAAATTTTACCAAAAGGAATCACTCATAAAAATCTTATTCTAAAAGAAATGTAACATTAGTGCCTACTAGATGGTAGGCAGTGATTTTTACTATTATCTTATTCAACATTTTAAAGATATGCAAAGTCACTATTATCTTTTGCAGCATTCAGAAGAATTTAAACCACCATGATAGCTTTACTTTAAAATATTATTTATCCTGCCATTATTCTTTCAACCTACTGGAGAAAGAGACAGGAGGAGGCAGGCACATATAAAAAGTGTTTATCAAAAATGAATTATTTCCTAATATTACTTGCATTTATTTCTAGACTTTTAAAGCAGGTAAGAAACCAGATAAAAAGATGGAAATTTTTTTTCATGTTTAGCGTTTTCTATTTGCCAGCAATAAAAATAATGAGATCCTACTGAGAAAACCATTTTTTTAAAGTGCAAAATGCCCAAAAATACTCTTAAAAGGCTAAATGAATATAAAGAAACTTAACAACCCATAGTTTCGATGGGAAGATATTTTTTCAAATCAACATGTGGATTTAATGCAACTTCAATAGTTCCAAAGAAAAGTAATATAAGAATAAGTAGTTTTGAGTCATTAGTTCTCTCTTTGGGAAATGTGGCAGGGAGGACTTAGGTAGATCCTCATAGCATGGAACAAAAAATGTTTTGATGGATTAACGGCTAGTTTCTAAAATATAAAACCACTAGAAATATCTAGAAGAAAACAGTAAAAAATTCTCCAGTTAATATTAGAGGGATAAAGGATATCTATTATCTTAGGTTGAGGAAGAAAGCTCAAAATCAATAGACAAAAAATTAAACTATATATAAATTATAGCTTATCCAGGTTTGACTTCCAGTATTATCAACAAAGGTTAACAGCTTCGCTACAAAGAATCACAAAAATGGATATGACTTTTTGCAAAGACTAATTAAAACGTGAGAATATCCAACCTTACTAAAAACTTCTAAATGCAAATTTAAGTCAAGATGTTATTTTTCATTCACAAGTTTAGCAAACATTAAATGATCATTCTCCCTGCTAATTGGCATATGGTTAAACAACTTGATATACTGCCAGTATAAATGAATACAACTGAAAGAATCTCTTTGGAAAGCAAATTAACAAGATACATTAATACCTGAGTCTTTTGAATTGTTCAAACTCATAAGATTCTGAGAACCTAATAATATTAATACAAAAAGAGCTTTTATGCATAGCAAACACCAGAAAAGTTCATCAATAGAATAGTAAAACAAGAATGTAGTGAAAGGAATTATTTTACACCTTCCTTATTCAATCAAGTGGATATCCAAAAATCACACACTGATAAAAATCCAACTCCGTATGTAACTGCAAAACCAAATATATGCATATAGCTATAATATACCCAAATCAAAAAGTCCTCAAATACCATGAGACAAACTAAAAACATGGGGCCTTTAGATGAAATGCGAGGGAAAATCAAAGAGGAGGGTGAGAATATTCATTTAATAGCCAAATACCATATTATGTGCTCACACATTAAAATTCTCAAAGAAGTTCTGTGAGGTTATTGTCTTCCCAGAAGAAATGTGCATACTTGAAGGTCCACAGTGATTGAATGTTCTGCTCAGCACCACAGAGGTAGTAAAATCATCAAGCTGAAACTTGACGTCTATCTGATTCCAAATCACATGCGCTCTACACTACCCCGATGAAGGCAGTATTTTCTACAGGGGCATCACAACGGACCAAATAACCTAGTTTTGTAAACGCTTCTGTTTTACATATCTGTGGTTCTTTGTTTTTTATAAAGAATTTTTATTACTTTGTCATGGGGGGGTGGTGTTAAAATTATAGAACTATCATTTTGAAGAAAAAGTTTACTTTCCAAGTCCTTTCAAAATCCCTTTTACTCACAATAGCAGGTGTAGACTGTACAATTCTAGATTTTCCATGGTGTGCCAAAACTCTAGGGACAATCAAGAAATGTTTGTTGAATGAATAAATGGGCAAACACCAATCTAGAACAGAACAAGAAATTCCAGATTTCCACCTCAGCATGAGGTCTCCAACAAACTTCTGAAATACCAGAAGACTACTAACTACATATTCAAATTTAAATCAAAGACAAGTTGAACCAACTCTGACAGTTTCTATGGCTATCTAAATGAACTCACTACAAAAATACATACTCAGACTCAGCATCCTCATTATTTATGAAAATAAAAAGCACATACAGACAAGTTCTGGTGAACCTTTATAAACAGCCATGACTACAGGTATAGGTTGCCAAGTAAATAACCCATATATGACAATCTGTTTATGAGGAACACCATCTAGAAAGAGGTCCCTTAAAATATGGCCAGGGGAATACTACACAGCAAAAAATTCCAAGAAGGAAATTAAGACCCTTTAAGTGCACCTAACTTTCTATGTGAAAAGAGAATATCAAGCCCCCTAAGCCAAATTTATTACTGATTTGTCTTTTCCTACACAAAATGCATGGTACTTCTTCTAACTCCCTAGATTATTGAAAATTATTTGGATGGAACATAGTATTAAGGTAACTACTAAAGTTCAACAGAAGCTGCATACTCTGAATTGGGTTTCCAATTCTAAGGTCAAATTCTATTCAGTGGTAAAAAGTACTTGGCTAAAAATAGATCTTTTAGGACATCATCTCATCCAAACACCTACTTCTCATAGTCTGCTTTAAACCCACTCTATACAAAGAGAAGGCCCAAGCAGCGATTCTGCATGAAAATAAAGGTCTTTCGTAATACGACTTAAGAGCACTGGTGAACTCAAGAGTCCACAATGACGTGTAGCTGTTATGTTCCAACTCACCCTGTATCGCCCCATCTCATTATTTCAAATACAGACACCACCTCCTGGCCTTTCCTATTTCATAAGGTTCTTAGGAAGACAAATCTACTGATTTATGCAACACATTTTCTATTTCTACTTAACCATTTGATAATGTAATATATGGATATGGTTCTAAATTCCCCAAACCTCTGTCATCAGGAATTTAAAAAATATTGTAGCTACCCAGGAGAGTTAACTTTATGACGAACACAACTGTGCTATGCTAAAACTCAGCCTTAGTTCTCAGGGAACTAAGAGACAGGAGGAGGCAGGCACATACACAATTATAAAGTGTTTATCAAAAATGATTTCCTAATATTACTTGCATTTATTTCTAGACTTTTAAAGCAGGTAAGAAACCAGATAAAAAGATGGAAAATTTTAGGTCTTAATTTCCATGCAACAAATAGCTCCACAAGACTTTTTTTTTTTTAAACGAAAGAGCACAAATTGTGAGGTTAGTACAGCTTAAAAAACCCTTTCAGTTATGAACTAGAAAATCAAACCACAAAACTTACCTAGAGTGTGTCTAAAATAACATAATAAGCTGTAAGTGAAATGATGAGCATGGAGGTGCTCCATCCTTATTATCTTCTCAAAGTCTTTTGTTCTTCATTTTAGCCAGCTAAAAGCATCTCCTAAAGAGATAATTAGTGTACCTCCACAGAACTCCTCAGTGAGCACTCGCTATTAGGAGATTAAGTTGTGAATAGCACTAAAATAAATGCTTCATTCATCCACGAGCTTCTGAAAATACCACTACCTCGTATTTGAATAGGCTTTCAGTTTTCACAGGAACTTTCACATACTCTTTTGATCAAAACAACAGAAAACAAGGCATGCCATCAATCTATAGATGGTCTCTACTGTACAGACAGGGAAACTGATTAAGAAAGGGCATATGGCATAACCAAGGTCAAATAACTGGTCAAGTTGTACAGTCTTGACAATGCAGTGTTCTTTCCTCTGTATTGAATCTAAACTGCAAAGTTGAAAAATATCACAGAAATTTGACAGGCCTAAGATTTTTACATCTAGATAACGTTTCTTCTTTTAAAAGCATGAAATATCCAATCAACTAAGTAATGTACTGCTTCAAATTAGGATGACCTGGAAAAGCCACAATATTTGGATGCAAAAACACGATCCAACTGAAAATTAAATATGCTCAAAATGCAACAGAGAAGAAAATAATATATTTTGTACATATTTAAAAATTCTAAATTTGTTTTAAAGAGAGGAGAGGAAAATCCTCAGCTGGTAAGATACTACATAATCACATTATCTCCTGCTTGACTAACAAATATTTCAAAATGTTTACAAAAAGCAAAATCCTGAGTCTGTATGGGAACAGGGGTTAAAGTGTTGTTTCCCACATGAAGCAATATCCAGTAACAGAAGTCTGTACACATGGCAGTGTTTTCTCCAAGTCTGATGCAAGGATCACAAATGTTAGCATTACCTATGGGGCAAATCCCTGACAGGGAGGCCCAGGAACACGTTCTTTGTTGTTGCTGTTTTTCGAAGTGTTGGGGTGACTCTAATGAACATAAAATTAAAGAACTACCAGAGTACAAGCTGAGGGCAAGTTTAGGGTAACAATAACCTTGGCCTTAGGAGCTAATGACTTAACCATCTTCCTGGAGCCTGGTTTTCTCACTGCTACAACAGGAATGGCAGGGATACATCATCCCACCTCGGAAGAAAGTTCTAAAGCATTGAAGACGGCTTACGGAAAGTACTTAGCACATGGTTTTGATACGCAGTAAGGGATAAATAGCAGTAACTGGTGAAAAACTTCATGTAATTATAAATTTAACACTTTTGAGATTAGCAAATAGTGTAACAAGTTTTATACATGGCTATGTCATTACACTCCTTTCCTTACAACTCCCCAAAGAAAGCAGCATTTCAAAAATGAGAGGCACTCACTTGATCTCCAGAGAATTAGGGGGAGAGGGGAGCACAGTAAGTAAACATCCTTTCCCTCAAGTTCTAAGGACAGCTGGAGAGTTCTGTCACATTTTAAGGATTAGAGTTTAAACGTTAGACACAACTTGTTTTATGGTCACAAGTATGACCATCACCTTTTTAGACCATGAGAAAAACCCACTCCTCATCATAAACAGGGAGGAAATGTTCACCACATGAGGGAAAAATTCGTACTTCCCAATATTACAGCTCTAAAGCATATTTAACATAAGGTCTTTTTAAAGAACCTTAAGAAACATAACTTACAATTAAAAGCCTATTCTATCCCAAAATATCACTCTCAAGTCACTTAGACTTCTTAAAAAATGTTGATTCCTTCCTCGTCCTAGACTCTTAAATCTAAGCAATTGCCAAATTCAATAAATTCTTCTCTCCCTTTCTTCTACTAGGCCTACTGCAACGTAGCCTTCATTTCATGTCATGAAGGCACAGAGTTAGACCCTAGCCAGAACAACAATGCTGAATAGGATTTCTGCCTCCACCTCTATAATCCAGGAGCTGGCAGACTTCTGTATAGGGCCAGATAATAAAAACGTCAGACTTTGCAGAATATAGTCTCTGTTTCAATTACTCAATTCTGCCACTGTACAACCAAAGTAGCCATAGATGGTATACAAATGAAGAAGCATGACTGTGTTCCAATAAAACTTTATTTATAAAAACTAACCTTGACCACTACAAGCCAATTTGCTGACCCATATTAATCCAACCAACTAACATCAACTTCTACCACAGACCATGTGATTGATCAAGATGTCCCTTTTCTCACAAATACTCCTTGGCCTAATACACAAATGCTTCTGAAGAGGTGTAATCTTCACTGCCTGTAGTCGTATTTCCTTTTCCCCACCCTAGACTACAACTGGCTTCCCTGGTGGCTCAGAGGGTAAAGCATCTGCCTGCAATGCAGGAGACCTGGGTTCGATCCCTGGGTCAGGAAGATCCCCTGGAGAAGGAAATGGCAACCCACTCCAGTATTCTTGCCTGGAGAATCCCATGGACAGAGAAGCCTGGTAGACTACAGTCCACGGGATCGCAAAGAGTTGGACGTGACTGAGAGACTTCACTTCCCTTCCCTTCACCCTATGCTACAAACAAATTGATTTCCACCTTCCCTGATGTGGCCCCTTACATGCCCCCAATTCCAAGCTTTTGCTAATCCTGTATGCAGAATAATCTCCTTTTGCTCTCTCCCTCTAGAACTCCTAACAACCCTCTTTGTTCTTCCCACCCCAATCTAGATCTAAATACTATCTATCCTCCCAAATGTCCTCTTTCCCGTACCAAGAAACTCTTCCTCAGGAGAACTTCCATGGCACTTTATATCTTTTCTAACAGTGATGCTTTGTATCTTATACAACATGATTTATGCAATACCTTAGCTCTGCTAAGCATGTGGATCTATTTATGACTCATGTCTGCACCTCCCATAGTACTGAATACTTTACACTCAACAAATATTTAAGATAAATTATTTATTTCAAGAAAACATCCCTACAATTAAAATCTTTCCCATAGCACAGTATTTTTAAGGTAAGACGCCTAAGGCCCTCTTGTTCTGTATTAATAAACAAAACCTCACGACACTGGCTCAACAGACGACGCCTTCAAGGATCACCCTCAACCTCACTGCTCAGAAGGCAGCATGGTAAAGTGCAGAGAGTCAAAAAGGCCCGGAGTCCAATTCTGGTTCCGCCACTGTCACTGAGTCTGTTTCTTCCTTTGTGACACACAGGCATACCTCATTTAATTGACTTTCACAGATTTTGTGTTTTTACAAATTGAAGGTCCCGTGGCAACCCTGCTGCTACCGATAAGTCGCTTCAGTCGTGTCCTCGTGTCCGACTCTGTGCAACCCCATAGATGGCAGCCCACCAGGCTCTTCCGTCCCTGGGATTCTCCAGGCAAGAATACTGAAGTGGGTTGCCATTTCCTTCTCCAACGCATGCATGCATGCTAAGTTGCTTCAGTCATGTCTGACTCTATGCGACCCTATGGACAGCAGCCCACCAGGCTCCTCTGTCCACAGGAATCTCTAGGCAAGAATACTGGAGTGGGTTGCCATTTCCTTCTCCAAAGTTGACATTTACCAATATCATTTATTCACTTGTGTTTCTTTGTCACATTTTGGTAATTCCCACAATCCTTCACACTTTTCATTACTTCTGCATTTTTAATGGTGATCTGTAAACAATGATCTTTGATGCTACTATTGCAAAGAAGATTACAACTCCATGAAGGCTTAAATTATGGTTAACATTTTTTTAACAATAAAGTATTTTTCAATTAAAGTATGTACATTTTTTAGACATAATGCTATTGCATATTTAATAGACTAAAATAGCATATACTTTTTGTACAATAGGAAAACAAAAAATTCATGTGACTCACTTTATTGTGATATTCACTTTACTGTAGTGGTCTGAAACCAAACCTGAAATATCTCAAAGGGATTCCACATCTACCTAAGGAGTCTGGGAATGACTATGAGCACATAGCAGGCACCCAGTAAATTAATATCCATTAGAACTTTCATGTAAATTTACAAGCACTTGTCTAAGTTGACTGCAAGGTTCCTTGTAGTCTGTCAGCAAAAACTGTTGAACATAATCTGTGCTGAACAATATGAATATAAAGAATACATGGATAGTCCCTTATCAAAAAAATTCAGCCTGGGTGAGATTCTTTTCCAGATAAGTAGTACAACACACCGAGTGCTAACCTTCCACTGAATTCAAAACAACTGAAAGCTGAAGATTATTTCAAAATTATTTTAGGCATGAAGTTAAACGTTAACAATAGTGTTATAATCAAGTTAAGTTCCTGTCGAATTGAAATTACAATGTCAAGCTTCTTCCAAGGGCCTACAGGGCCTCTGATTTCATCTAGGACCTCTGATTTCATCTCCTGACACTCATCCCACACCTGGATGACCACATGTACTCCTGCCACCTGGCTTTCCTACTTAAAATTCATCAAGCCTAGCTCAGTCCCACCTTGGGGGCCTTTGTACTTGTTCACTGGGAACACTATTCTTCAAGATTTTCACAGGACTTCCTCTCTCACTTCATTTAGATGTCAGAGATGCCTTCCCCACCACCCTATTTAAAGTAAGCACCTCCCTCAGCCAACTATCACTTTCAATCTCCCTGTGCTGCTGTATTTCTCATTTTAGCAACAGTTAAGTGACCTTGGATCATTTACTCATCATCATCTTCCCACATTAGGATAAAATCTCATGGAAACAGCAATTTTATATTGGCAGCTGTATCCCAAGCAACTTACAAGAGAGCCTGGAAAAAACTGAGTACCTGATATACATTTGTTATTTGTTAAATGAATGACATGTTTACAAGTGATGATAAATATTCCTTCATCATTACAAATTACCTAACTTCTTACATTCTACTGGCTCCAATTAAATCTTGCAAGTAAAGGCTACTTCTAGGACAGCGGTTCTTAATTTGAGGCTTCCAGAAGTCATTATACCCATTTTTCTGGAAAGAATGTCCATAGTTTTGTTTTTTTTTAAAGGGTCACTAAATCACAAAAACACAGAAGCAGAGACTCACAACTCTGGTTACTCCACGGAATCTCCTGGAGAATTCTGAAAATACAGATCCCTAGATTTCATCCTAGAGATTGTTTTACTTGGTCTGGAGTACAACCGTAGCATCAGGATTTTTTTTTTGTTTTAGTTACCCCGGTGATTATAGTATATAGCAAAAGTCGGGAATCATGCCCACCTTGAAAGGAAAAGATGTTAAATGGATCAGATTTCTTAAAAATCACTTATACATGGAAGGAAATAAAATTTTAAAGCTAAGAATAAAGAATTGGCATCTTTTGGCAAACAGACCAATATACAAGTGCCTAAGTAATTCTATACGACAAACATTTTAAAGGTTATATGTCTCCCTCTAGTTAAAGACTCATCTGATACTGGTATATTAGAACTTACTCCCAGATCACAATCATTTTTCACTTTAAACACTCCCATTTCATACAAAAGTTCACTTGTTAATAATTTACTAGATCACAAAATCTAAACATACCAAGAGAACAACAAAATACTCTTCAAAGACCAATCAAGGACTACATTACAACTATGAAGTCTTTGGTAGTTCTATTGCTAAAAACTTCCTGGAAGCAATGTATGTCACCAATTAAAGTCCTCAGCCTCAACTATTATACAGAATGACAGAGGGTTTAAGTGAAACTAATACTGACAACACACACAAAAGGAGAAAAGAGAGGGGGGATTTCAGAAATTTATTTAGACAAGCCAAAAAGGATTTGAAAAGAGCAGGTGTCAGAATGACACAGGTGGTAGGTCTTTTTTTTGTTTAAGTCCAGCAAGCAAACATCATGTAAGGAGCCACTTCATGTCACCAATCTAGAGTGTCATCAGTTCCTGGTTTTTACACCGTCACCCAAGTAGCTCCCTTTAAAACAGTGACTGGCAGGGTAAGAGACCAAAGCAGCAAAATGCTACATATTTGTTTAAAAACAAACTAAATCCAGAGATGCTAAAGTCCCCTGTGATAAATCATTTTAACTGTTAGGATACTTAGAACCTCTAAGGAACTCATTCCACCTACCCATCTGTCTGGACTCTGGACTGTATAGAGATATCTGCTGACACAGAAGCACCAGGCCATGAGCCCACCTGACACGGAACAACAGAAACTTAAGGCAAGTGTTTAAATCTCCAAGAGCTTTCAGAAAGAAAGTCAGACTCCTAACTATGAAGTCTTCCTGGCTTACTTCTTGGTCATACTGCAACTTTATCCTAAGCATTATTCACCGTCCTTGTCAAGTAAGTGACGTAAATTTAATGAGAAAGTTCAAACAAAGAGACAACTCACATGCAGTGACACAACTCACCAGCCCGTTTTAGCTGAGACTGGAGAGAGATGGAGCTTTAAATGCACAGGAAACATGAATAAATGTAAAGCTATCAGACATGGAAAGTTCCTCTTTAAACTTCTTTTCTACAAAGACAGGCACAGGGACAGCTTTAGTTTGCAATGTCATTTTACTCTACATAAAACAGTGTTCCCTTATTATTAACTTTCTCTTTTATCATGAGCCTATGCAAATTAATGTTCTGGGATTAACAAGCAAATAGATAAACGAAGCCACAGAAACACATTCCCAAAATGTGGGCTGAAATGAAACAAAGCAGCACAGGACACGAACTGAACTCCACTGGCTGTTTACAAACAGTTTCCATATACACGAGTCTGGCTTGACAGGAAAAGAACGTCAGTAATAGGGAAGGACAAGACTACATGAAAAGGCTATCTGGAAACACAGGAGTTGAAGACCTCATGAACCATCAAGAGACCAGGTTGTTTATTCAGTAGCAGGTTAGCAACCCAGAAAGCTTGCAATCCACTCACTCCTCTTAATACTAATACAAGAAAAAAAAATTATCAGTAGAGAGAGAGAAGCTAAGGAGAGAGAGAGAAGCTAAGAAAATTGGATCCAAAAGGAGCTATAAGGTAGGGAGAAACCCAGCCCCACCCAGGAGTTATCTGCCCAAGTCAGCAAAGGTCAGAGAACAAAAAAGGCTGACCAGTAAAATAGAATGTTTCATGAACTTCAACGTCAGATGCCTCAACAGGCAAAGGCTTTAAAGAGAGAACTCTTCCTTTCTTTAGCGACTGCTTCAAATGCCATGTTTATCTTACGGCCAGATATTACTGCATCATCTGTGTCCCCTCTAAATCAGATGCAGCATTTTGAAATCAGCCCCAATACCCTTAACTCAATTCTGAAGTAGAGGGGAATGAGCCTAACTGGACAAAAGGATATCTTGTTGTTGTTGTTTTGAGGCGGGAGGAAGATATAAAATAGTGAAGAGGAAGAGAAAAGTGGAAAAAAAAAATGGGGGTGGGGGTGGGGATTGAAAGAACAAAGCAATGGTTCACAACCTACCTCAACTGAGAAAGTCTGACTGGCATAATATATCCATGTTTGAATCAAAGGCAACTGGAAATGGGGGAGGGGAGCTAACTGATTCTGATTCTTAGGTACACATTCCTCCTGACTGTCCTTAGAGAACTTCTCCTTTAAAGGTACAGTCTGACTCATCAGTATCCATCTTCACTGCAAAACCTTAAACACTACCCAAATACAAATAAAGTACATTCTTTTCTTAGGGCTGGTGACAAAGAAATATGAGGGTGGGATGAGGGAAAGGAGTAAATGGTAAGGGAAGGAATCAGTAGAACTATAAGTACTGCATGGTTTATAAGATGCCTTCTCAAGATTTTATCTCAATTTTAGTTTTTTCATTGGTAAGTAGACACAACTGGAGAATGTTATACAAAGTGAAATAAAGGGCATTCTTCACATTCAGGAATGACACTAGTGCCCTTTCCTCTCCAAGGAAACATAAGGAAGACTAACCTAGAGGATCTCCACCATGGGTGATTTTGTACCCCCAGGACACATATGGCAATGTCTGGAGACGTTATCTGGTCGTCACAGCTGGTGGGGAGAGTGCAACTGGCTTTTGGTAGGTAGAGACCAGTGATGCTGTTAAACATCCTACAATGGACAGGGCAGCCCCTCACAACAAAGAGCTATCTGGCTCAAAATAGCAACAGGGCGAATGATGGGAAACACCTAAACAAATTCATTTCTGGAAAAACCACACAAATAGGAGGGAAAGAGAGTCTGTAGTTCCTACAGTCTGTAAGAAGCCTATTTAGAAGGCAGTTTAAAAACAATCCTATCTTATGCCAGCTATTACTCAAATTATAAATGTCAGGGGAAAGAAAAAACATGTAAATGCCAGAAAAATCTTTTGTCTTCTCAAGTATTTAAAAATGTAGGTAAAGTATCATTGAGAACCTATTATATTCATTTTTCTAAATAACAGTAGTAACAGTCAAGCCTGATGTTAAACCAGAACACTTGTTTATCAATGAAAGTAGATTAAAGAGACACAACTCTTTTATAAAGTGTGTGTGGGGGGTGGAGAGCGGGGGGGGGCCAGGGGGAGTATCCATCTAAATGGTATCCTTTGATCACAGAACTCAGTTTAAAAGAACACAATGTACAAAAGGACTCGCTACACAGAAAAACTCACAATAGTGTTCAACAATGTATACACACTCAAAATCTAATTATCAGTACAATTATTTATGTGCCAGGTACTGAAATAGGACATAAGATAGAGGAAATAATGTATGTAAAAAGCCCAAGAAAAACCCCATTCGGTTCAGTTCAGTTCAGTCGCTTAGTCGTGTCTGACTCTTTGCGACCCCATGAATCGCAGCACACCAGGCCTCCCTGTCCATCACCAACTCCCGGAGTTCACTCAGATTCACATCCATTGAGTCAGTGATGCCATCCAGCCATCTCATCCTCTGTCGTCCCCTTCTCCTCCTGCCCCCAATCCCTCCCAACATCAAAGTCTTTTCCAATGAGTCAGCAGTGGTCACAGGACCGGAAAAGGTCAGTTTTCATTCCAATCCCAAAGAAACGCAATGCCAAAGAATGTTCAAACTACCGCACAATTGCACTCATCTCACATGCCAGTAAAGTAATGCTCAAAATTCTCCAAGGAGGGCTTCAGCAATACGTGAACCGTGAACTTCCTGATGTTCAAGCTGGTTTTAGAAAAGGCAGAGGAACCAGAGATCAAATTGCCAACATCCGCTGGATCATGGAAAAAGCAAGAGAGTTCCAAAAAACATCTATTTCTGCTTTATTGACTATGCCAAAGCCTTTGACTGTGTGGATCACAATAAACTGTGGAAGATTCTGAAAGAGATGGCAATACCAGACCACCTGACCTGCCTCTTGAGAAACCTATATGCAGGTCAGGAAGCAACAGTTAGAACTGGACATGGAACAACAGACTGGTTCCAAATAGGAAAAGGAGTACGTCAAGGCTGTATCTTGTTACCCTGCTTATTTAACTTATATGCAGAGTACATCATGAGAAACGCTGGACTGGAAGAAACACAAGCTGGAATCAAGATTGCCAGGAGAAATATCGATAACCTCAGATATGCAGATGACACCACCCTTATGGCAGAAAGTGAAGAGGAGCTAAAAAAGCCTCTTGACGAAAGTGAAAGAGCAGAGTGAAAAAGTTGGCTTAAAGCTCAACATTCAGAAAACGAAGATCATGGAATCCGGTCCCATCATTTCATGGGAAATAGATGGGGAAACAGTCTCAGACTTTATTTTTGGGGGCTTCAAAATCACTGCAGACGGTGACTGCAGTCATGAAATTAAAAGACGCTTACTCCTTGGAAGGAAAGTTATGACCAATCTAGATAGCATATTCAAAAGCAGAGACATTACTTTGCAGACTAAGGTCCGTCTAGTCAAGGCTATGGTTTTTCCAGTAGTCATGTATGGATGTGAGAGCTGGGCTGTGAAGAAGGCTGAGCGCCGAAGAATTGATGCTTTTGAACTGTGGTGCTGGAGAAGACTCTTGAGAGTCCCTTGGACTGTAAGGAGATCCAACCAGTCCATTCTGAAGGAGATCAACCCTGGGATTTCTTTGGAAGGAATGATGCTAAAGCTGAAGCTCCAGTACTCTGGCCACCTCATGCTTAGGTAAGTGTTATTTTAATAAGTTTTACATTACAGAAGAAACTAAGGTGCAACAATCACAGGGCTAGCAGTCAGAAATACTAAAACTCTCTAAAGCTTCCTTTACCCACAGTGCAATGCTGAATGCAATGAAAAACTGAGGTAAATAAAACTCTGATGGAGAGGTATGAATCTAGTAAAAAATAATCATGACTACTTATTTATATCCAGAAGCTTACATTTAAACCCAAACTAATTCATACTTTTCAAATACCCATAAAAGGATTAATGGCAGACCCTGTAACGGGTCTCAAATTAAAAAACTCAGAAAGCACATGGGCCACATTCTTTAACACAATGCAACAAAACTAGAAGAAGAAAAGAAAAATTAAAGGGCTGCGTTAAAAAAGCACACCTTTCTAAATAATTACACTGAAGAGAAACTAAAATTGCTCTATTTTACAAAATAATGATAAAGCTGTGACAAACCAAACTCTTAGAATTTAGCCAAAGAACTAACTCAGAGAAAATGTTAGAGACTTAAATGCTAATTTAAGAAAATAAGGCAGAATGAAAATAAATGACCTAAAACTTAAGCTTTTTTTAGAATCCAAAGAAAGAAGTGAATATAAAAACAAAAGGAAGGAAATAGAAGAGCTTACTGATAAACCAGAAAACTGGATGCAAAAAGAAGAAAAAAAAATAGATTTCAGTTAAAGCAATACAAACAATAATCTATGGGAAGATTTTAAGACATTACTAGGCAGAATTTCATACCAACAAATTTGAAAATTTAGGCAAAATGAGTGATTTTCAGGGAAAATGTACAGCTAAAATTTGGTCTTGAAAGAGATTAAAAACCTTAAACGAACAACCACAGAAGAAATTTAAAATATAAGCAAAGACCTATCCATAAGTATAACAGCAACTAATTCAAGATATTTAACAGTCAAGTTCTATCAAAAAACATTAGTGAGTGAACAGATCATCCTTGTCAAAGGATTTGACAGCGTCAAAAAGTAAACTACAGGTCATTCCAAGTTACAAATGTGGAGGGAAAGCAAGCCCCCTCTTCAAACAAACAAATGAACCATAATACTTAATGAATCTCATTTGACATATGCTAAAATAATAATCCAGGTCATCCAGATAGTCAATAACTGATAATACTTGGCCTCAGAACATTCCCCACTGGAATATATACTCAAGAGACAGCATAGATTTTTGTCTTTTTTGCTCACTGCTCTATTTCAGGGCTTTGAAGAACCCTGGCAAATACTAGGCACACAATAAACATTTGCTAAATGAATTCAAGGGTCAATCAACATCAGGAAATCATTTAAAAGCTCTAAAAGAAAAATATGTATGTATATATATATAAAACTACTGCCACAGATACTAAAGAGGCATTGGTAGTATTTAATAGTTGTAACAAAAATCCCTATTGTGTTAGAAATTAAAAGAACTAACCTAACAAAAGAGAATTATCACAAACCCATAGAATTATCACAAATCACATACACTCAACAACAAAACATAACTTCTCTAATAATAAAGTCAGGACCCAGACAAAAAAGTCCCCATACCTCCGGTACAATCGAACCATGTTACTGGAGGGGTCTAGTTTATGCAACTGGACAAGAAAAAAAACAAAAACAGAACAACTGAAAAAGAGAAAACAAAAATGTCATCATCGAGCTTCTAAGTGACTATCCACCTAGTAAAATCAAATAGGAAGAACTGAAAGAACTGCCAAAAGGAGTAACTCTGTAAGGTAGCCAGACAAAGAAACAAAATCAACTATATAAGAGTTTGCCCACCTAACCAACAAGAAATAAGCTCACACCTAACAGCATTAAAATCTGTAAAATACATAGAAATAAACACAACTGAAAATATGCAAGGCCTACAGAAAGCAAAGTATAAATTTTAACTCTAGACATGAAGTACTTCATACAGAAAAATATCACAACTTTAGGAGACTTAATGTTGCCAAGATGTCATTAATGTACAGTCACAATCCACCTGGCAACAAGATTTAAAGGAAGTTGATAAACTGATGTAAAATCCATATGGAAGAAGATAATAAACATGGATAGTGCCCTCACAAATACATGTATATAATTTGTGTGGTTATTCCATCATATATTTAAACCTATGGCAAATAACGTATATTATAGATAGTAGAGAGAATAACACTGTATCACGTAAACCTTTGGTAATTCAGTGATACCAATGCAGGTACTGACACTGGATAGACAGAACAGAAGACAGCACGCTAACAGACATTTATATGAATTTAGTTTACAATCCCAGCATAATTTCTAAAAGAAATATACTCAATATACTGGTTAGGGACAACTGGTATCCATGGTGGGGCTGGGAGTGGTGGTGGAAAGGGGTTGAAGTCTCACTTCAAACATACACAAGAAAAACATTCAAACATACACAAGAAAAAGCTGCACAGACAACAGGTCGGTGGTTGCCAGGGGCAGGTGGTGGGGGTTTAAGTAAGCTGGATAAAGGGAATCAAAAGGTCCAAGTTTCCAGTTATAAAGTAAGTTATGGGGGCGTAATGCACAGCACTGGCAACTATAGTTATTAATACTGTAGTACACATTGGAAAATTGCTAAGACAGTAAATCTTAAAAGTTCTCATTACAAGAAAAAAAACTGAGTAACTATGGAGATAGATGTTAACCAGACTTACTGTGGTGATCATTTCACAACACCTACAAATTGAATCATGTTCTACACCTGAAACTATAATGTATATCAGTGCACGCATGGACTGTAGCCCACCAGGCTCCTCTGTCCATGGAATTTTTCAGACAAGAATATTAGAGTGGGTTGCCATTTCTTCCTCCAGGGGATCTTCCTGACCAGGGAACAAAGCTGTGTCCCTGTGTCTCCTGCACTGGCAGGCATATTCTTTACCACTGTGCCACCTGACTTGATTTTTAAAATTTTAATAAAAAAACTTTAAGACAGAAACATAAAAGCTAAACACAGATGCTCCTCTTAGGGAAACTCTTCTCCAATACAAGACCTTTCACTCCGAATAATTTCATTTCGTTTCTTTCCCTCCCGAAACACTGACAATCTCTTCTTGCATCTGTGAGTTACATCAACATTTGGCCAATTTTCAAGGGTCAAAATCCAGTCACTTCATCAAGTTTCCTAAAGTGTGTAATCAGTGAAGTATGTTAGATTTGGAGTAAGAACTCTAGCAGAACCCTGACTCTTATCCTAATAATCTTTAGCACAGTCACTTGATCTCTTTTTCCCTAGGTATCTTATTTGTAAATAACAAATCTGTGCTCCTCTCCAAAGTCTGTTTCATTAATCTTGCATTGGACCTTTCTTTTCATTCTATGTTCATAACCCTGGTTCAAAAGACTTACAGCTAGGCTACTGGCTTTTAAGTCTTGCCCTATACTACACCTCCAATCCACCCAGTCCACATCCACTCTCAAAGACACCTTTATGAGAGCACTTTAATCATGCCTTTCATTCTACATTAGTTATTCTCCACTGTTCTTGGATAAAATAAAAATGTACTAGTTTGGTATTCAAAAGCAATGCGACCCCAACTTTCTCTTCCAACCTCGTTTTCTGCTTCTTGAACCTTTTATCTCTGGCAGACAGCTCTCTTCCTTGTTACCCAACACAACTTCCTTCATCTGATGCTCCTCATCCTTGAACCTGAAACATCCTATTTTCTCTTGGAAACCTAAGTGCCCATTCTTGATCCAAACTAAAATTTCGTTTCTTCTCAGGTCTTCTGATCACCTTACTCATTATAAGCCCAGAGGAATCTCCCTCCTTCCTCGTACATTTTAGCAGTTAGTGTCAGTTCCACGTATCTAGTCCTGAGCAAACACTGTGTAATTCTAACACTTCCTCTTCTACTTGAACATGGGAGGGTGGGGGCAGTCGGTCACATCAATTATTTCTTGAAGACAGAAAACAAGTTCCCAATTCTATTTCAGTACTTTCACCATTTCTTATTCTTCTATCAGAGAAGTATTTCCTTGCCCTTTGGGGGTAAGGTTTATCTTGACGATACACAATATTGAAAGGCCAGTCTCCAAATAACTAAAAGTTAACTTGAGATTTTTTATATTTAATTATCCTTTGCTCAGAGAATTCTGGTTCTCCTTTTCTGGAACTGCCACAGGGACACTTAGGACACTTCTGTTGTTGAGATGACTGACATAACTTAAGTTTCTACTCAGATGATCAACTCTGGTTAACTCCTCTGATCACTATTGAAGGACTCTCTTAAAGGACTGTAAACTGTAGCTCCTTGAAGGCTGGCCTACTATGAAACATCCAAGGGCAGTACTATATTTTATCGTTCCATTAAGTTTGTCAGCCAATCTTACTCTTCATGGATGGAAATTAAGGAAATTTCTCTCATCTGGGAAGGTCATCACACTATGAGGGAAAACCATGGAATTATAAACAATCTAACATTGCTGCAGACATTAATGCCTCCCACCCCTAATAAAATGTGAAACCAAGTATTTATATATCATGTCACCATCTTGAATGCACACTTCTCAACTCTTGGGTCTGAGACCTACTTATTAACAGTAAGAGCAAATCAAGAGAATTTTCATTTGAGAGAACAATCAACGCACCAAACGTGCTGCAAAGACAAAGTTAGCCTTTCCACTTGAAGCAAACTGAGTCTGAAGCAAGCCTCATTCTGTTTTCATTTTTACAAAGAGAAGATTGGCCTGTCTTCAGCTTTGTGAGTAAAGATCTTACAAAATTCACTAGACATAGGGTGTGCTCAAAGAATACTTGCTGGAAAAATATGCTGGTGAAGTGCCAATTTAAAAAGAAAAACATTTTCACCCAGTTGGAAATCTAGAGAAACGGGTTACAGCAACTCAGCTGAAAACTCTCAAGATCTGCAGAAAAATATCCCTGATCTTTTCATTCTAAGTAAAGAACTAAATTAATCAATGAAGGATTCAACTATTTTAAATTTTATGCATCTAAAGAAGAGTAATCAAAATTCTACCTGTGATATGTGGCTGTGTGAAAAGGCAACAAGTCTCCTATCTCTTCTATATAAACAAATTTTACAATCTGTAACAGTTTTTAAACAATTGTTTCTGAGAAAGAAACAGGGACAAGAGAACTTTTTATTGTTTTGTTTATTTTAGGGGACGAGAGATCGATGTTTTTCATTAGGCATATTTATCTTCAAAGCGTACACTCCAAAAACAGCTTTATTAAGTGAAAAGGACACCTTCCTGTTAAAGGCCCTTTGTCTTCATTCTCACTATACACTCCAACCTCAGGGTCTATACTTTGTAAACTTACTTTCAGATTTCTTCACTGCCACAAGTAGAACACACACAAAACCAATAATGAAACAGCTACACAAAGGTACACACACCGGTAACAGGTTGCTCACGACAGAAACAGGTGCACAGACTACTGTTGCTCCACCACGAACTCTCTGATGGGACCCAGTCTGGGGATGCCCTAAGGAAACATAGGCTACACAGAGGGCCGCCTGGATGGTCAACATAACCTCAGAAAACAGGACGGTCCAGCTAACAGTGATAAGGGCCTTTCCCATCCCTGCCTGGGTCTCCTTACAAAACAAAAAGGAACATTTTTCAAAAAGGTATAATGGAGATTTTACATGTGAAGAACTTAAGCCAAGAAGATTAAAAGACAAAACTAAAACTAACAATTCTCATAACAGTCCAAAATTCTCTCTACTGTGTTATTCCCTCTTTTAGTACTAATCCCAGAAATGCTAATAAAAATACTAACTCCTAGTTCACCCTCCAAGTTGTCTGGTGATAATCAAATAAGGAATCAAATGTTAATGATAAACCTTATACTCAGACACGGAAATGACAAATTTTGTATAAGTGGGCTGAAAACCAATCAGGATATTCTTCCATTGCTACTTCGTACCTTTTAAGTTCTTACAGTAGCCAGATTTACCAGAGATTTCTTGAGGAAAATACTTTCATAAACACTAAGTACATGCTTACAATTCATCTATCAGTTTTTGTTAAGCACAGGGAAGACTAAGGGAAAAAGAACATAAAATACCTTCATATCTTAAAAAAGATTTATTTTTTCTAGCAACTGGGGAAAAATAAGAGGATTTTTCCACATTAGTGAAAATATAAATCATCCCTAAAAAATATCAAAAATGTTTACTTTACCCTTTGATGGGAAAAAGTTGTGAAATAGGCACTTTCCTAGGTTATATATTAGAGCAGAGGGAAACTATCTAACCTCCCCATCATTCCTAATGGGCATGATGACAGCATCAGTCTAATATGCTGTCAGAGAGGCATCTGAAGAGCTGCGTCCCTTCAGGTTGCTCTGTTTCTTCAAACAGAACCATCTTTCTGCTCCAGCCAAATCAGTTCCAGGAGAAAAATTCAACAGTAAGGGAGCAGTAAGGAAGAACTAGCTTTTATCATCACCATGAGCTCAAGCAAATTATTCAACATATCTTTAGTCTTGGGTCTCAACTTAAAATGAGGGTGTCACGTTCATCATCATCATATTATTATTTACCAAATGCAAACCACCTAGCAGATAGAAGGTGTAATCAATACATATTAATTCTCGTTTCCTTCCTTTTCTTTTTCTAGACACACCAGGCGGCTTGTGGGATCTTATTTCCTTAACCAGGGACTGAACACAGGCCACTGCAGTGAAAGCACCTAGTCCTAACCACTGGACAACCAGGGAATTCCTTCCTTTAAAAAAAACAACAAACATTCCAGCCACTTCCTAGATGATGCCCCACCCAAACCATCCAACTCCTATTCCACAAAAGAAATGAGTAACAGGATTGTAGGTTAAGAGGCATATTTGATATGCCTTTCCTCAAAATACACCATCCAATTACTTAATATCACTTAAGTTTCTTGAATATAAAGTGCCATATCTTATATGATGTTTGGTAAATCTCTAATGCTCAAAACTCTTCAAGCCAGGCTTCAACAATATGTGAACCATGAACTTCCAGGTGTTCAAGCTGGTTTTAAAAAAGACAGAGGAACAAGAGGTCAAATTGTCAACATCCGCTGGATCATGGAGAAAGCAAGAGAGCTCCAGAAAAACATCTATTTCTGCTTTATTGACTATGCCAAAGCCTTTGACTGTGTGGATCACAATAAACTGTGGAAAATTCTGAAAGAGATGGCAATACCAGACCACCTGACCTGCCTCTTGAGAAATCTGTATGCAGGTCAGGAAGCAACAGTTAGAACTGGACATGGAACAACAGACTGGTTCCAAATAGGAAAAGGAGTGCGTCAAGGCTGCATATTGTCACCCTGCTTACTTAGCTTATATGCAGAGTACATCAGGAGAAATGCCAGGCTAGATGAAGCACAAGCTGGAATCAAGATTGCCGGGAGAAATATCAGTAACCTCAGATATGCAGATGACACCACCTTTATGGCAGAAAGTGAAGAGGAACTAAAAAGCCTCTTGATGAAAGTGAAAGAGCAGAGTGAAAAAGTTGGCTTAAAGCTCAACATTCAGAAAACGAAGATCATAGCATCCAGTCCCATCACTTCAATGAGAAATAGATGGGGAAACAGTAGAAACAGTGTCAGACTTTATTTTTTGGCTCCAAAATCACTGCAGAAGGTGACTGCAGCCATGAAATTAAAAGACGCTTACTCCTTGGAAGGAAAGTTATGACCAACCTAGATAGCATATTCAAAAGCAGAGACACTACTTTGCCAGCAAAAGTCCGTCTAGTCAAGGCTATGGTTTCTCCAGTGGTCATGCATGGATGTTGAGAGTTGGACTGTGAAGAAGGCTGAGTGCCAAAGAATTGATGCTTTTCAACTGTGGTGTTGGAGAAGACTCTTGAGAGTCCCTTGAACTGCAAGGAGATCCAACCAGTCCATCCTAAAGGAGATCAGTCCTGGGTGTTCATTGGAAGGACTGATGCTAAAGCCAAAACTCCAATACTTTGGCCACCTCACGCGAAGAGTTGACTCATTGGAAAAGACTCTAATGCTGGGAAGGATTGGGGGCAGGAGGAGAAGGGGACGACAGAGGATGAGATGGCTGGATGGCATCACTGACTCGATGGACGTGAGTCTGAGTGAACTCCGGGAGTTGGTGATGGACAGGGAGGCCTGGCATGCTGCGATTCATGGGGTCGCAAAGAGTCGGACAAGACTGAGCGACTGTAACTGAACTGAAATCTCTTTTCGTCAATGAAATCCAAAGGACAATTTGTTTTGTTCATGCCCAGGCTGTGGGTAAACAGCCTAGATTAATACAGTCGGCCCTCTTTAACTGTGGGTTTCCCACCTAAGGTTGGTTGAATCTGCAGGTACGAAGGGCTGACTGTACTAGGTCATTTTATATAAGGGACCTGAGCACCCTCAGGGTTTTGGTATCTGCAGGGCTCCTGGAATCAACCCCCTGGGGGCACTGAGGGACAACTGTATCCTGATTTCTTATCAGCTATGTGACATTAAGCAAGTTACTTAAAACTTTTCATTCTTCAGTATGAGTCTGTAAAACTAAGATACTATCACTGAGGACTAAATACATTAATGCATATAAGAACTTCTAACATTACCTACCTCAAAGCATTCCACAAATGTAGGTTTTTTTCCCTATCAGTATGTCTCAAACTATGCTGTCTGATTAGGCAAAGTTGGTTTAAAAAGTTTCCCAGCTCAACCAAATCACTTTAGTCAAAATCTTCCTGGTGTCTGGGTTTCAGATTAGCACCAAATACAAACACAAATGTAAAATCAAACCGTTCGGCAGACTACCCTGGTGGTCCAGTGGTTAAGACTCTGAGCTTCCAATGCAGGGGGTGCAGGTTCAATCCCTGGTAGGGAACTAGTATCCCACATGTCTCAAGGCATGACCAAAAATGTATTTAAAAAAAATTATTCCTACAGGGACTTCTTCCCTGAAAGTCCAGTGGTTAAGACTCTACATGTTCTCATTACAGGAGGCACAGGTTCGATCCCTGGTCGAGGAGTTAAAATCCAGCATGCCACACAGAGAGGCCAAAAAATAAAAAATAAAAAATAAAATAAAATAGGTTAAAGGTACCACAAAGCCTTAATTAATGAGAATCAAAATTATTAAGATTTATTTTTTGTACTTGTTATATACTGAATCCCTTGGTTCAAACAGCATAATTTTTCCAGATACAAACTGGAAAACAGGAAAAAGACAACGAACTGGAGTCATAAAAGGAGACGACCTTAGGTATGGATTTCTGCCGAGCTTGGAAAACATCAAAGTCCCTCGGTATGCCAGGACAACTGGTTCCAGACTCCTCTCCCCACCCCTTACCAAAATCTTCAGATGCTCAAGTCTGCAGATATAAAATGGGGTAGTATTTGTATATAACCTATGTACATTGTTCTGTATACTTTAAATCATCTCTAGACTACTTAAAATACCTAACACAATATTAATGCTATATAAAAAGTTGCCAGAGAACTGCAAATTAAAATTCTGCTTTTTCTAAGTTTCTGGAATTTTTCCCCACAAATGTCTTCAGCTGGTTGAACCCACCAATGTGGAACCTGCAGATCCAGAGGGCTGACTGTAACTTAATCCATGTTGGTCTTTGCTCAGGGAGAGGATAGAGAAACTAATTAAAATACTATTCATTTGAAATATAATGTGACTCCAAGCTTTTTCTCTTCTAGTAAAACAATTTTACCTAACTGATGGAATTTAACAAGGTGCTCTGCAAATGACACTGAAACCTCTGGGAATGCCCAACAGCCAAAAATGTTTAAACAGAAATTAGTAAAGGTGTACCGCCATTTAGTAACATCCTCCCATCTGCTCCTTCTCCATCCCAACAGTTCCATCCAATCCAGTTACACCTGTCAAAAATCTAGGAATCACCCATAATTACTTTTGAGCTCTCTCAACATCCACTCATTGCATCCAATCAGTCACAAGTCCCAGTCCCCCTACCTCCCAAATATGCAGTGCTCTCATTCTTCCCTCCAAAGGCTGAGTCCCCATTGTCTCACCGAGCTTACCACAACGGTCTGTTTCCCAAAGTCCACATCCACTCTCCTCTTACAAACAGTAAGAGAGAATCTTAAAAAAAAAAAAATCCAATGATAAACTGTCAACGGTGTCACAATAGAATTTTAAACTAGAGATCACCTACAAACCTATCTGTATGACCAAGCCTCTAGCAACCTCTCTGGTTCATTTCTCATTACTCTCCTCACACTTTGCACTCTTTGCAAAGGTATCAAGCACCCCCCCATTCCCAAAGCCTTAGCACAGTCTGTTTTCTCTGTTACACATCTCCTCTCCTCTTCACCACCAATTCCTTCTCATCATCCAGGTCTCAAGTTATATGCAACTTGACTTCAAGATACTTGCTAGGACATCCCCACCCATCTTAATTAGATGTTCCTAATATGCACCATCTCAGCACTCCAAACTTTGCTTCTATGGCACCCACAACCATTATAAATATACCATTAACTATATGATCACTTGCTTAAATATTTAATTAATCACTTTCTACACAGTTTACTCACGAGGACAGGGCAGCGATTGTTTCTCTTACTCACCACTATATATCCCTAGGACCTCAGCACAGAGTAGGTGTTCAGTACCTCTAATAAACAAATTAATCAATTCCCAAAGTCTCCAAGGTAAGGCTTCAAGGCCTCTCTGCATAGCTCAGTCCCTCCTTCTCTGTTTATACAGGACTGCTTGGAAGGCCATTTTCTAATTTTTAACAGTTGCTGGAACTTATAAGGAATACAGAAACCTTCATTTTTAAGACTCTAGTAAAGAACTTGGATCCTCATGAGCTATAAGGGTTATTCTACAAGTTGTGTTCTCATAGTCAGTTAGTGAAGCTTGAAACTTCAATTATCTATGATGCTCCCTCCCTGTTTTACCCATACAGCCTTTGTTATTAATCCCATTAAATCCATTTCTGCACCATCCTCTGGAATCTTCTCTTTTCCTTTTTATACTACAATTATTACACTTAACCTGTACTACTAGATCTCTAAAATGTCTCCACTCTAGCCACCAGAAAGCCCTTAGCCATTCAGCCTCTGTCCTCTGATTATGCCATGCCTTCCTCCTGACCTACCTCATTAGGCCATAACCAAAAGACAATCTTCTATCAAAATCCTAGCCAGCCTTCAAGGCTCATTTCTACTATCCTTTCTTTCCAGGTTCCATCAACCAGTTGTGATCTCTTCCTATTTCATTTCTATCATCCAGCATTTATTACGTATTAGTACATGCCAGGCACTGTTCTAAGTATTCATCTTTATCTCCCATGTCTCCAATACACATCAAAATTATATACTTTTTGTGCACAAAAATTCAGCTTATTTACCTATAATATCTCTGATGTCTTACATGTTTGTTCATAAGTACCTACATATGACCACTTTAAAAGAATATAGTTGATCCTTAAACAACACAGGTTTAAACTGTGCACATTCACTTAGACGCAGATTTTTTTCAACAGTAACTATGATCTGTGGTTGGCTGAATCCAGATACAGAGGAAGAGGCTGGGCATCACTAACCCCAGTGTTGTTCAAGGGTCCACTGTACATCACTCAATTTTACAGAATGAAAATACCAATCCGAAGGCAACAGGAAATATCTGGAGCATCTAGATCTGCAGCAAATGAGTAGACCCCAAATTCCTGCTGCCTAACTTCCTGCCTTCAGAATCACACAAGAAGCACCAAGAATAATTCTCACTACCTACGTAACTTCTCAGAAAAAAAGGGGGTAGGGGGAGAAGAAAACACACAAGTTCTTATTTCAGCCACTGGATGTCATATGCATGCTAGCAGAAAAACCTGGGGCATTCAATCAAAGTGATTAGATTAGAGCAAGGTGTTTGGCAAGTCAAAGTTCACTTGGCTCCAAACTAACTTCTCTAAGAAAATGATAGACTTATTCCCACATATGTATCACACCCAGTAAGATATACAATAACCATTTTAATGGATTATGGGGTGGCAAGGGCTGGGGGGACATAAGGTAAAAGAATCAAAGCTCTAAGTCAAAGTCAAGAAAGCCATTTTGTTTCAAGCTATCCCAGTGATTCACAAGGAACTTTGCCTCAGATTCCCCAAATGCAAAAAGATGATGATAAGAAAAGCTCCATTGATGTTAGAGTTGTCACAATTCAAAGCAGTTTAAGCCCTGGAAATCAATTTTCTCATTTTTGTTAGGAAAGTGGTAACAAACCTAGTCTATGGTAAAGAAGGGTTAGATGTTAGGCTTCCAGCTAATAGATCTCTTACTCCCATCACTCTATGAGAGGAGAAGGAACATGAAAACAAGGACAAATCAAGTTGACTGCCATCCTTGGCAACATCATCTGTGCATACTTAACAAATTCAAGCAGGAACTACAACACAAAGCTTTCCATAGTACTTAAAAAGCAAAACCTACAAACACGCTAGTAATTTATGATACCGCGAAGTCTTCATAAACTCCAAAAGGATGCAATTCCTCAGAAATAAAGCAAAGTTGTTGCAATCAAGACAATCCAAAACTCAAATGACTTCTTTCACTGAACTGAACATCTAGTTTACTTTTACGCAACTCTGATCAGAACAGACTTCAGGAAGCTATCACACAAATGAAATAAAGTTTAGAATAAATTAAACAAACAAAAAAAAACATGAAAATAAAACAGCAACAGGGAGAACAAAATGAAGTCAAGAAAGAGGCTTAAAAAAAAAAGTACAACAGTAAGAACCCACAAGCTGTTGATCTAAAAACACATTTAATATCTGGAAAACATTTTTTTCTTCACAAGTACTTACTACAAAAGTTTGTAAGTACAAGGGTAAGAAAATGAAAACTAAATTGAGCAAAATTAAGTATGGGTCCAGGAATTCATAACAAAATAGCAGTACAAAACTTAGATATGAAAAGGAGAAATACAAAGAAAAACTAAAGTGGAGAAGAGCGTGGGTGCACAAGCGCACACTCAGCAGTCCTACGAGAAACACACAAGGGACTAAATGCTTTTATTCCTACTTCCACAATTAAGAGCCAAACACTGAGGTATTTATTGAGACATACAGCTTCCTTTCTAGTCCCTCATTCAAGATGACGATGTTTTTTAAAAGGATGAAATAATGCCACTTGCAGCAACATGGATAGACCTAGAGATTATTCATATTAAGTGAAGTCAGATGAGAAAGACAAACACCATGTATCATTTACTTGTGGGATATTAAGATACAAGTGAATTTTACAAAACAACTCAACTGTGTAGAAAACAAACTTATGATTCCAAAGGGGAAAGAAGGTGGGAGAGGGATAAATTATGAGTCTGATTAGCAGATACAAATACTACATATAAAATAGATTTTTTTAAAAAGTCCTACTGTTGTATAGCACATGGAACCAGATTCAATATCCTATAATCATCCATAATGGAAAAAATATGAAAACAAACCCATATGTATAATGTATAATGGCATATGCGTGTACAATGGAATCACCTTGGTGGATACCAGAAATTAACACATTATAAATCAAAGAATTTATACCTCAATAAAAAGAATTTAAGATGATGTTTCAATTCCTGCTCATTCCACAGTGAGGTTACTAAACAATAATATAGGTCAAACCCAATGTAGTGCAGAATTTCCAAAGAAGTAGGTACATGTACCAAGACAGGAAGCTGATGCTGCTGCTGCTAAGTCGCTTCAGTCATGTCCGACTCTGTGCGACCCCAGAGACGGCAGCCCACCAGGCTTCCCTGTCCCCGGGATTCTCCAGGCAAGAACACTGGAGTGGGTTGCCATTTCCTTCTCCAATGCGTGAAAGTGAAAAGTGAAAGTGAAGCCACTCAGTCGTGTCCTACTCTTCGCGACCCCATGGACTGCAGCCCACCAGGCTCCTCCGTCCATGGGATCTTCCAGGAAAGAGTACTGGAGTGGGTTGCCATATATAAAACATTTTCAGATGATCTTCTAAAAAGCTTAAAACAAAAAGGTGTAACAATTTTAAACATAAAATCAGTTAACCAGAAAAAAATAAATCAAGGAAAAAGAAAATATTTCTCTTCTGCTGTCTCATCCAGCTATATTAGAATTCACTAATTGTTAAAAAAATAAACAACAACAATGATAAACATGTAATTCTTGAAAATATATAAAACCAATCCTTCTGCTACTGGACAGCATGTGCCTAGGACTTACAATGAATTACAGATTTTTACTCTTTTATTAAAAAGTTAGGAAAAACACAAATGAATTCTTGGTGAAAGCTTGTAATTTTCAGGTAATCATCATCCACTGGTAATTTAAGCAACATCACTTAAAAACAATTCATTTCAAGTCTTCTCTACTAAATATTTTCATTATGGCCACCAGACTAAACCTAATGACTTTATCTCTGACAGTACTTCAACAAGGGAGTGAAATACTAAACAGGCTATTCAAACAGGTAAAAAGTTGAAACTCACCAGCTGGGTCAAGCCCCTGAAGACTTAACTAACTTCTTATTCCAGGACTCAAGAATTATAAATGCAGTTATGAGATTTGGGAGGGACTTTAAATCACAAAGAAAAAGTTTCTCTGCATCCAAAGAACTTTTTCTTTTTTAATCAAAGCGCTGTCTCCACTTTCACTGGCCAGTTGTTGAAAACCTTTAAAATACTCAGGTGGTCAACAAAGACCCTGGCTAAATACCAACCTTGGGAGTCAATCTGGTGACCTTGCTTAAAACAAGAAGTTAAAAGTATTTGCACTTTATTGGTGGCTTTAAATTCATATATATCATAATTTGCAAAAGCGTATTTACTTGACGGTACTTTTAGCGCCCAAATCGTCCTTACTTGAATATGATCTGAATCATGGAAATTCAACTTTTAAAAGCATTATTAAACTGATCCCAAGAAGCTTCCTAAAATAATCCCTTTGCTGTCTTTTAAATTTACATCCTTCCAATCAACAAACCATTGTGAGAAGAATGCCCAAACCTAAGCAGGTGGATGTAAAAAAAAGTTCTCTCATAGGCATTCTGATTTCACGGGGTTGGAATGTTACCCACAACATTACCAAAACTTAGAAATGTTGCCAATACAATGTCTCTCGAAAACATTAAGCTTATAGATTCTAGATGTTTTTCTTCAAATACACAAAATAAGTACAGGAAACTTTAAAGGCTTCAGCTACACTATCTTACACAAAATCACTCAAACAGAATATTCAACTGTTGACAAGGTTTCTTAAAACTGCAGTTTATGTAGCAAAGTCAGTGGGGATAGTGCCACAAATATTGCCAAGCTGACTGAAGCTACTAATCCATTTAAGGAAAGGTAACTATGTTACAGCAATGCTCTGACATTTATGTGCTTTAGACCTGAATAGAGAAGTGGACTCTTGAGCACACTAAGCCTACAAGTGATGATGGCACTTGGTCTACACGGGAAAAAATTCAGCACGATTATCCAGATTTTTTTCACTCAGAAACATAAACCCAAATTTCATACTCAGATACAGTGTTATCCATGTTTATAACAAACTGGAGGAAAACAAAAGGAAATCTACTTATGCTTAGAAGCATAGCTGTCTCAATAAAGTCTCCAGTGAAAATCTTAAGTCAGCTTTTTATTACAGGCAAGGGACAGTCAACTATTCCAACATAGCCGCCTACTTCAGTCTTCTCTAGCAATCCAAATTTTACAACATTCCCACCCAGAGAGGATCTACTAGTCAACTCTTCTGCCCTCTTTTCCAGCTTCTCTTGTTTCCCTCTCTCATGAAGTCTAAATAAATGCAGATCTATCTTTAAGGTCTCATGAAGTCTAAATAAATGCAGATCTATCTTTAAGGAGATATACTGTACTTTCTTATCTTAGAGCTAAATGTAGGACCAGGAGGTAAACCATGTATGTCTCTACCAGGTCCATGTAAAGTGCCACTTAGAGCTTATGGAGAATTTTCCTCAACCCAACACATTTTGAAAACCCAGTAAGAATTTATCCCAAATATGTCAATACATTTAACTTAGTTGAAAGAAAATAAAACCTAAACCTGATAAAGGTTTCTTTTAGGAAAAGAATCAGGTTGTGATAGCATATCATGCTTGGAGACAACCTACAAAATACTCTGAAGCACTTCCTGATTATTAGTCCTTATTTTTTTAATAAGGAAATCTCCAATGTCAAAATTGAAAACCAGGTACATTCTCTGCTAAAAGCTCAATTAAAAGCAACCATAAATTCCAGAGAACTTAACTAAGTCAACCAAACTTTTGCCCCACTTACTAGAAACAACAATCTGAAGTCAAGCCTCAGAAACGTACAAAACATCCTACATATGGTTTCAAAAGAAATCTAATTATTCACTGTGAAAGAAGAATGGGTAGTTTTACAAACTGGAAATCTTACTAGTTTTCTCTTAATAAGATTTCCATAGGAAATTAGCGGCTTTTATCCTACAGCAACACAAAACCAAAAATACCTTCCATTTCTTCACTAGCAGGTATATATGTACCCCCCTACCTAAAATTAGGAAAAAGACAAACAGATTCTAGGCACCCATCATACCAAGAAGTCCTATCTTCTCATGATTGGAATTCACCAAGTCTTTCTCCCTCGTCCGAACGTTTCTGAAAACATTATGTGTGGTTCTACTCACAGGGGTACGTGGCGCTGCTCAGGGTCAGCTCTGCCCAGTTCTTCCTCTTCAATATCAGACTCTCCTCCTGAACTACTGTCTGTGATGTCGGAATCAAACGCTCGTTCACTGCACCTCAAGTTGGCTATCCCACTGGCTGTAAATCTCTCCAATTCTTCTGAAATCGAGTCACTTTTCAGGAAGTTGCTAAGTCCCTCTGAAGCAGCGGTCTCACTGGCAGCTTTTCTCAATGCAGCTTCGGCCTTTCGAGTCAGCATCAACTGGCTCCGGGGCCTCAAGGATTCCAAGTTTGGCAGCCTGCTTAAAGTTTTCTCTAAAAACCCACCCAGCTGATGCTGTATGTGCCTCTCCACCTGCTTGGCTTGCACAACCTGTAAGCGCTTCTGTAACCTGCGGGCCCGGCTCTCAATGTCAGCCTGCCGCCGCAGTAAAGCTGTTATCCTGGTGTCAGAATCTAAAGCACTGAAAAGGATGGAAGACAGGGGAGGCTTTTTACCCTCTAACTTGACACCCCCCACATTAGAACTAGAGTCTGTGTCAGGTGGTAACCTACTGCTTCCTTGAAGTGCCGGCTGTTCCATGGAATTTACAGAAGATTTGTTTGCAGTGCTATTATTGCTAAATACAGTTGTATGTTCTACATCAAGGCTTCTATGTGGAAGAGTGCAATTGGTCATACCCCCTTTCAAGTCCCCAGACTCAGATGCCACCACTTCACTCCCCTGAAGAGAAGATGAAGTGAGAGCCCGTTTCCCCCCATTAAGGGGACTGGAATTGTCATGATCAGAATGTGTTGAACTTTTAGTCAATTTCTTCGCCAACCCATTTACAGGTGCTTGTGGCAGAGCTGTCTGACCACTTGTATTCATGGTTCTAAGGTTTTCTAAGGAAAACTCCAAAACTGGCTGTCTTCCCAACAGCTCAGCTCGGAGTTCATAGGACTGAGATAAGAGAGGGTGAGGTTTGAGTACTGTCTGCTTGCTGAAGACACCTTGCAACTTCAGTGACTCCTTTGCGGGAACAGCTGTCACATCGGAGCAGAGATAAGACGCCACCAGCGGCTGCAGCTTCCCCAGGTCTTCCTTGGTGGGGTTATTTCGGAAGTCTAGACTGGGGTCCTCTGCAGCGATGGCTTTCCTTTTGGTTCCGTTGGCAGCAATAAGGATGTTGGCGTTGCCGTTATTCTCGGCACTGCCAGGGGACAAAGTGGAGGATGGGGGAGCCAGTTTGAACCGGATATGGTGTGTTTCAGCTGCTGCGTCAGTGAGAGCGGGCGCCATCGCAGCCATTCAGCACAGAGAGACAGGAAGTCCAGCCTCTCCCGGTGCCGAGGCCAGCTCCACAGCCCCTTACCGCCTCCCCAGAGAACAGACTAGAAGAGAAAGAAGAAAAGGAAGTTAGAAATACAAACACATTAGAAAACAACACACATGTTTTTAATACAAACATCATGGAGGCTGTTAACCAAACCCTGTCTTCAAGAAAACACTCAAACCAAAAGGGGAGGGTGTTGGGGCGGGGCCACAGCTCTACAAAAGAAAGAATTCCATCCTTCCTTTTAGTCACTTGTTACCATAAATTAAAAGTAGTCAGACTGTTAAAGTCAGATCATCTGCATTTAAGAAAAAAACAGCTTTAAAACTTCTTGAAATTAGTGAATTTAAAGCAAATGTATCAAACTAAACACCAGGAATCAAACAGAAAAGAATTAGTAAGAATTCCTCATTCCCTACCCAAAGTTTGTATGCCAAATGTCTGTACATTTCTGGCCAAAGGATCCAATGTTTGTCAGCTTCTCTGTAAGATAGATCATACTAAAAGTTTTACTGTATCACACCTGTAATGCCAGTTTATTTCATCAATTTTCTTTTTTTCCCACTGTTCTCAGTATGGCCCACCTCTCAAATTAATTGCCCAATCAATGTGTCTCTTTTCTTCACACCTTCTTGAAAGAAGGGTTATAAATAGCTGCCTCTGCCCTTCTCACTCTTCTGTAATCTGCCTTCTACTCCTACGGCTCTGGCAAAGGTCACAAGCAATCTCATTATCAAATCCCATGCTCAAGTCTCAGTCCCCATTCTATCTGACTTCTCTGAAGCATTAGTAGTGCTGACCACCCCACTCTTCTGGAAATTCTTCTTTCCCGATGTCCTTGACAGCAAGGTCCCTTCTGCCCTCTTCTCTCTCAACTCACTTCCTTGGCAACAATCTTGATAGCAACGTGTAAGTCCTCTGGTCACTCAGAAAAACACCTTCAGCTGCAGTAATCAACATCCTCACCTCTGTGTACCTCAAGCCCCCTGAAGCTCAAAACTGAATTTCTTTTTACTTCTCACCCAGTTTTATCATCTCAGGAAACTGCTTTCACTGAGTAAGCCCAGCTAAAAACCTCAGCAGTGTGCCTCTTCTTCATCCCTTTTGATTTATCTGGTCTGAGAGTAAAAGGAAATCTATGTAAAGAACTAAGCCAGCAGGTACTAAAGTGTGGCCTATAAACTTCTTGAGAGCTCAAAGACCATTTCAGAGGTCCACAAGATGAAACTTTTCATAATAATATTAAACATTATTTGCCTTTTTCCACAGTGTTGATGTTTGCGTTAAGGATGCAAAGACAAGTCTGAGCAAAACTGCTGGTACCTTAGCAAAAATCAAAGCAGAGGTACCTAACTGTACTAATAGCCTCTGGTCACTGTATTCTTTACTCATTTAGTTAAAAAATAAAACTTTTTTAAAAGGTTATTATAATGACCTTTGATATCCTTGATGAAATACAGAAATTATGAACTTTATTAAATCTCCACTCAAGTCTTCAGTGCATGTGTATACGTTTATCTATAAATTCTGTGCAATGAAAGGGAAAGTACACATAAAGCACTTCTACTGCTTTAAGAAAACTGAGTTACAAGTTGAACTAGAAGCTTCTTCCATGTAACTATTTTTACTTGGCAGAACAACTGACAAACTGTGATTATACAGACTTGAATACTGAGCAGACATTTTCTTGCAAATGAACAAAGTGAACGTGTCACTTCAAGGAAACCCAATATGAAGTTTGTTGCCAATGATAAAATCCAAGTTTTTACGCAAAAATAAGTATTTTGAAAATGTGTATCCACCACCATAAATTTGGACCATTTCCCCAATACTTAGTCATTTCCGATTAAACAGATTACTGCTGCTATTAGTGAACGAGAACTGGATACCACATAATGAAATGTGTCAACCTTTGGAAGATCTGCATAACTCTGTTAGTGATCAAATGACCAATGCTCCTTAGAAACTCGTGCATGGGTAAAAGTAAGTGTTAAGACAGACCACATGGATTAATCGGACAGAGTATGAAAAGCTCACTGATACATACGGCTTTAGATTCCACAGTGCAGCTAACCTTTATGAAACTACTACTTGTCAAGTTTGGGCAGTGTCAAAGAATACGCACACTTTAAAAGGCTACTAAATACTTGTCTTTTTTCCAAACTACACATTTGTATGAGGTCAGATTTTCTGTACATACTTCCAAAGCAACATTATCACAACAGAATGAATGCAGAAGGAGATATGAGAACCCAGCTGTTTTCTATTAAGCCAGACGTCAGAAAGATTTGCAAAAAATGTAAAATAATGCCATTACCACTTAATTTTTGTTGTTCTGATAAAAAGTTATTATCCATAATATGTAATAGGTTGATTATTTTTAAATGCATTACTAATTTTTTTTTCCCTTTAATGTGTGGCCGCACTGCCCAGCTTGTAGGATCATAGTTCCCCCACAAGGGATTGAACCCGTGCCCTAGGCAGTGAAAGCAGAGTCCTAATCACTGGATCGCCAGGAAGTCCCAGTAAATAATTATTCTTTAAATTTCTCGAAGTTTCTAATCAACTACCGATAATAACCCACCAAAGTTCTTTGTGGTTTTCAACATTTTTTAAAGTGAAAAGGGGCCTTGAAACCAAAAAGTCTGTGCATCACTGAACTAAAAGCAACCTTCTCCTCCCTCAAAAAAATGAGGGCAACTTCCAGTTTGGTCAAATATTTTATCTTTAGATAAAAATCAACACAGGGTGGTAAGCCGTGTAGTACTACACTAAGACTCTTCACAGTATGACAATTCAAACCATTAATATCAAATTATTTAAGTAAATGACTGAGAAAAGTGTTAGTTGTTCAGTCGTGTTCAACTCTTTGATACTCATGGACTGTAGCCCAGCAGGCTCCTCTGTCCATGAGATTCTCCAGGCAAGAATACTGGAGTGGATTGCTATTCCCTTCTCTAGGGGATCTTCCCAACCCAAGGATCGAACCTCAGTCTCCTATCCTGCAGGCAGATTCTTCACTGTCTGAGCTATCAATACACTTACAGGTCAAACATGTCTACCACTCTATGTAATTGCCAAAATTTTCTCACTCTAAGCTTTGCCTTTAACAAACATCCTATATTCATTAAACTAGACTTTCTGAGGATTAGAGTTTTATCCTTACGGACTTGCTGGCATACAGCATTCTGTGTAACTATGTCCACTTTTCCTATTTTTGATTTTAAATTTAAAAGTAAAATTCCTAATGTAATTTAAAAAATAGCTGTATTATTACATTGGTTCAATTGGCAGATGAACCAATGTAATAAGCTCTTTATTCAAAATACCTTGAGTCAATTTTATAATGGGAAAAGGATTTTCTACCATAAACAAAAACCACTAGCTGATCTTCCAATCAACTCAATATCCTCTTTCAAACTGATAACAATATACAGTTGGTACTAGCCATGCAAATGGCAACCCACTCCAATACTATTGCCTGGAGAATCCCATGGACACAGGAGCCGGCAGGCTACAGTCCATAGGGGTGCAAAGAGTCAGACGTGACTGAAGCAACTTAGCACTAGCCGTGATCACTGTCAGATGATTAATACAACGAGTGAGAGGAGTAGATGGAGCTTACTGCCCCAAAGCACTAGTCTGTCTCAGCAATGGCAGGAAGCAGCCTCCCTCTGGGACCCAAATGTTACATAGTTTCCACAAAAGGTATGGAAAACCCATGCTCACCCAGCACACAGTGGGTTGTCATTAACATCACACCATAGAAGGTGCTTAAGTAATCAACATTCCAAAGTTATTTCAGAATTATTTCTTTAAAATCTGCAACTAAAAGAAAAATCTGCTGACTCAAATCCCACCTCTTTCAATATTTCTCCGACCCTCTGAAAGCACATCTGAGAACTTGACATTAATCATATATGCCTCAAAGGCAAATGTATTTTGCTCACACTCCCTCCTTGGTCTCAAAATCCCCATGGAGTGCAATGAAAATAGTAGTTTACTAAATAATTTGTCTCAATAAGGGAAGGGGGAAAGCGACGTCTTCAGAAGAAATTCCATTCCTAACTCGGAAATCTTTTATCTTTCTATATCAAAACTGCTAAAAAAAATAAACTGGACTCTACACCCGCCTCCCTTCATTGACTTGAAATGCTGTGCCAAGATGCAATATCACTTCCCAACCCTCCCCCCCCATTCATAGGTAAGAGGAGCAGGTACAGGTTCACATCTGGCTCCACCCATATTTAAATCATTTAACTATTTTGCTCCCTCAACTTCATCTGCAAATAACAGAGCTGACCTCAGAAGGCTGCAGAAATGATTACATAAAATACTTTCAATTACTTCACTTAGTGCCTGGCACAAGAGCTCATTATTTGCACTATTACTATAACCTATGGGAAAAAAAGCAAATATTACTAGAACGAAAAACTGTTAAGTAGAAAAAAAGGTGTTAAAAAATAAAACGTATACTGTGACCTCATTTCAGTTTTAAAAAGGAGGTGATAAGATTCTTTTGTTTTTTATTTTCTGGCTTACGTAATGTCTCCACCATAAACACAAATTGCTTGTATAATACAAGGGAAGAAAGCAAAAATAATGTAAATTCTTAAAGAGTCAAAAAAATATGAATATGGCAGAATATCACAAAAATGTTCTTAAATTTAACATAATGAGCAAATGTTGATGGAAACAATTCCCATCCCACTTAAATCCCCAAAACGTAGTGACTTAACAATTTAGAGCAGAAAGAAACTGTCAAACTTGAGTGTTAGAAAAACAGCACAACAGCTTTTGATAAATCACCCTTCTCCAAAGAATACAAAGCATTAAAAGCTATAAGTAACTTATTAATCCTCATTACAAGGTAAGTGGTAGGTTTCTGGCTGTGATTTTAATTTCCAATTCAGTGGTAGGGACAGATAGTAAAGTTACATCGTACATTCAGAATAAAGAAACCTAAAATATTCCAACTTTTAGTTCATCTAATAAACCACAATCTGACCAAAAAAAAAAAAAAGATGGACCTAATGCACCTGCAGCCACGGACATAAAAAACTATGATTCAGCAGTAAGCTTAAGAGACAAAAGAAGGGCTATCTTATCACGGTCCTTTAAAAGGCTATGAAAATTTGAACTAGCTAATTAACAGTGTCCATCCCAGTCCCGAGGAAGCATTCTGGGGACTGGAAGATGTCAAATGGGTTCAGCAGGCAAACACAGTTAGGAAGAACTTCCCTGATGAGATTCACAATGCACTTCATTACACTGAATACTGCTCAAATATTCTCACCTTTAACAAATAAACATCTTTTTTCATTATATCAATATTGTGCAGAACACTGTTCTGAGGGATGTAAGTTAGAATAAAGTTCAAACACACGACCTCTAAGGCCCCTTCCTGTATGTATGATTTTCTTACTATGAACAGCAATATAGATTCAAGAACAAGCTGTCACCTGACACAAGTAACACGCTGGAAGCCCAAGTGCACCCGAGGACAGAGCTTCTCGGCCTCAGCACTACTGACTCGCTGGGGGAACGGCGTCTCCCCAGTGCCTCTGCAGGTGGTTCAGCAGCATCCCTGGACTAGATGCCCGCTGCACCTGCCTAGAAATTATGACAACCAAAAATGTCTTCAGACGTGCCGAATGTCCCCAAGGGGGCAAAATCACACCCCCCAATTGAGAGCCACTCTCTAAAGATAGATTTTGTATCTACAGATGTATACACATACATATATATTTCTAAACATAGATTTCCAGAAACCATACATATCTGGCTGCTTCAAATAGTGCAAGTCACAAACTAACTCCACACCTACAAACGAAAGCCACACCTTCCTCCCTTGTAAATTTCCAAGACAGGACTCTGGTTACACAAGAATAAATTGGCAGCATCCACCTTGCAACAATGTTCATTAGCTGCCAAGGCCCAAAGGGAAGGGTCTGGACATTTGGGTGGCCAACAACCGCACTCGCACTGAAAACAGAAGCAAAAGTCAGATGGGGAAGAAAAACCTGCCCATAACGTGGCTTCTACTAACCCGTTCCACCATTACCTCATTACTCTGTACAGAGGGAAAAAAGACACAGGAAGGATGGTTAGAGAAGGGTGTGTGAAGTCATCAAAATTTAAGCTGAAGCTTGAAAATCAGCTAAAATTTCATTATGTAAAAGGCGGAAGCAAAAGAAGGTAATGGAGCATTCCAGTGAGAGGAAAAGGTATGGGAAAAGAGGACATCCTGGAGGCTAGACGAAATGATCAACTTGTTTGAATTATAAAGCATATTTTAACAAGAGGAAACACTATAGAAAATGCAGTCTGAAGCCAGATCATTAATGGACAACCTTCAAAAGCCAGTTTTTACTCAGACTTAAAAGCAGCAGAAAGTCATTAAAGGTTCTTCATATATGGAGTGACACATGAGAACTGTGCTTCAGAGAACAGTTGTATAGGATGGATTAAAAGAAAGTAAAAAGTCAAAGGCCAATGAAGAAGCTACTGCAATAATCTAGACAGGATACAAGAACTTACAACTAAGGCAGTCACCACAGCAGAACTGTCAAAGTCTCCTCCAGGCTTAGGAAGCGCCTGAAGTCCGCAGAGAAGCCAAGTAACTGACACAAATAGGAAAGCTCTTAAGAAACGAGAAGGTTGTCATCTCCTTCATAATTTCACCTTCTTTAAGATAAAATCCTCCCATTTAATTCTCATAAAGCTGTTCAGATTGGGAGGCAGGGAGAACCATTTAGGTTTGGTATATCCTCTCCATTCCTAACAGTACCAATCCAAACCCAGCCCAGGTGCACCAGCTCACACCTAAATGATCCTAACAGCTTCCTGACTGAAGTCTCAGTCCTCTAATCCAGCAGTCCCCAACCTGTTGGTCAACTAGAACTGATTTTGTGGAAGACAATTTTTCCACAGGCTAGGTGTGGGGGGAGGGGATGGTTTCGCTATAATTCAAGCACATTATTGGTGCACTTTATTTGTGATCTAAGGCTGCCACTGATCTGGCAGGAGCACAGCCCGGAGGTAGGGGCTCCCTCATCTAATCCATTCCATACCTTTTTATCACTTCACTTCTCTACTCAACAATAGCTCCTAGTACATTTCTCATGAGTCCAAATTCTCCAAGTTGAAACTTAACATCGAAACAAGTGCATCAACTGGCGTGGACCTAGAAACCACCCCCAGATTCAACTCATCATTTTTGCCTATGCTGTTGCTTCTAACTGAAGGCCCTTCTACCCTTTAAGCCCAAAACTTAACACTTCAAAACACAACATCTCCACAAAAACTTTTCCACACTATTCAGACTCACATAACTTTCTTCCTGCTTAAATTGTACAATGCATTTAAAGTCACCACTCAATTAAAATTATCTGAATGTTCCCCTAGTTGTCAATTTGTTAACTCTATTTCAAGACTGGGAAAGTCCCTTAATATCTTTCTTTGCATGCTCACTAACTTCACTGAGATAGAGTACCTAAGACATAGTAAGCACTGTGAGCACTCACTGACAGGCTTACAGTAGTCCAAAAGACCCAGAGGTAGGCTTTTCAAGCATAAGATTGTGCTAAGCAGAGAAAGATGGGCAAATATCAATCAAGAAACTGACACAATTGAAATAATAGGGAAGGATTTGGGAGTAGATCCACAGAACAACTTGAATGAAGCAGGTGGTTGGTACATGCACAGCTTCTTGAGAAAGAGAGGGAAAAAGCAGCTTTGTGATCAAGTACCAAAAGTTACATTATGGAACACACTGGAAAGTTTTTCTTTTACAAATGTAGATTTGTTATAGAATACAAGAGGGAGCGAGAGGCAAATTTCTTTTCATAAATTTCTTTTCATAAAACAAAGAAATAAGGTGGCCCTCACCACCCCAGTTCCTAATACTTTCCTATGCCAACAGGGCAGGGCTTCTTAAGCTTTATTATTACTAAGGGAATCAGAGCTCTGGCTAGAGAATAGATTGTTATTATGACTGCTGTTCACTAACATTAATTGACCTTTTACGTTGTCAGTCTCTGTGCTAAGTGTTTTACATATACATCCTTATTTAATTATCACAGTAACAGTATGAATATGTGCTCAGAAGTAGCATGCCCAAGACCACACCACTACTAAGCTACGGAAGCAGCATTCCAATCCAAATCTCTAAGTGAAAAGTGAAAGTCACTCAGCCGAATCTGACTCTTTACGACCCCGTGACCATACATACAGTTCATGGAATTCTCTAGACCAGAATGCTGGAGAGGGTAGCCGTTCCCTCCTCCAGGGGATCTTCCCAACACAGGGATCGAACCCAGGTCTCGCACATTGCAGGTGGATTCTTTACCAGCTCAGTCATCAGGGAAGCCCAAGAATACCCAAGTGGTTAGCCTATTCCTTCTCCAGCGGATCTTCCTGACCCAGGAATCAAAGATCTCCTGCATTGCAGACAGACTCTTTACCATCTGAGCTACCAGGGAAGACCCATGCTAATTTTTTTAGTTTATTTTTTTAATGAAGTAGAGTTATTACAATGTTGCATCGGTTTAGTTGCTAAATCATGCCCGACTCTTACAACCCCATGAACTGTAGCCTGTCAGGCTCCTCTGTCCATGGGATTCTCCAGGCAAGAATACTGTAGTGGATTGCCATGCCCTCCTCCAGGGGATCTTCCCGACCCAGGAACTGAACCCAGGTCTACTGCATGGCAGGCAGACTCTTTACCGACTGAGCCACCAGGAAAGCCCAGTGCATTATTACTACACATAAGGCTAAGTTTAAACTGGAAGGGACTTAACTGCTAGACACAAGGATGTTAAATTTTACTCTTTTAGAGGAAACTCAATGAGAAATCCAAAAAACATTTTATTAAAACGCCAACAGCATTCAAAGCTCCACACCAAGTGTCTACGAGGATGACATGGACCAGTAAAGACACTCACTGTGATCAGGGAATCCTAAGGGGACCCTCACACAGTTGTGAGAGCTGGACCGTAAAGAAGGCAGAGAGCCAAAGAATTGATGCCTTTGAAATGTGGTGCTGAAGACTCCTGAGAGTCCGTTGGACTACAAGAAGATCAAACCAGTCAATCTTAAGGGACACCAACTCTGAATACTCATTGGAAGGACTGATGCTGAAGCTCCAGTATTAGGGTCACCTGAAGTGAAGAGCCAACTCATTGGAAAAGTCCCTGATGCAATGGACATGAACAAGGGGCAAACTTCAGGAGATGGTGAGGGACAGGGAGGCCTGGCATGCTGTAGTCCATGAGATCACAAAGAGTCAGACGGAAATTAGGTGTGACGGTAAACCTGGATGACAAAGCACTGTGTTTTGCCTAAAGGGATCGGGGACGCTTCCAGAAAGAGATGACATTCTGACTCAACACCACGGTTAAACAGCGAGGGTTTGATAGACGGAATGATAACCAGTCACTCCATCCGTAATGCTACTGCCTTAGTTTAGAATCTCTTAGGCCTTACACTAACCCAGAACAGCAATACTCTCCCAACTGTTCTTTCTTCCTGTCTCAGCAAGCCTTCAACCTAGAGTCCACTACCAAAATGATTACTAAAAGAGGAGAAAAGAGGGGAAAAAAGAGAGGGAACACAAATTCAACCATGCTGTGCTCCTGCTTAAAATCCTTCCGTGACACTAGGGTAAGGATGAACCCAAACTCCCACACAGCACTTATCTGCCCCCTTTCACACTCAGCATCATCTTCCACCTGTCCCCAGCCTAGCCACCGCAATCTTATTTATACTTCCAGGTTCTCCCATGCCCTTACACCTTTGCTTCTCAAATTTTAGCTCAAGATCACATGCTCTTTAAAGTATTTCCCACTCATTCCAGGTAGAGTTAGGGTCTCATTCCTCTCTAGGGTCTAATGAGCATTCACATGACATCCTGGTCATAATGGAAAATAAACACCCAATTTTGTCACCCCCACTGACTGTCTATTTCTTAAAAGGAAACTTATGGCTTGTTTCCTTTTCCTTGAATCCGCCTGCAATGCAGGAGACTGCGATTTGATTCCTGAGTTGGGAAGATGCGCTGAAGAAGGGATATGCTACCCAATCCAGTCTTCTTGGGCTTCCCTTGTGGCTCAGCTGGTAAAGAATCCACCTGCAATGCGGGAGACCTGGGTTTGATCCCTGGGTTGGGAAGATCCCCTGGAGAAGAGAAAGGCTACCCACTCCAGTAATTCCACGGACTGCATAGTCCATGGGGTCACAATGAGTCCCGACGTGACTGAGCCATTTGAACTGAATGGCTTGTTTTATTTGTAACTGTTACAGGTAGCACTATGCCTGACACACAGTGGACCAATATATGTTAGTTAACCTGTGTATTCTACAGTGAATGCATCAGATGGAGATCCACTATGAAGTTAACGGGGATGTCTGATCATAAAGTGAAAATCTAACAAGAAGCAGGAACCAACTGAATCCAGGACAGACTTTGTCTACCTCAAGTTCTGGTCATTTACACTGCCAGGCACATGCACTCAGACTGACAAACTTTTAAATCATACTTTTAAACTATTAAATTTAGCTACATAAGCCTTTGAAGGCATTCTCAAAATTTCAAATGCAACTACTCAAACTTTTACCTAGTAACCGCACTTCTAGGAACCTATTCAACAGAAATATTCTCACAGATACCTAAGAATATATGCACAATTCTTTTAGTGAAGAACTGTAATACAAAAAAAAAAAAAGAGCAAACTTTAAAAGATACAATAGAATATTATGAAGTTATTAAAAAAAAAAACTTTATGTTGACGTGAAAAATCTGATGTATAACTAAGTGGGAAAAAAAAAAAGACCAAGCTACAAAACAGGTAAGATCACATTTGTGTTTACTTATCATTGAATTCATTTCCTACCAGTCTAGCTCACAAAAGACAAAGAAGGAAAAATGGACTTTTATCTCATCTCTAACAACTCTAATAATACAAGTGTTTCTGAAAAAAAAAAAAAAAAAAAAAAAACACTAAAATCGAAGATTTCTCAAAGGGTCCAAGCAATTCAAAAGCAAATACATTCTTCTTAGGGTTTTGGGGTGAGGGGAAGGTCCCTGACCCAACTCCAGAGATCTCAGCGAAATCGACCCTATCCCTTCAGAATACTGAATTAAAGATTAACTGAAAACACACACACACAAACCCTGAAAAACAGCAATCCAGTATCTTTTGAAATATGGTAAGCTCTTCAAACATCCTCAGTGCTCCATGGTAACATATGAACAGTTTAATGAAACTTTCCTGACAGTTCAACTTATCAGACCAGTATTTCTACAAAGCCTCTATGCTACCAAACAGCAGAAGCTAAACTAATTAGCTTTTCACCTCTCTCCCTTCACACCCTCCAGTGGAGGTGCTAATAAGCAGTCACAAAGGCCAAATAGCAAATAAAAGCCTAGATATCAGTTTTTAGCAATTTTTCATTTAATACTCTAACAACAAGATTGTGATTCATCTTTTTTATTCAACACTTCCCCTCCAACTGAATTTAACCAGATCTGACCTTAAGCTGCTCCATTTTTACAAAGAAATTAAAAGGTGAGGGACTCCATTAAGTTTGATGCCACTTAAGGAACTTTTTCCAAACAAGGGCAGAATCTGCTGTACTTAAAATTCAGAGTGAGATCTCATTTGGGATTCCTGGTTCAAGTAACAAGAACCAGAGTTTTTGATAACATTTAGATAAAACTGCACTGAATTTACCTCTGCCTTATACTTCCCTCACTCTTAAAGCTTGGGGAGACATTGTAATTTTAAAAAAGTTAGAACTAGAGGGGAAAAAAAGGCAAGTTTACAATCAACAACATTAAAACACAAAGTTAAGTAATTCCGTGGGGGCTAGGGCCTTCCAGTGTTAAAACTGTATAGAGCTAGCCAAAAAGCTTAGAAAAGCAAGCCTTGCAAGAAGGTAAGAACTAACATGTATTAAGCAGCTGTCAGTTCCCAGACACCACTACCCATGGGAGACAAGAATCTAAAAGGCATCTACCTTGAAGGGCTTCTTGATGTAATGTTTAAAATCTTCATATACAATCTTTAAGTTTCTCTTTCAGACTACTCAAATTTGTTTCTTATCCATAAACATGAACTGCACTCTCTACTTTGAAGACAGTTTCCTCACACCGCCCATTTTTGCTTTACCTTTATTTGATGAAAGACAACAAAAGCTTACCACGCAAACCAAAAAAACACATCTATTTCAGTCTTTTTGGAATCCAGGCTTTTTGATAAATCAAACCTATCGACTCATTTTCTCCTATACATTTTACCCTACATCCTAAAAGACAGGCAACACACCATAACATGGGAACAAATGATAACTGAACAAGTAACAGTGACCCTTCCATCCATATATACTGATCTTTTCCTATGACCCACAATTCTCTCCACAATATGCAAGTGACACCCAAAGACACCACTTTCTGTCTTCTCGTGGCCTTCAAATGCTGGTGACCTCTACCGCAGTGGAATATTTGTCTTTTACATTCATATTGTCTTTTTTAACCATTACTGTGATTCACTGAGTTTTGATCTCACATTTCAAGGAATGGCAAGTACTGATAAGTCTCGCTTTGTGTCATGAATTATTACATTCTGGCAGGAATATTTCTACGCAACTTTTACTATGCCCAAAGGCTAACATGCAATTTATTTTGATAGAAACTACAATTTAAACACACATCTTCAGAAGCAACGTGAAGACTCAAAAACCAGTCTTAATACAGATTTCCAAGAAATAGTTAAAAGTCTTATTTTACGGAAAGGACATGATCCAAGTGCTCTTTGCAGGCCAGGTGTTTGGGCCATTTTATTTGAGACACCTGCACCTATACTTTTTCATAAAGTGATCAAGTAAAAGAGCCCTAATATAAAACATGCTTCCAGAGACCTAGAACTGTCTAAACAAAAGGCAAAAACTTAATTAAAATAGAAAAAGGCAAAGAAAAAGTGCTTTAAAACTAAGGAAACCACTCAATAGTAAGATTTGCTCTGGCCCAATCAACTGAAAATGAAGATGAACCACATACTCAGTCTGCACCAGTCCTTCCTTTCCAAATTCAAGGCAATGGAAAGATGTTGAAAGTTAAAAAAAAAAGAAAAAAAAAAAAAAAAAATTCCCTCTCTCTCCAGGAAGGAAATCACTTAATTTCTGTATCTAATGACTTCACCAAGAAGAAAAATAATAACCCCTACTGAACTCCCCTCTCAAGGAAGCTGACAAATATAAGAGGAATAAGCATTACTCTTTAAACACACGATTTTCAATGATTATTTTGAAAACTGAATATGGATTAGTATGTTTCTTCACAGAATTTTTAAAATTGTTTCTAGTACTACAACAAGGTAACTAAGCTTTACTCAGAAAAGTTCCTCTAACTAGAACCACTCAATACTAAAGTAACTTCTCAAATCAGCTTCATCAACCAAAATGGCCCCATGTTTAAAGATTACATGAGTTAGGTTGTATCAAACTACAATTAAAATCTGTGGTCAGTCTATAAAAGCCAGAGGAGGTACAGACACTGGCTACAATGTAGCATGACTAGAAATGGAAGGGTACTGGCAGTGTTTGAAGAAGAAAAAAAAGAGTTGTTTTCCTTTCTTCTCACCTTGATAAAAGTTCAAAAGTGAACTAAGGTATACTCATTTTCTAGCTTCCAGAATTTTCCTCAACAGGATAATGATAAGTCATCTAACAATGAAAGTGTGCTCTGCAGGTTTAACCATAGAAACAACATGTGTAGGCAGGAAGAAAATCATACAAAGATTGAACATCTCACCTGCTGTAAAGCACAAAACTCAAATGCTAAAATTCTGAATAAGGCTTTCAGGAAAGATGCCGGAACACTTCTAAATACTTCACTTAAATGGATTCACAAAGGTGAAAGGGCCAAAAACCCTACCATACCTCAAGACACTCTCAATGCTTAACTGATCACTCTTTTAACTGCCCACAGACATAAACTAAAAATACTTATTAAGTATATACTTAAATACGGCAGTCCTCAAGAGACCAATCATTTTCACCATAATACAGATAGTAAGAATCTTTGTCACATCTGTTTCCCTCCAAGTGGTGCACACTTGAAAATTAAAAAATGAACCACTTCAAATCATGAGATCGCTAACAAATATATCAAATATGCTATAGGTCAAAGGAATTGCAGACTTTGTTGGATAAACCTAGAGGAAATCAAAATCAGAATTCCATGACTGAGGACAGTTATCTCACATTTATAATACATTTTTAAAATTCCCAAGGGATGAGCATTTTTACCTTGCCTTATTTTTAGGACTACACATCACACTGCACATATCACATGACATGATGTAACTGTCAGCGAAGAAAACGGCCCAAAACCATAAAATATATACATGCTAGAGGAGACCAATCAGTGTACACTTAAGAACCACTACATTTCATATTTAGTTTTTGAAATGTTTTTAAATTCAGGACAGATCTTTTATTCAAATTGAGAAAGTGGTGAATAACCTCTGTAGAGACAACAGAGAAATGTATTTTGTATTTTATATAATAGGAATCTACCCAACTACTAGGAAAACTGACACGAAGAAACAGATAATAGAACATTCTTCTAAATCTATAGATTAACACTAAAAATACTCGGGATCAAAACCGCAACAGAAACGTAAAGAAATATCTTTAGTTAGAAAACAAATTATTACTCAAAAGTGTTCACTATCGTTATAAGAAAAGAAAAATAGCTTTAAATGACACGCCTGTAGACAACTGAAAATTTCTAAATTGGTCAGACAGTACACTAGAAAAGGAACCAAGTATAGCCTAAAGAAGGGGGGAGGGGAAACACACCCACTTAAACCCTTGTAAATAGTGGTTACTTTAAACGACCCAAAAAGCAGGGAAAATACTACAGGCTATTCTGAGAGATGGAAAACATATTCCAATGTTCTACTTTTCATACTTGAAAGTGCTTTAGAATAGAAAAGAAGTTCAGTAACAATGTATATCATGATTATGCAAGGCAAAGATTATGTAATTTTATCGTTTATTTTAAATGTTATCCAACTGTAAAACTAAAAAAACTAAAACGTTTTGATCTTTCTAATGGGGAGGGGGCAAGTTCTTCTGGGTTACAATTTAAAAATATAAACACAGACCACAAAACAAACAAAAAAACACAATGATTGCTAGCCACGTGACAAAGGAGATGGCAACACCAGGATTGTGAATGGAGGTGAGGAAGGCGAGGCAGGACTAGGTTTCTCGGAACTTTGAGGACCTCAGGATTTGAGTCTCCCGACCCTTAAGGTAACCAAACTCTAGCCCGACTAGTTGTATTGTTAACGCTCTCAAGTAGTTTATTAATAGGTCACGAAAACTGCTCCAGTGACCTCCAGAATAAAGGGGGGGGGGGAACCGAGGAGGAGGAAAGAGAGCAATTTAAAGTGGCGCCATCATGTCACCCCTTCTCCCCTGAGGCAATCAATAAGCAATAGTTAAGTAACGTGTGTCTCCAAAAAACCACACTGGGATCCCGACAACGGAAAACAATAGAATTTTTAAGTAAAACATGCGGGTAGGGCTGGTTATCCTATGGAAAACAATCAAACTATTTGCTGAGAATCAAAAGACCGTCAGCCGGAAAACAGGCCCCCCAAACTCACTTAAAAGCAAATAACTGTCTCTTCCTCTTTAGTTAAAAAAAAAAAAAAACACGTCCGCCTGAAGGAGTCTAGATCGGAAAACGTAAGTGACCTCAATTTACAGGCAACAAAAAACAATAAATAAATGAAACAAATAACCATTTTACTAAACAGAGTTGTGATACACACCGTGAAAGGCGCAAGATGTGTGTTTCGATCAGAGAAAGGCCTTTTGCAGTCAAGAGAAGTTCAAGGCGAGACCGAGAGTTTGTTTGGGTTTTTTGGTTTGTTTTTTTTTAACCGGAATAAATCGTGTTCTTAAGGCCGCATTTTTAAATAGAACGCCAAAGGAAAAGCTGGCGAACGAGGCGGCAGCTGGTGGGGAAGGGCCCCCGCACACCCCCGCCCTTGGGGCGACTCCCAGCCCCGGACCCGCAGCGGGGAAGCCCGGAGAGGCCATTTAAAGTTCCGGGGATTTTTCCTGCCCTGCCCTGCCTTTCCAGTTACAACTAACAAAGAGAGGGAGAAATGGGAGCCACAGGGAGAGCGAGGAGAAGGAGAAAGGGCAGCGGGAGGAGGAGGAGGAGAGGAGCAGCAGCACCAGCACCTACCACGTGATGGAAGAGCGTTGCCCGGGCGGATTCAGCCCCACAAAATGGGCGCAGTTTGCAAACAGCCCCCGGCCTGGGCGCCGAGGGCCGGCGGCGGGCGGGGGCGCGCGGCGGCGGCTCCGGCCCGGGCCCGCCGCTCTCCTCCCCCCCGGCGCCCGGAGCCGCCCTGACTTTCCGGGCGGGGGGGCGAGGCGGAGGGGGAGGGGAAGGCGGCGGCGGGGAGCGGCCGCTTTTTCTTCTCTTTCGGGTCCTTTCTCCGGCCTTCCTCGGCTCCGGCGGGGCCTGGGCACGGCCGGGGACCACAGCCCGGCCGGGAGGACTGGCGGGCGGGGGCAAAGGGTGAAGCCGCCCCCCCGCCCCGCACAAACAAGCGCCGCCGTCTGCAGCCCGAGCCCGCACCCCGGCCGCCGCCCCCGGACGCCTCTTCCCGGCCGGGGAGCGCGCTCCGGCCGCCCCCCGCACCGCCGCGGCGAGACGAGTCGGCTTCGCTACGGTGCTCGGTTCTCCCGCCGGCTCGGCGAACGGTGGCGGCGGTGGCGGCGGCACTGGGAAAATGGCGGCCGAGCTTCTTTTCCCTCCCCCCCTTTAATCTGAAGCGGAGGGAGAATGGAGCGAGCGAGCGGGCGAGCGCCGGGGACACGGGGAGGAGGGACAGCAGCGCCTCCGCCGGCTGCGGCTGCGGCGGCGAAGGCCCGCTCCGCCCCGGCGCGCCGCCAGGGGGCGCCCGCCGCGCCGCCCCCGCGAGCCGCCAGGAGGCGCGGCCGCCGCCGCCTCAGTCATGGCTCCTCGCCGCGGCCGCTGTTTCTGCGCCTCCAGCTGCGGAGGCCGCGGCGCCGGGACCCCGCCGCTCCCAGACATGCGGCTGCGGCACGCGGCACTGCGGCAGGCGGGAGCGGGCCTTCGCTCTGGCCGGGGTGAGCTAACCTGAGGCACTGATGCCGTCACATTCCCTCCGCGCTGGGGCTGGCGGGGCCGCGCGCCGGCTGAGGGGCAAGGAAGGCTGACGCGACAGAGCAAGAGGACGTGAGCCAAGAACTGTTTGTACTGAGTAGTAAATAGGCTCCTGTCTTGGGCACCACACTATTCCAGGGCTAAACGTGCGCTGAGCAGGGTGGGGAGCTCCCTGACTGGTGAAGCGCTTCCCGCCGCCCTTTGTCCTAGCAGCCTGCCTCCCTACACTGCAGCACGCCTGGGCACTAGCCCCGGCGCCGCGATCCGCAGCCGCCGGGGTTAAAAAAAAAAAAAAAAAAAATTAGCGCACGTTCTCATTGCGCAGGCGCGAGCCGGAGCCCGCGCCGGACGAGCCCGGGAAGGGCCAGCCCGGAACGAGAAGGGGAAGTGATGGCCCACCAGCGCCGGGCCCGCTGGGAACTGTAGTTTTCGCTAAGAAGCACGCGTCTGGTTTTGGGTGTCATGGCTTGGCAGATTTGCCAAAGCAGGCAAATGGCATTACACAATGAGTATTTATGCTTCCTGTCTCCACCAAAAGGAAGTTCAGTGCTATGCTAAAAGTTTAACAAAGAGCTCCATAGAGAAACCCAAATCTCAGAACAAAAAGCAAACTTCCACTTGGTTTAAAGTGGTGGGCACTTTATAATTTCTCATGACCAGTTTGTCAGTACGGTATTTTAGTCCTTTTCCAAAATAGGGCCTTAAAATAACGGAACTTTTTCTAGATTAAAAAAATGTAGCAATACAATGCAAAGTGTCACATTTACACAAACTATAAGCCACTACCCTTTAAAGAAAAAGTTGCCAAAAGATAAATCCAGTACTTAGAGACTTAAAGGAACTCTGGTATTCATCAAAATATTACTTTAAATGACAGAACAACAACAAAAATGTTTCCAACAATTAAATCGTCAAATGCAGCAGATGAGAAAGGTATGCTCTGCTACCAAAAAGGAAGATGAGAAATGCTCAGTACTGTTTTGTGGCTTACCAGAACCAATATCCGGTGGTATGTGTCACTTCTGTTAGTCAAAAAACAGCCTGACAGTTTATCCTCCCACAAAGTTATACTCCAACACCAGCTCCTACAGTATCTACACCTAAATTTCCGTGAGTTCCATTTGTACCCTTAAATCACACTCATAGTCATGGTTCTTAAATACCAAAAGAAAGTCGCAGGGTCAAATTACACAAAGAATTTTTTTAAATGTATACATATCTGTATATACCTCCGAAAAAGATCCTAGTCTTGACTTTTTAATTTACAACCCTGGGAGGCGGAGAGGTGGGTTAATTTTTTTTTTTAATGTATACACATATATCTCTGCATACATAGTAATTCCACAAAATACAGCAAAAGGTGTTAAACACAATTCTAAAACCAATAGATGGCGAACTAGAGCCCTAATCTGAGGATTCTGAAATCTAAATGAGCAGAATGAAAAATACCAAATAAGGCATAGCCCTCTGCAGTGTATACTTAAATATTATGTTCAAAGATACCCACCACAAAATCATATTACTGTTGCTTCGATTCTAAAAACTCAAGTATCAGATTTAATTAGGCCTCCAAATAACCAAGCTTATAAAATAGATTCTTTTCGATGATTAACAAAAAAGTGGAAATGCTAATTTTTAAACATGGATTTTGGGTAAAAATAAATTCCCACTTTCCCCTTCTCTCATTGCTTAGCCCAAGAGTAAGCCTGTTTAAGTGTTTATGGCACTTAAGTCAGTCAGTTTGTTTTACATTTTCTCAAATCAGATGTCTTTCTGCTCAGACACCAGTTTTTACAAATAGGGAAATTCAAAGGTGAGCCACTACAGACAGAAAAATCCTAGATAAATATATATTTTTAAAAATTTTCCCCCAAAACACACTGGATGTCAAGACTGATTAAACACACATACATATACTACTCATTTTTCAAATCATTCTTGAAATACTCATTGTGGTTGGCTCTCCTCCAATATCCACTCTATCTCAGTGAAATTAGTTTTAACCCATTCTCTTTACCAGAGATTGGTTGGCAATGGGCAAGAAATGTAATCCTGGCCAATGGGACATGAGAGGAAGCTCACTGGAATACAGAATTGTGAGAAAAGCTGCTTCCATCCTAAAACGAGAGGAGGAAGAAACAGCCCCTCTTCAGGTAATGCTGAACATGACACTTCAAACCACTCCAGTCACCTTACATCAAGTCTGAAGACGCCACCAACGTCAAAGAGCACGGAATGGAGAGTTGGCTAGAACGCTGGTTCTTGGTGACAGCATCAAATGATTATATTGAACAATCCCGACATTTGCAAGACTACTGGCCTTCCAGCTACAGGAGACCAATGTAACAGCAAACATATTACACCAATCTGCACTAGGGTGCCTACACCTAAAGTCAAAACCGTAACTTTCTCACATTTTAGAGTATTTGTATTATAATACTTTATATTGTATTTTACATAACTTCCCTCTTATATACAACTCCTTACCCATCCATTCTTTATCTATGTGTTATTTCTGCCGTGTAAAAAAGGACCATCCCTCCTCACCACCAATCCTTGTTCATTCCTCTCCTTCAATCCACCTCTAACTTATCTTCCCTTCAAGAAAACAATAATAAAGGAATTTCCAGACTTCCCTGGTGGTCCAGTGGTTAAGAATCCACCTGCCAATACAGGGGACACAGGTTCAATCCCTGCTTTGCAGAAATTCCATATGTCATCAAGCAACTAAGCCCATGCACCACAACTCCTGAAGCCCAGGTGCCCTAGGGCCTGTGCACAAAGAGAAGCCACCGCAGCAAGGAGCCCATGCACCACACGGAAGAGCACCCGCCACGGGCCACAATCAGAGAAAGCCCATGCTCAGCAACGAAGGCCCAGCACAGCCAAAATTAAAATACATTGTTTTAAAATTCAGTATTTCAAAAAATAAAAAAATAAAAAAAAAATAAAATAAAATAAAATTCAGTATTTCAAATGGCAAACTAATCTCAAAGGACAAGGGATTATTTTGTTTTGTACTTTAAAAAAAAAAGCAATTATTAAAATAATTCAGGAGACAGTCCTTAACTAAAGCCTAAAATTTCTGTTATTTGCCATTGCATCCCAGGAACCTAGTCCAGATAGCAAAGAAATGAACATATCAAACTATTTAAAATATTAAAATTATATCATGAAAGAAACATCTTTAAACTGAAATTGGTGCATGCTCTCATGTTAATATTCAGCAAGCTAAATATTAAGTAGAAAGCCAGGATAAACTGAACCAAAACTGGGAAATTTAAAGAATTTTGTATATCAAAAGGAATTTGGAAGGCTATCTAGTTCAACCTCCAGATTTTATTATCAGAAAGCCAAGAAAAAATAGCAAGGAGACTGCCCAAAGCCAAAGCTGGAACACAGACTGGAATCCATGTGTCAGCCTCCAATTCTCACTTTCCCCACCACATCACCTGCATTCCAGAATTATAGCTTCCCACTGGAAACATGCTACTTACCAACTGGCGAATAAGTGCAAGCATGATGCAGGTAAACCTGAACAATGCTACCAGTTCAGTTTGACAAGTATCAAGATTTGGCCAAAGGTAAGTAAGAGAAAATCCTCACATTAATTACAACGACTATAGAGCTCAAAGATTGTTTTCATTAAATGAAGGTCTCAGCTAATCCAGAATATCATATACTCTTATGTACTCAGCCCAATAGCAACAAATCTGCAGTAAGATTAAGCAACTTAAGGCGTTTGAAAAACCTGTCAGTGACAAAGTATTATAAGAATGCATGGTATTCCTTACTTTCAATCCCATCTAAAAACAAGATAATTTTCTTCCTCATAGTAAAGATATAGACTCTGGAATTTACACAAAGATATTATCTTACCATCTCACCACAGAAGTGATCCAATAACTCATTGAGAACAAATACTAATCAGAGGCAGCCTCAGGATTTACCCATTAGTAACGAGAACAGCGGCTTCCCTGGTGGCTCAGACAGTGAAGAGTCTGCCTACAGTGTGGGAGATGCAGGTTTGATCCCTGGGTCAATGCAGGGAAGATCCCCTGGAGAAGGAAATGGCAATCCACTCCAGTATTCTTGCCTGGAAAATTCCACGGATGGAGGAGCCCACCAGGTTACAGTCCATGGAGTTGGGAATAGTCCATGGAATGAGAACAGTAACTAAAGTTACAGGTTAACCCTGAACACACTCCTAAATCAGGAAATAATTTATTGGGGGATATTGAGGAAGACGGTACTAAAATGCAAATGTATGCAACTGTATCACTTAAAGAAACAAGTCATGTTCTTCCAAGGCCATCAGCTACGTTAAGACTTAACATCAAAGATGGATGGTTTTCTCCTCCGCAGTACCAGATTTCAAAGTGGCTACACAAACACTGATTTCTAATACATGCAGTCTAACCAGAACTTTACAAGAATATTTTAATAAAGTTTCTCAAGGAGTTAAACTAAACAAATAAAAAAAATTACTGATTAAATAAACTGATTAGTTAGGTAAATTATACTTAATTCTAATTATTTGAACTTCAGCAGAGAACATTCTTAAATTCTCAAAGAATTAACCAAAGAAGTTTGTTGACCAAACATAACAAAAGGAGTATTTTAATATACTAATTTTGCACATGAGCCAATATCAAATGAAGCAATTTGCCTAGAACCTAACACATTGTATCACATAATAAATGTCAGAACGTGCCCCAAAGTTACCAAGAGATTGCCTGGCTTCTTTTCCAAATGATTCATAAAGGTAAACATGCAGAACTTCAAGGCAGCTGTGAGCAGCCAAGTTGTGGAGGGCCTGATACAAAGTCAGAAGGAGAAAAAAAATATTCAAAGAGAAAAGGGGCAACATGTGTACAAGGCAAAAGACATTTAAAAAAAGTTTTTTTAAGTGAGTTGCTGAGTCTAAAGTTAGATGCAACTTCTTTGAGTCCTGCTCTGCTGGCGCAGCAAACCTTGGGATTACGGAAACAGCACAACACACCTGTTCCCTCCAATAAAGAGGCACACCATTCTTGGAAAGAAACATTACTTTTTAATTCACTGATTCCTGGATGCCTGAACTGGGTTCTCAGGGACACTGTGGAGCCTACAGCTCTGGACTAGGAAGTAACTGAAGCCACTCAATAGGCAGGAGACATTGCTGGAGTGGTGATTTAATCAAAGACTGTAGTAAAATCAGAAGATATACTCTTGTTAAAATAAACACAATTATATTTATAGAGTGAAATTCTCATTTTTTCAAGACAGAGAATGAGTCCTTCAGAGAGATGCCCTTTTTGTGACAAGCTGCTCTGGACAACCCCAGACCTTGAGAGTATTTTAGGAGAAGCACTGCTTTAGATCATTTATAGATAAATATGAATACCTGAATACAATCCCCTTATACAGATGATGAAACCTGAAAACATCTAATGTAAAAACTGTTGTGGGTACAAAATTATAAATGAGACCATAAACTACTGAGAGAACATGACTGGAATTCAGGAAATGCTAAAGTCCCGGTTTTATCTCTGTCACTCATTTACTAAGAAATCATATATAATTTTCTTAACAGCAAACTTTTTCATTTCTGAATCAGACAAAAAGAACATAATACTCAGTATTTTCAGCCATACTCCAAATTAATTCTCACAATCAAAGTTAGAAACATTTAACAAAATTTGTCTCAAATGATCTAGCTCTAACTTGAACCAGTAGAACAAAAAAATAAAATAACCTAATGAAACTATATCTTTTGTGGCACAAAGAAGAAAAAAATCCAGGACTTCCCTGGTGGCCCAGTGGATAAACAGTTTGTGTTCCCAATGCAGGAGGCCTGGGTTCCAGCCCTGGTCACGATACTAGATTCCATATGTCTTCACTAAAGATCAATGACCTGGCTCACTGCACTAAAACCCAGTGCAGCCAAATAAATAATTTTTTTTTTTTAAGAAGAAAAAAATCCTGTGTAGAGGAGGGAAAAAGCTACTCACATGCCCTAGAATCTCTATGGCAACAATATCAAAATGTGATCTTGCTGGTAACATTTAGGCTAGGGCATTCAATTTTTATAACATGACAACAGTAACAGTTATATTCCTGCCCTGAATAACTTTCTTTGATTTTCAATAAAACTAGATATCCCCTTAAAGTCTTATTACTAATTACCAATCATTCATAAACATTTACTGAGTGTCTGCTGGATGCTAAACACTGTAATACCTCTGGAAAAAAATACTAAGTCACCATCATAAGCTATGTGGTGGCCAAAAAAAAAAAAAAACACAACCCTTCTATTCATTGATATTTTAAATAGTTAATAATTCAAAGCAAAGAAGTAGTAAGAGATCAACAAAATTTTAGTGCTTTATGCTTTCCATTCAACTCTCTTCTGGCTCTTTTGGGAAGCTTGTATAGAATCCTCCAAGAAGGCTAAAATTAGGTGTTCTTTATGGCATAACTAGAATGAGGTAACAAAACAAGTACTCCAAAACAAAACTAAGAGAAGAGGTTACGGGAACCAAGTAGGAAACAAAGATTTAAAGTGACAGACTTGCAATCTCTACCCTAAATGTCTCAAGACAGGGAAAAGGTCAAGAAAAATGAAAATTTGTGATCTAGTCCAATTATAGTTAATTGTACATCTCCCTTTCATTCTCAAATATTTGGTATGCCCTATGGGAAGGCTTCTACATTTCTTGTAATTGCCACAAATAACTCATCATTTCGTAAACATTAGTCAGTATTATTATCTTCATTTAGTAATGAGGGAATTAGAATTTACTGTTGCTAAATGAATGTGCAAAATTAAGCCAAAACTGGACTTGTCTGGTGGTCCAGTGGTTAAAAATTCACCTGCCAATGCAGAAGACACAGGTTTGATCCCTGGTCCAGGAAGATTCCACATGCTGTGAAGCAACTAAGCCCATAAGCCACGCTACTGAAGCCCTTGCTTCCCAGTGCTCATGTTCCACAAGAGAAGCCACTCTCAGTGAGAAGCCAGAGCACAGCACCTAGAGAGTTGTTAAGACTAGAGAAAGTCCTCCCACAGCAACAAAGACCCATGTGAAAGTGACAGTGAAAGTCGCTCAGTCCTGTTCAACTCTTTGTGACCCCATGGACTACATATTCCACGGAATTTTCCAGGCCAGAATACTGGAGTGGGTAGCCTTTCCCTTCTCCAGGGGATAGTTCCAACCCAGGGATCAAACCCAGGTCTGCCACACTATAGGAGGATTCTTTACCAGCTGAGCCACAAGGGAAGCCCAAGAATACTGGAATGGGTAGCCTAACCCTTCCCCAGGGGATCTTCCCGACCCAGGAATTGAACCAGGGTATCTGCACTGCAGGTGGATTCTTCACCAATTAAGCTACCAGGGAAGCCCCAACAAAGACCCAGCAGAGTCAAACTTTTAAAAATAAATAATTTTTTTAATTAAGGCAAAATTATTTCAAGATAAAGTCAAAACACATTTCAACTAGTTTAATATGGCAGTTATTACCCTGACACCAAAACCAGACAAAGATATTAAAAAAAAAAAAAAAAAAAAACAACTACAGACCAATATCGTTTATGGACATAGATGGAAATAAAACTCAACAAAACACTAGCAAATGAATCCAGCAACATATAAAAAGTATTGTACACCTTTGCCAAGTGTGATTAATTCTAGGAATTCAAGATTGGTTTACTATCTGAAAATGAATATACTACAAAATCCAACACTCTTTCATGATAAAAACACACAGGAATTGAAGGAAACTTTCTTAACCTGAAAAAGTTATCTATGAAAAACCCACAGCCAACATCATATTTAATGGAGAAATACTGAATATTTTCTCCCTAAAGTCAGGAACAAAACAAGGAATATCCATTCTCACCACTTCTATTCAATATTATACTAGAAATTCTAGCCAGGGCAATTAGGCAAGAAAAAGAAATTAGAAACTTTCAGGTTACAAAGAAAGAAGTAAAATACTTCTATGCGTATATGACATAATCTTGTTTACAAAAAACCCCACAAATAAACTATTAAGAGTTAAAAAACATATCCATCAATGTTACAGAATTCAAGATCACTATACAAATAAATATCAATTGTATTTTGATACAATAGCAACAAACAATCTGAAATGAAATTAAGAAAACTCCATGTATAATAGCATCAAAAAATATTTAGAAATAAATTTAACAGAAAAAGTATAAAACTTAAAATCTGAAAACTATAAAAATTGTCTCAAGAAGTTAAGGAAGTACTAATTAAGTGGAAAGACATCCCATGTTCAGGGACCAGAAGATGTACCCTTGTTAAGATGGCAATACTCCCTAAATTGATCTACAAATTCAATTCAATTCCAGAATATCTAAAACAATCTTGAAAAAGAAGAATCAAGTTGAAGGACTCACAATTCCTGATTTCAAAACCTAATTCAAATCTATAGAAATCAAAACAGTGTGGTACTGCCATAAGAAGAGACATATAAATTAATGGAATGTAAACCAGAAATAAACCCTCACACTTACAGTCAACTGATTTTTGACATGGGTGACAAAACAATTCAGTGAGAGGCAGGGGAGGTAGAAGTTGAGGTTGGAGAGTCTTCTTAACAAAAGGTCCTGGGGCAACTGGATATTCACATGGAGAAGTTGGATCCTTATTTCACACAATACACAAAAATTAACTCAAAATGAATCACAGACTTAAATGTAAGAGTTAAAACCATAAAATTCCTAGGAAAAAGAAAAAGAGTGAATTTTCATTCTCTTGAATTACACAATGATTTTTAGACATGGCACCAAAAGCACAAATGACAATAAAAAATAGAGGGACTGAACTTCCTCAAAACTGTAAAATTTTGTGCATTAAAGGATCCCATCAGGAAAGTGAAAAGAACCCATAAATGAAAGAAAATATTTGAAATTCATACGTGACAAGGAACTTGTATCCAGAATATATAAAGAACTCCTAGAATTCAACAATAAAAGACAATCCAGTTTAAAAATGGCAAAGACTATAATAGAAACAGACATTTCTCCAAAGATACACAAATGGCTAATAAGCCATTTGTGAAAAGACCTTATCATCATTTGCTATCAAAACCACAATGAGATACCACTTCACACCCACTAGCATGACTATAATCAAAATGACAGACAGTTACAAGTATTAAGAAAAATCTGGAGAAACTAGAGCCCTCACACACTGCTGGTAGAAATGTAAAACGGTATAGCTGCTTTGGAAAATAATTTGGCTCCTCAAAAAGTTAAAGTTACCATATAACCTAGCAATTCTACTCCTAGGTATTTTTCCAAGAGAACAGAAAAGAAGTGTCTAAACAAAAACTTGTACAAGAGGACCTCCCTAGTGGTCCAGTGGTTAAGTATTCACTTGCCAGTGCAGGAGATGCAGGTTCAATCCCTGGTCTAGGAAGATCCCACATGCTGTGGAGCAACTAAGCTGGTTGCTCCACATGCCACAGGGCAATCAGGTTCTGTGTGCTACAGCTGTTGAGCCCGCTCGCCACAACTACCGAAGCCTGCACACTCTAGAGCCCACAAGCCAAAACTACTGAAGCCCTCAAGCCCTAGGGCCAGTGCTCCACAGAAAGAGAAGCCAGCACAATGAGAAGCCCACATACTACCCCTGGAGAATAGCCCCTGCTCACTGCAACTGGAGAGCAGCAACAAAGCAGCAGGGCACTCACAGCAACAAAGACCCATCACAGCCAAAAATAAACAAACATTTTTAAACTTGTACAAGAAGGGCTATAGCAGCATTATTAATAATAGCCTATTATTACGATGTAAACAACTGAAACGTCTATCACCTAATCACTGGATAAGCAAAATGGGGTATTATCCATGTAATGGAATATTATTCAGCCATAAAAGGAATGAAGTGCTGATAGATAACACAAACGAACCTTGAAAACCTGCTAAGTGAAAGAAGCTAGTCACAAAAGAGCCCGTACTGTTTGATTCCATTTGTATGGTATGTCCAGCATAGGCATATCATAGGGACAGAAAGCAGATTAGTGGCTGCCAGGGGCTAAGGGACAAAAGGAAAGAGACACTACTAAGAGACACAGGGTTTCTTTCGGGGTGTTCCAAAATTAGTTTGTGGTGATGGATGCACAACTCTGTGAGCACACTAAAAAAAATTATATATTTTTAAACAAGTACATTTTATGATGTGAAATGAATAATCAGTAAAGCTGTTTTAAAAAAAAAAGATGAAGCCAAAATAACAATTTCTAAACAGTTTTGATGTACACACACACACACACACACAATATATATATATATACATATGTTAAACTACTTGTAAAAACATCAGGAGAAGACGACAAGCCATAATTTTGCCATTTATTTCCCCTTGAGAGATTACCTCAGAGGACTAATATGCCTTCATGTTAGATCTGCAACCTTATTGCCAACAGTATATATAAGCAAAAGTTAGGTTCTCATCAAACTCAAGTTATTCTAAAATATTCTATGTAAGAGTGAAATGAGGAAGATACAACAGGTCATCGATAAAAACCAGTCATCTATAGGAATGATACAAACTAGGACATCAGTATGTCAATGAAGAGTTTAAGAATACAAAATCCTATTCCTGGAAAGGTTATCTTCAGTGAGATAGGATTGGAATGTACTATTATTTCAAAAGCTTAAACAAAAGTAGCAGTATTATACTCTGCTCAAAGAATATTATAACAGATGGTTGGCAAGGCTTCTGTAAAAGGGTAGTTCAAAGAGAAAAATCTTGGCATTGTCATCCCCAGTTCTACCCAGAGTATAAAGTAAAACACAAATACAGGATCTGAGAGGAAGAGTATGTGCTGAACAGGAAAAAAAATGCTGATCAGGCTACGCATTCCAAGCCAGATTGATCATTTTATTTTTGCCCCTATAAATCAATTTTTTTGTTTGTATACGGTCCAATATATTACAGATGTGATTAGAGGAGTCTATCCTCTCGCAATCAACAGACTTGTATAATTAATGCTAGACTGGGATTCAACTTCTAGTTCTAACACCACGTAGCTATGTAACTTTGGACAAGTGACTTCACTGCTCTCAGTTGCCTCATGTAGAAAACAAGAGACGGGCTTCTCTGGTGGCTCAGTGATTAAGAATCCGCTGCCACTGCAGGAGATGTGGGTGTGATCCCTGATCCAAGAAGATCCCACATGCTGTGGAGCAACTAAGCCTGTGTGCCACAACTATTGAGCCTGTGCTCTAGAGCCTGGAGCATGACCACTGAGTCCACGTGCCACAACTACTGAGGCCTGTGCACTCTGAGCCTGTCCTCCCCAACAAAAGAAGCCACGGCAATGGGAAGACTGAGCACCGCAATCAGAGTAGCCTGTGCTCTCCGCAATGAGAGAAAACCCATGCACAGCAACAAAGACCAACTGCAGCCAAAAATAAGTAAATGCATAAAGCAAATGTTTAACGCAAAGCACAGAGATGGACTGTAAAAATACTTGACTGTAAGAAAGCAAAGAAGTCAGATGTTCAACCAAAACTAAATCCTTAAGTAGCATGGGGGGAAGAAGGGAGGGAGGTGGGGAGAGAGGAGGAGAATAACTATCCTTAAAACAGACAACCAAAAATGAGGAAAAGCAACAAAATATCATAAACTGTAGCTGATTAGGAGCACTAAGGCCTATGTAGGCAAAACAATTAAAATCTTGCAAGAAAATGCAAAGCCACAGAGTGGTGGTTTAAATATATAAAAAGCCAGATGCTGAATAAAGACTGATGGAACACTTGATAAACGGTATAAACAGTGACAACAGCAAGACAGCTGACAGACCTAACTGTAATTAGTTTCAACACCTACTGAGGAAGATATGAGGAAGAAATCTATTTCTAAATTACCCTTTAAAGTTCAAAAATCACTGAGAATGAATCAAATTCATCATTAAATGAACAAGATGCTTCCAAACTAATATATCAGATGTTAGGTAGTCACGGAACCCCAAAGTATTCTCTGCATTTTAGAAGTATTCTCTGCATTTTAGAAGTATTCTCTGAGGACTTCCCGGGAGGTCTAACAATTAAGACTGCCTTGCAGGACTTCCCTAGCGGTACAGTGAATTAGAATCCGCTTGTCCATGCAGGGGACATGGGTTTGATCCCTGGTCCGGGAAGATTCCACATGCCTGGGAGCAACTAAGCCCATACGCCACATCTATGGCGCCTGAGTACTGCAACTACCGAAGCCCAAGCACTCTAGAGCCTGTGTTCTGCAACAAGAGAAGCCACCGTAATGAGCAGCTGCAACAAAGAGCAGCCCCTACGTGCCTCAACTAGAGAAAGCCCACATGCACAACAAAAACCAGCACAACCAAAAAGAAATTTAAAAACAATTTAAAAAAAAGAAAAGAATCCACCTTGCAATGCAGGGGATGTGGGTTCAATCCCTGGTTGGGGAACTAAGATCCCACACGCTATGGGGCAACTAAGCCTGCACGCCACGAAAACTGAGCCCGAGCTCCACAGTTAGAAAAGCCAAATAAATAAAGTATGTATAGATACACAGATATAGATAGATATAACTCCCATCTACTCAACAGAAGGGCTCTTGCTGTAAGCTTCAATTCGGTCAAACTGGCAAATCTCTACTAGAGGATGAGATCAGAAGACACATCAGCACAAATAACCTTCTGAGGAAAAGACAAACATGGCTTCTGATCGATGAAATCACACCGCACCAGTCAATCCAAATTCTCTGAGGAGAAAGTATTGAATATAACTTATTTAGGCTTTTACAAGTCTTGGTAAGATTCTAAACAAAAAGCTGTTTTTAAAAAGCCTGAGTGACCACACAGTTGAGAATATTTACCATAGAAGGGGCGTGATTTATGAGACTGCCACACCACCTACTACACTAAGGAGGCCCATCTAGATGGGGTGAGACACAGAAATTATGGGTGGATCGATGCTGAGGTACTTCCCCATATGAAGTACAAGCACTGATCTTAGGTGATGTTTTCAAAGGCTATATTTAACATTTTCATAAATTATATGAAAGATACACAGGGAATTTCCCATTTTGCAGATGGAGTGATGAGCTTCCCGATAGTGAAATACTACAATAAATTGGAAAAATAAGGGAACTGAGAGGTGGAAAGGATTTGTGTTATCAAATGAGAAACATTTGCAAAAACAAAGAATTATTTTTAGTTGAGAGAATACTCTACAAGCATGAAAGCTGTCTAAATATCTATCTGCAGGGCTTTCCAGCAGAAGAGAAACTAGAGGTGCTCCAGGCAGTTCCTGTGTAGACAGAATTAGGCCCAGAGCGGAAACTGCAGAGGGACACATTTCAGCTAACATAATGACAAGCTTTCTAAGCTCCACACCAGAACCAACTGAAAGGGTGAGTCTTACTCTGAGTTATCTCTAAGAGCCCTCTGAGATACAAGCGGCTGAAATACTACAGGCAGGAAAATGGCAGGTATTAACAGTGCAGCATGAAAAAGTGAAAAGTAAAGCATTTACAGGAAAAAAAATCTAAGTTGTACCTAAAGGATGCCTGGCTTCCAGTCAAAAAAGTAATCTTAGAATAATTACAGAATGTTGCCTAAAGACAATGGGATTTCTGCATGCAAAGAGGGGTGGGACTGTAAATTCTACTGGCAACAAGGAAAAGACTGTGAAAAGAACATATTTTCCTATCCTAATAAATCATAATTAAGCTATATCTGAAATGTAACTGATTGGTTACCATAAATCTAGAAAAACAAAGCAATGCTGACAAAGATCCAGAGAAGTGTACATAAATGGAATGACTAAGAGACTGAAAGAGATTTCACTGCAGATTACATTTTAAAATCAATCATCTTCTGCTGAAAAACATGAAATGAAAGCCAAGGGGCACTATGATCAAAAATCAAACAGTATACCAATATTAAATACTAATTTATTCACCAAATCTTGGTACCATATATTAGGCTTTTAAACTTGAAAAGGTAGATCTTTTTTTTTCCACAAAAGATGAAAAGAAAGTTATGGAATGCTTTATCACCAAGTGGTATTTAGGGATAAGAATACTCAAGAAGTATATAAGTTCAGGTATATTAAGTCCCTTCTGAGGTCCTACCAGATAGAAATGACATGTGAGGCCTTAAATTTCTGAGGTTAACAATTTTCTTTTTATTTTAAACATTTCATTATGATGTTTCAAATGCACACAAAAATAGAGTAGTTTAATGAACTCCATATACCCATCACCCAATGAGGTTAACATCTTCTAAGATAACTGCCTCACCTCAAAACATCCCCTGGTGCCAACTAAGACATGACAATTGGCTGACAGCCCCTAAGAGACTCAGTAAGGCTTGCTGGTATAGTTCTTCTATTCTTTTACCTATATGTGTACAGCTGACCCTTGAACAACACAGGTTTGAACTGGTCCACTTACACTCGGATTTTTCCCAGTCAATACTTACTACACAATGCTCAGCTGAATCCCTGGATATAGAGCTGCAGATACAGAGGATCCACTCTACAATTACACGGGTCTTTTCTATTGCAGAGGTCAGCACCCCTAACTCTGCACGGTTCCATGTGTGTAATATATACATATACATTATTTTTTATATGTTTAGAATCTGCCTTATATATCTCTATATACTGAATTTTTCATTTATCATATACTCAATGTTCTTGCCTGGAAAATCCCATGGACAGAGGCGTTTGGCAGGCTACAGTCCATGGGGGCTGCAGAACAGTCGGACACGACTGAGCAGCTAAGCACATACACGACACACACAACATTCTAAGATACTGAAAGTTCTTTTAAAATATTGTTTAATGGCTGTATAACAACTCACCCTTAAATATGCCGTAATTTACCCATTAATCTCACTGCTCATTCAAGTTTATCCCCTATTCTTACTTGTATAAATAATGCTACAATGAATATCTTTGTTCACAAATTTTTCTATCTCTATTTTGCCCCTCTTAACAGAAATTCCCAGTAGAATTAGTGAATTAAAGGACAGTTTAAGGGTTTTTGATATGTACTGGCAAAATATCTCCCAGAAAACTTGGGCCCAATGCACTTCCATTAGCAGTTTTAGAGACCACCGTCTTACTATTTGATAGGTTAAAAAAAGTAGTATATAATTTTAATCTGAATTCCCTTGATTATGCATCAGAATAAAAATGTTTCTTATATGCTTCTTGGTCATTTGTATTTCTTCTTTGTGAACTCTAATCATGATCTTTGTCAGAAAGGCTTTTTTACTTTCTTTGGGCCTTAATAAAACTGAAAACCAGCTTAGATGGAGCCACATATCAGTGGCTTCAGCTCCCTCTCCTGGCCAAAAAATTACTACCATGATCCGGTTATTGCTATTCAGTCGCCCAGTCATGTTCAACTGTGACCCGATGGATTGCAGTTTACCATGACCCGGACCTAGATTTAAATACCTGTGTGTATGTGCTCAGTCACTAAGTCACGTCCAACTCATCTTCGACTGCACGGACTGTAGCCCATCAGGTTCCTCTGTCTATTAAAAGCTTGCCATTTCCTAGGTTGTTGCTACAAACACAATTTATACAGGGTAATAAAAGATAAAACATTATGTGTCTAAACCCATACTTAACAGAGATGTGATGGAAAAGGAGAAAGGGAACACCTGATCACTTGTATTTAATAATTAACATCACCAAAAATGTTTAAATTATAATCAGGTCACTGCCAAGTTACTTACTGGATGGAATATTACAACCCTAAAACTCATTTCTCTATACTTTATTTTCTTTTTAATGGCCACACTGCGTGGGCACTTAAGGGATCTTCATTCCCTGACCATGGATTGAACCTGGGGCCATAGCAGTGAAAGCATCAAGTCCTAACCCCTGGACTGCCAAAGAAGTCCCTATAACTTTATTCTAATAATGTAAAACATTCAAGTTGCCAGATGACACTGGGCTGTCAGCACACTGGTTATCTTCTCTTTTTTAAAAGCAAAAATATGAAAACAAAAACATCTACGTGCCCTTCATCATTTAATGAAGGATTAAAAAAAAAAAAAAAAAACCCTCTTTGTAATCCTTATTCCAAAGCTACAAAACTGCTCACACTAAACAGATTGGGTCCTACAGTTCCAAACGGTAAGCCAGGACTCGCGAATGGATGTAGCTAACTCAGCTTCTCCACTGATAATCTCCAAGATGCAATTCACAGGTTGGGCAGTGCAGTGCTCAGAAGATTCATTCATGCAACGCACATCTACTAAATGCCATCACTTTGCCAACAGTGACGATGACAGGCAGGACAGAGCCCCTACTCTCAGAGAACTGGGAAACTAGCTGTCTGGAGAAGGCAAAGCCTGGGTACTGTCTATGTCAGTTACTGCTGTTACTACACCTCCCTGCTATTAAAGAATTAGGAAGAGTATGTTTCTAGAACAGGGTAGCACTTTAAAAGGTGGTCATTTTAAACAGTGGCAGCTATTTGTGTGAAGATTTAGAGGCAAAAGAATAAGGTGTCCAGAAGGAATTGCAAGCAGTTGAGTGCTATTGAGTTGCAGAGCTCAGGAAGGAGTAGAGGAGACGACCTGGGCCAAGGGCCTGGGTGCTTGGTTTGAACTCCACCTCGAAAGCCAAGTAACCAATGGGGAGGAGACATACGGTCCTATAAAGAGACCATTTAGCTCTGGGGAAAATCCACTTGCAAATCATAGGTATATGGATGTGAGACTCATACAGTGTGAGACATAAACTTACCTAGGTTTCCCTCAGGAACTACCTAGGCTAAGAGGAGAGAAGGCCAAGACAAGGCAAGCACTGACTGAAAGAGACAAATGTCTGCACAGAAACTGAGAAAGAGCACCCAGAGGCAACAGCGATGACAGAAAGAGCCAGCACGCAGACCATTTGTACTTCACTGTGTCAGGCACTCACCTACATGCTTTTCATGTATTAATTCATTTCCTCTTCATGACAGTCCTGGAAGGTTAAGTGCCATCATTTTTACTATTTTCCCATTTTTCAGATGAGGTAGCTGAGGCACGGAGAGAGACACAAAGTACGTGCAGAGCTGAAATCTGAACCTGAAGGACTCACTCCAGAGACCATGTTCTGTATCACGGCTCTACAATGCCTTTCAAAGATGACAACAAGAAGCAGGAGGGACCACCACCACCATAGCCAGGGAGAACAATGGTCCATGGCGTCAAAAACCACAAGGAGGCCTCAGAAAGTCAGGACAGAAAGGGATGCCTCCGTAAGGGCAGGTACAGTGGAGCACACGGAAGAGGCTAGACAAATACTTCACTGGCAAAGGGACCAGCAACTGCAGTTGAAGAGTTCTGTGTTTGTAAAAAGTGAGAGACTTGAGTGTGTTTAGAAGCTGATGGACAAGAGCCAACAGGGAACGGGAGGGTAAAAATAGGTTGGGAAAAGGGACAAATGACAGACAGAGGTCTCTATGAGGAGGAAAAAATAGCTCGAGAGACCAGAGAGGTGGCCTAGTATGAGAAGAAACAAAGACAGGGGTAGGGTGGGCCCAAGAAGGGTCTCTTCCCCACAGGCTCTGTGGAAAAAGGTTTTCTGTGTAAGCAAGGGAGCTGCCTAACTTCTGAAGAATCCTCCACAATAAGATGCTTTTAGAATTGTAGCATTATATGTGTTGATTCTTTTACTCCTGTTTTCACTCTTACCCAGCTGTCTCATTAAACTATGATCTAGGTGGCAGATCACAAGATGATTTCGAAGAAAAAAATCTAGCGAAAACTAAAATCACTAGATTGTTCAGAACCAAAATATAATTCTTGAAAAAGATAGTATTTTTCTATTTCTTCAAGTCAAGTATGTAAGTATATTCTCTGAGCTTCCAGAACTTACGATGGCTACCCCCTTTGTCCTCAATGCCCAGAGCTGCTCTCCCGCTCACGACTTGACTTCTCTCCCCAGCTCTGCCTCGGCATGGTCAGCACCCTCTCTGGCCTAGTCAAACGGCCCTTCCTCCCCCAGTCCAAACAATTACCCAACAGGTCCTCTCAGGACAGGTAGACAGGAGAAGGAATTTGGGAACTAGCCTCTGATGACAATTAACAGAGCAATTTCATAGCACGTATTTATCAAAAGCAGTCCCAGACCACTGTAAAAAGCTGAGGAAAGTAATGGACTCTTACTCTCCATAAAATGCACACAAGCAAAATCACACAACTGCATTAGATGCTCAAAAAGCCGTCAATTTTCACGTATTTTATCCATAGAATACTTGGTTGGATAAATAGTGGAGCAAGATGGCTCACTCTAGCCATCATCAAAGGTCTATTCACCTTCCCTGGCAAATAATTTATACAAGTTTAGTTTGCTGATATCCTAACCTCCCAGAGAAAGAAGGCATTAAAATTGAGGGGAGAGCTGCTGGAGGCTGGAGCAAGGCCAGTAACAGCCGGATACTAAGGTAGGCGATCAAGAAAGTAGATTAATCAGACAAAAGAGTATGAAGACTGGCCCAAGAGTATGAAAGATATGCACACACTACTCCATGAATACAGTTTACCTTACGACCTGCAAAGACACATTATATCTCAGCACAGTATAGTTAGAATGTACATAGGGAAAATCTTCTGTAATTCTGAATTATTATTTAAAATAAAATTTGTACAGGGTGCTTTCTTAAGGAGGCAGAAAAGCATGTAATATCTATTAGAAAAATTTTCAAAACTTTCACAGTATTAATATGAGTTTCATGAGAGGAAACCATCAAACAAAAGGGTGTAACTGGCCTGCAGAGAAAGATTTTGAAACAAAATAGTAGCCAGACCATCATGTGTCTATACGCTGTGTCACAAAGGTTGAACTTTACCCTCAAGACAAACAGGAGGGGAATGGAAGCAGAGGGCGGGCCATATCAACTGGGCCACAGGAGGAACTTCCTCAAGGGCCCGCTATCTCTGGAATGACCCATACTGTCCATTCCCAAAAGAAGTCAAATGTTGGAGGATAACCATGCCTGTTTCTTCAAATATGGCATCTAATTGAAGATAAAACATCTCTCTATTCACACAGACAAGGTGTTAATTTGAGACATGTACCTGGGCCTAATTTTACGTAGTAAGGAAATCCCAAGGTTTCATCAATTTCCACAAAGGACGAGACATGCAGAGCAGACTGTAACCTTGACCTTAATCTTTCAAATCGGAATTTTACCGATAGCTAAACAAAAAGAATATTACCACCTTCTAAAGTGTCAATTTTATATAAATCTAAAGTCTCAACAACAAAAATCTAGACATTAAAGACAAGATAAACAAGGTCCTACTCTATAGCACAAGGAACTATATATCCAATACCCTGCAATAAATATTAATTGAAAAAAATCTGAAAGTGATTCAGTTATGTATCACTTTGCTATACACCAGAAACTAACAACCTTGTAAATAACTATACTTCAATAAAAATAAATAAATTTAAAAGGACAAATATATGAGACACCTAAAGAAATAATCTACTTCTTTAAATCATGTGACCAATTTGCACCCAAATTTTCATTTCCTATGTATAAGTGTTGGAGATCTGCTACCCTTGATGAATAACATTAGTCTATGGGGCTGTCAAGGCTAAAGGATGCTGTTATGAGTTGAACGGTGTTCCCCAACCCTCAGGAAGATATTCTGGACTCCTAACTCTGCATACCTCAGAATGTGACGACAGTTGGAGAGTCTTTACAGAGATAACCAAGTTAAAATGAGGTGATTAGAATGTGCCCTAATCCAATATGACTGCTGTCCTTTTAAAAAGGAGAATTTTTGAACAAAAGAGATACATACACAGAGAGAACTCTGTGCAAAGACTGGAGTTATGTGGCTAAAAGCCAAAGATGTATCAGATGCTAGAGTAAAGGCATGGAAGACATCCTGCCCAAGGGCCCTCAGATGGAGAATGCCCCTGCCCTCAGACTTCTAGCCTGCAGAGCTCAGAGAAATACATGTCTGTTGTTTAAGCCACTTACTTCATGCCACTTTGTTATGGCAGCCCTAGCAAACAGATGTCATGAAGAAAATTAGTAGATCATGTTTACTGAGCACATACCAAGTGTTATTCTAAGCACTTCGCATCAACAAACTCATTTAGTTGTTACAAAATCCACCCCAGGATCTAGATACTATAATTATACCCTTTTCACAGATGAAGACACCAGGTCTCTAAGAGGATAAAAAACTTGCCCAACAGCAGACAGAGCCCCCAGTATGACCACTAGCTATAAGGAACTATGATTTATAGTCATTATTTTAATAGCAGTGGCAGTCACTAAGCCAAACACTATGTACTTCACAGACATAATATACACAACAATTGTCTGAAGTACATGTTCATTTTTGCTTCCAATACAAAGCAGAACCCTGACTCTCTAAGAGATTTTCTTAAAATTTCTTAAAATTGCCCCACATCTCACAACCAAGAATGTGACAGTGAATCTAACTGCCAACTTGAGGAGATAAACAATGACAATCCTTTTTTTATTAATGCTTTAAGTGCAAGTGAAAATTTTCAATGTCTGACCTTGCAATTCAATACTAGAAATCTAAATCTATGAATTCAAAATCCTTCAAGATCCCAGGAGAAAACAGGCCCTAGATTACAGTATCCCTTGTCTACGCATCCCTTCAACTGTTCAAAGGCTGTCTGCTCTCTCATCTGTGATCCTTGACTTTTCTCTAACTTCCAGACACAGGAGAAGAAAAGATGTAAGGACTGAGATACTGCTTTTAAGTTGTTGGTTTTTTTTTTAATTTAATTAAATTTGTATTTAATTTTTAAATTTTGATACCAACATCAGAAAGTGTGAAAAAATAAAATACAGTGAGAAGTCTCCTTCCCACTCTGTCCTCTACCTGCCCAGTTCCTAGACATCACAGGCAACCAACGTCACCACTTTCTTGTTTACTCTTCTAAAGTGATTTTTTATGCATATACAACAAGCCAATATAAATTCTTTTCTCCCTTTTTTTTTCAAAAAAAAAGAAACCACACAATACATATCATACACACTGCTCTGCATCTTGCTTTTATCAACTGTATAACTTGTAGATCTTTACATAGCCTTTTTAATCATTTTAATTGCATCCTTCTGTCTGTCAAGAATACTTTTTACTTGCATTCATTATAGTTCAGTCTAGTACACAAAGCACCAGCACACAAGGCTACCAGCAGTCCCTGAGAGGTACCTGAAATGACTGATGGTGGACCCATGACACACCAAAGGCCTTGTGTCTCTTCGCTCCATCTCATCTTCACTTTTTGGTCCAATCCTCCTCCTCCCTGCTCTTCCATTTCACCCATGCCCACGCCCTAACCCTGACAACTGGACCTGAAAACATCAAATATCACTGATACTGCTTAGTCATGGCTAGCACTGAAAAAGCTGCAGACCCCTGATAGAAAGAGAACGGGAGAAATAATTTCCATAGGAACTAATTAACAAGAGTGCCTTCAATTGATGAGTTTTTTGGGGAGTTAGATTTCCTTTATGTTATTTATGTTTTCTTTGGTGCTTTGGTTCTTAAAAAGGATAAACATTAGCACTATTTTCTACCAGCCTGGGAACATAAATAAATACACACTGAGGTCTAACATTTGAGTAATGCCTACAGAACTAGAGTTCATTTTGAAATAAAATAATCAGAGACAAAGTGTAAAACTATAGAAAATTAATATTTTGGCTCCAAAGGATATATTCATTTTAATTAACCCATTTTTTACTTAAAAATAAGTAATTGCAACCTGAAAACACATCTCAGAAACATTTTAAAGCTATTCACAATGGAAAAAAAGAATAAAGTTCTCTCTCCCTTTTTTATTTTCCGTCCTGCAAATTCAATGATATCCTGTTCTCCCCACCAAGAAAGTGCCTTTTTCCCCCTGCCCAGTTCAAACACCATAGTTTTTAAGGTTTAAGTCATAAAAGGAGGAGGAAAATGTTAACAAATAAAAAATTTGTTTAGACTCAGAAAAGGTCTTCAACTGATCAAAGGATTAAATTAAGGCAGTCACATAATTACATTCTTAAGCAGTTAACAGGTGGTAACTCAGTCTGGAGTACTGACTTCACTGTCTATTCCTATCATGCCAGAGACCTTTGGTGCAACTGCAAGGATTACTGTAGAACTTACCCAAGTTCCAAGACTTAGAGGTAAAATGTCATATTTAAAAAAACAGGCCTCTGTATATCTAATCCATTTTTAGAACCAAAATGACTATGAAATAAAAATCTAATATACTGATCCCCAGTTCCTCGGGTTTCTAGTTGTTCTTGAGTCGCTAAGTTGTGTCCAACTCTTTGCGACTTCAGGGACTATACATAGTCCACCAGGTTCCTCTGTTCATGCAATTTCCCAGTATTCTTATACTAGAGTGGGTTGCCATTTCCTTCTCCAGGGGATCTTCTTTACCCAGAGATGGAACCGGAGTCTTCTGCCTTGGCAGGCGGATTCTTTACCACTGAGCTACTAGTGAAGCCCAGGGAACTAGTACCTGTTGATATCCCCTGGTCTGCTTCCTAAAGATAACAGAGGCCACTGGGTCCTGGCACTAAACACCCAATATCAAAGAGGAATATTCTTGTACAAGGTCCTCCAGTTCCTACAGGTTCAGGACTTCTGGCGGGGTTCCCCACGCAACGCCACCAACTCTACAGGGAGAATGGCTGGAAAAACTGAGTCTCTCTGACTTCCTTTACAGTAATATAGGCACTCCTCAGCCAACAATAGCAGCTGGAACATAAATGAAGATGTGAACTCAGTCTACATTTACCTAAAAATTCCCCGCAAGTCAAGTGTTTAGTTTACACAGACTGAATTAATACCTGACGTATTCACTGCATTAATTTGGAATTCCACAGGGCAGGTTAACAGACAATAATCTAACTACAGTAGTATTTAGCTCTGAAGGAAGTCACCTGTACCATCCAGTGAAGCTTGTGGGGGGCTTCCATTACTCCTATCCTTCCCCATCCTTCCTCCCTCCCATTTTCCTCCCTGCATGTATCTTAAGCTTTATCCTCTGTTTAGTCTTTCTTAATGGAGAGAGTTTCCTGGCCATTTAAGTACAAGAAACTGGAAGTAGCCAAGAGAAAGGAGAACAACCACGTAATTGAGAGCTTTTTCATGTACAGATCATGTTCTCACACTGCCCCCAAAGAGGTTTATCTTGTGAGGTGAAACATGGCACAAAGTGCTACCTGTTGAGAAAAATAGTACAAATTTGCATGCAAAGGACTAGGGAATAGCAGGAAAACTCTCCCACAAAGCTATAGATATAAACAAACAGGTCTTAGAATGTTCTAAACATAAATCAAGTTTCAGAGTAAATAAATGGCTAGTGACACATCTTCTGTAACACATGAATCAGCTACAGATTTGCAAGAGTGGGACACACCCTAACACCTATGATAATACTAAAGGACCTGTTTGAAAGTGGACCCGGCTGTCTGAATTGCCAGTCCATCCTACTGACACTGGAACAGAATTTTACAACTGTGTGGGGTTGTCATAATTTAAAGCTAAAAAATAAACACATCATTATCATGAAAGTTAATTTGAGAACTTCATTAATATTTTAACACCAATAATTAAGGACAGGAGCAATACAAAGGAGTAACCAATCAGTTCTAGGAGGCAAACACAAGGGAAAGAAAAGTCAGGTAAGACGGTTGAAAAACTGCAAATACAAAAACTAAAAACACCTCAATTCTAAAAAAAAATAAAACGAGACCTTTATAATTAAAAAACAACAACAACAACACACACACATCTTACCTTAAGAGGCATCCAAGTAGCATTCATAGTGTCAGGAGTAGTTCAGGCAATAATACTCAGAAACGAGCAAGAATGGAGTCAGTAATTCCCCAGCCACCAAGTATGAGCAGGTAGGAAAATTTTTTGTTTCAAAAAGGTATCTGAAAAAGAGAGGACTTTCATTTAGACTTTTTAAAAATAATCCAAAAATAAGCATGTAGTTTAAACTATCTGGACAGAGATTCAAAGTACTATTTGCCTCACCATTTTAAAAAAATGTAGAAAATAATTGTTCCTTTTGGAAAAGGACAAATGTGTGTGGTGTATGTTTCTCCACAGGTATGAAGAAATATATTTTTCCATAAAATTGGATTAAATGTGTAACACATATTTCAGATAATATAAAATAGCTTATTAGAATTATTTCTCAAATAGAAAAATGATTGTCCAGGGTTACTTCATAAACACTATTAAAAAGTGATTTTTTTAATCTGATCACTAAAAAATGCCCTTGCCACATTTAGTTTTAATAAATTAAACCCTCTCTGATCATTTTGATTGTCCTAAATTTTCTTGCGTTTAAGTTGCAGAGCCCATTCTATGTAAAAAATAATAAGCCATTCTTGACTGAAGTGCTACAAATAAAAGACCCTTCTTTCCTAGAAATCTTTAATAACAGGCCAAACAATTTTGAGCCAAGTTTGTGTGGAGGTAGGAGGATGGATTAAATGACCTCTTGTAGGATTCGTGCTCTCGTCCTAGGCCTGAATGAAAATTCCAGCTTAACCAGTTACTGCTTCGCTTAAAATGGAGGCTTGCCCGATTAGGGACAAAATAACAGCACCCACCTCTGTAAAATAAATTTTTAAAAATTCAAAGCCTACAGTACCCTCATTTTTAAGAAAAATTAAAAATAAAAACCTCTGGAGTGGATTTGTTCTTGCTATGCGTTTGTCACTTCGGCGTCGAAGACTTGGCATCACTTTCCTTACGCTCGTGGGTTTTTTTTTTTTTTTTTTGGTGGGGGGAGGGTTGGGGGGAGTTTGACTTCTGACCCAAGTCCAGGGAGGATTTAAGAGCCCCTCCATAATCCCCAACGCAAGAGCTAAGGGGCGAAGAGAAAGGGGAGAGCCCGAGTTCCCACCCCTCCCCCCACCCTAGACCCCAGTCCCAAATCGACCCCCCTTCCCGCAGTGAGGCAACTCCTTCTGCCCCAAACCCATTGTTAGGGAGGGGGCGCAAGGGAGAGGGGGCTCAGGGCAGGGCGCCGGCGGCCGTTGCTCCGCTCGCTTCTGGAAGGGGGCGGCCCGCGGGATGCAGCTTCCCTTCCTCTCCGCGTCGGTCCGTCCCACCTCGGCTCGGCCTGGCGCCCCGGGCAGTGCTCGGCGCCCCCGGCCCCGGGCCCGGCCCAGCCCGCCCCCCGAGTACCAGGCCCCCGACCCCGAGGCCCGCAGCCCGAGGCCCAGGCCTGCGGGTGGGCGCGGGGCGGGGGTCCCTATGCCCCACACACGCGTCCCCGCTCCCCCAGCTCAGTCGCTTCCAGGGCCCTCGGCGGCGCCCGCTCCCCGGGCCCGTCGGCCCCCCGCCTCCCGGCCGGGCCGCCCCCTCGGGCTCCCGCCGTTGGGGCCGCCTCCCCTTCCCCACCATCACCCCTACCGACTCGTGCCCCCACCCCCCGGGGCACCAGTGCCAACGGCGGCTCCCCCGGCCCCCGGACCTACCTGCACAGCTCAACCAAGCCTAGAAGTGGGGGCGGGGAATCTTCCGCCCTCCTCTATCTCTCATTGGCCCTTCCGGGGGACATAGGGATCTCTATTGGCTGGCGCGAATGTCCGTCAGAGTGCTGGGGCGGGACAGAAGGGGAGAGGGATGCTGGTGCCTTGGCGTCTCTGTCTCTGTGTATCTCGCTGTCTCTGTCTCGGAGCTTGGAAATGAGAGACATTTGGATGAGAGGACTGGAAATGGGCCTCAGGTGGCAGAAATAGAAACAGGGATCCTAGCAGAGCTTCCCGCAAGTCTGTCACTCCGAACCCCCTACCTAAGTCCCCTTTATATCCTCTTCCCCATCACCCCCAACCCCGGCCCCTCACCCTTGTAGGTTCTTCATCCAGGAAGCGTTGTGAAGAAAACTCGAGGCCGGAAGGCCACAGAGGGAGATTTTATATATGTATATAAAATACACACATACAAATACTTATATAGAAAGTCAACCAGATATAAGGTCACAAGGGCCTGGAGAGGAAAGGACACACATCTGAGATATAGCCAAAATAAAGAATAAAAAAATCACTCTAAGAGCTGGTAACGTGGTTTCCTTCTGGGAGGGGAGCTGAGGGGATCAGGTGTGAGGAAGACTTACATTTCACTATATATCCTTTTGTATCTTTTGATTTTAAAGATTTCAATTTTTTCCATATATATATTTTTTTTAATTACGTGGCTTAAATTTTTAAATAACTATAAAGTGGCAAAACCAGGGGGACAGTTAAAGTGGTGGTCTGGACAAAGAGGGACAGCATGTAGACTTGGTGAGGAATTTTAGTTTTTAGTATGTTCATTTCCAGATAGCAGGGGTAAAACCAAGTAGAAGTGTTCAGGGAAAACTGCAGTTATGGAATTCAGGAGGGGGTGGATAATCTGGGGAGATGATAGAGTTCTTCACATAAGATGGCAATCAGTGACATGCTAAAGGATGAACTCCCTGTAGAAACAGAAAAAAATATCCACAGTAAAGTAAGGAGCGTGAACAGAAACAGAAAGACGGTTGGTGAGATAAGAAAAACAAATAATGAAGAGGTATGAAAGTTAAGGGAGGAAGGGTCTCTGGAAAAATAAAACAATAAAACTATGAGAATCTCACAGATGGTACGACTCATTTCAGGGACCCTCTTTAGCCTCATGCAATAAGAATGAGATCTTGCTATACACCTGAAACTAACAACATTGTAAATCAACTATACTTCAATTAAAAAAATTTTTTAATTAAAAAACAAGAGCGAAAGCCAAGAGAATACTAAAAAAGCAGAGTTCTTAACTTTTTCATACCATGTACCCTTCTCAGAATGTTTTTAAATATATAACAAATATACCCAGAAACTCAAAGGAACAAGTTATATTAAAATACAATTTTCAGAATGTTTTTAAATATATAACAAATATACCCAGAAACTCAAAGGAACAAGTTATATTAAAATACAATTTTCAGAATATTTTTAAAGTTTAATGTAGTGGTATATGTGCTTTATATTAAATCCATTAAATACTAAGATCTAGTGGCGAGCCTAAAGACCACCATTATTCTGAGGTAGTAAATGAGTAAAAATAATATTTCAAGATATCCACAAAAACCATCATAAGAAAACACCTGTGATTTCTACTGGTAACAAGATCACAGGTACTGATAACACTACTTGATTTGTTATCTCCATTTATAGTTGAGGGAAATATTAATTTTCTGTTGGACTTTAGCAAAAATAAAGGTACATTACTTTTCCTTATCCAAGTTCATGGATTTCCTAATCTATGGATTTCAGGTTAAGAAACCCAATTTGAAAGAAATCATCCCCTCCACACACCCACACAGGGATGTGACCCTGCTTCCCCCTTCCCCACCTCTATGTCTCTCTTACCCTTCCCCACTTGCTCCAAGCACCCTCTAGTTCCCAGTCCTGCCTGAAGATGTCTGACATCTAAGAATAGGGGTGGTGAGCGAGGGTTGCAGGAAAGATATACGTATACACTTTGCCTGTCTTCAAAAAAAAGAAAGAGAAAGCTCTGAGGTATATTGCAGGTCGAAAAAGATGGGGAAAACAGCATCATTCATTACCAAGAGGAAAAACAAATTATAAAAAGAAAACATCTTTTTATCAATTAAGAAAGAATCTTTGAATTTACTAATATTGTTCAAGTCAACCCTAGAAAATATGTGCAATTCAATATCTATTTGATAATTCTTTAAAATGAGGCAAAAAAACAATACCTACCTCCTAGGGGTTTCATGAGGATTAACTTAGTTAATACATATAATGAATTGAAAATAGTGCCTGACACAGGCTAAACACTCAATTTTAAACTATCTCTATTATTATATTTGATGTCTTATTTTCAAGAACATTCCATGAAATTTTCTGGTAAGATTATTTGTATTAATGACTTCAGTTCAGTCGCTCAGTCGTGTCCGACTCTTTGCGAACCCATGAATCGCAGCACGCCAGGCCTCCCTGTCCATCACCATCTCCCGGAGTTCACTCAGACTCACGTCCATTGAGTCAGTAATGTCATCCAGCCATCTCATCCTCTGTCGTCCCCTTCTCCTCCTGCCCCCAATCTCTCCCAGCATCAGAGTCTTTTCCAATGAGTCAACTCTTTGCATGAGGTGGCCAAAGTACTGGAGTTTCAGCTTTAGCATCATTCCTTCCAAAGAAATCCCAGGGCTGATCTCCTTCAGAATGGACTGGTTGGATCTCCTTGCAGTCCAAGGGACTCTCAAGAGTCTTCTCCAACACCACAGTAGCAAATTAAGAGTGATAAGGTTAGCCCAGACTCTTGCTTTTCATTTAAATGCTGCAAAGTTAGAATACTCCACTTTTTCCAGTTACATTTTCATCCTTCTAGGGGGACATAGCCTCAGTGCCTCTTTAAAGGGATTGTAAACTTGGGGAAAAAAAGGTCTGGCAACTCATATTACAAAGGGCTAATTTCCATAATGCTGTTTATAAAGACTTCCTACAAATGAATAAATAAAGCCTAACAATCGTGATACACTGCTGGTGGGAGTATAAACTGGTACAGCAACTTTGGAAAAGACTTTGATATAATCTAATAAAAGTTAAGATATAAATACTTTATGGGAACAGTTTGACTACTACATGCATATTTAGGAAATACAGAATTTTAAGGGTCAGGATGACTGTACAAGAATATTCATAGCAGCATTGTTCCTCAGTGACACAGAGAAAGGAAACATCCCAAATGTCTACCAAGCATAAAATGACTAAATTGCAATATATTTGTACAGTGAAAACTAATGAATTATGGTTATATTCAACAACACGAATAATTTTTTACAAAGGTAACATTGAACACACAAAAAAGCAAGATGCTATATGTATATATATATATATATATATATATAGTATTACTCCATTTATATAGAGTTTAAAAGCAGGCAAAACTAAACTATATTCTTTAGGGATACATAGATCCCTAAAGGTAAAATAAAGAAAAAGAAGGAAATGAACACAAAAGTCAAGGGAGCAAGTAAGGGGCAGAAGGAATTTTGTTTGGGAGTAGGGGGTTGTTATCAGGTGATGGGTACACAAGTATTTGCTCTGTAACTATTTATTTAACTGTACTCTCAAACTTATATATATATATTTGTTTGTTTGTTTGTTTTTCTGACTGCATGTTATATTTCACAAAGGAAATGTCAAGAGGGAGGGGCCGTATGTATACTTATGGCTGATTCATGTTGATGTTTGGCAGAAACCAACACAATTCTGTAAAGCAATTATCCTTCAGTTAAAAAAAAAATTTTTAATCTTTGTAGGAAAAAAAATGGATAAATAATATGACAGAAATTTCACAAAAAGGAAAATAAAAATGGCTCTTAAATAAATGAAAAGATGCTCAACTTTATGAAAAGACATAAAAATTCCACTGAGGTAATCCCTGGCAGTCCAATGGTTAGGACTCCAAGCTTTCACTGCAGGGGCCCAGGTTCAGTCCCTGGTTGGGGAACTAAGATCCCACAAGCCATATGGCATGGCTGAAAAAAACAAAACAAAAAAACTCCACTGAGATACAAACAGGTCATGATGATAACGCTAACACATTGTGTTAGCAATGGAGAGGAGAAATACATTTTTTGTATCACTGGAGAAAATATAAATTGTTCCAATATACATGGAGGGCAATTAGGTAATAGCCATCAAATTTATAAATGCAAATAATCTTTAATTTAGCAATTCCACGCCTAGGAATTCATTCATTCCTCAAGTATTTATTGAGCACCTACTATGTATGTGGCAGGCACTGCTTCATGCTCTAGAATTCATCTTCTCCATTCTATGAAAAGTCTGGGAACATAGAGCTGTTTATTATTTTTTAATATTAATTTACTTATTTATTTTTTGACTGCATTGGATCTTATTTGCATCACGTGGGATCTTTCATTGCCACGTACAGACTCTCTAATTGTGGGGTACAGGCTCAGTAGTTGCAGCTCTCTAGTTGCTCTGTGGCACATGGGATCTTAGTCCCCTGCCCAGTGATCAAACCCATGTTCCCTGCCTTGCATGGAGGGTTCTTAATCACTAGACCACCAGGGAAAACCCAGGGGCTGTTTATTATTACTGTGGAATTACTCATGAGAAAGAAGGCTTGCATCTCAATGAGATAATTAAGACTATGTCAGAGCACATTAAACAAAATGAAAAAAGTATAACAAACATTTCCCTACTTACACGTTTTTAGATAATCTGCATATACATGGTTATTGGTCTGGTTTTGGAACACTGTTTGTAATAGAAAGATGAGGGGAGTAAAACTTAAATGCATGTCATTATAGCAGTGGTTGAATAAATTATGATTGGCATCTTTGTCACCAGGGCTATCTTCATGGGCATACGACCTGTGCAATCACACAGGGCCCCACACTCAAAAGGGCCCCATGCTTTGCTGTTGCCTCTTGAAATTCTGAATAATTTCACTTCTGAACTTGAGTTTTGTAGGTGAAGTCTGATGCAGCAATGAAGCCAATGCATGAGCAGAGGAGCTCAGAGCAGTTGGGTCTCATAATTCCTTGTCACCTCACTTACAAATAGCATCTGTGATGTTCCATGAGCATAGAATTCTGGAGAGCTCGCGATGTGGGACATTCGGCCAATGAGTACAAGGTATACAAGTTAAGTGTGTTACATGTATGACTGAATAAGCCTTGAGAGGCCATGCTCTCCATTTGACCTAGAGCTTGCTCTGAAGCCAGAAAGCAGATAGTGGTTTTCTTTTATAAGCTTTTTTTGGGGGGCCACACATGTGGAATCTTAGTTCCCCAACTAGGGATCAAACCTGCACCCTCTGCATTGAAACTGGACCACCAGGGAAGCCCCAACAGTGGATTTCTAAGAAACATGGAAGATCAAAGAACCACATCATATCATTTCTTACTTGTGTTACTTCTCCTTATTAGCCAATCATTTACGCTAAAAGTGATGACATAGAAGGAAGTGATAGACAAGGCAACCCAGAGTTCCTTTTCCTTTTGCTCCTGCCTTGCTTATCAGGAAGCTGAAAGTTAAGTGTTGGTAGAGAAGGTGATGGCACCCCACTCCAGTACTCTTGCCTGGAAAATCCCATGGACGGAGGAGCCTGGTGGGCTGCAGTCCTTGGGGTCGCGAAGAGTTGGACACGACTGAGCGACTTCACTTTCACTTTACCTTCAAAGTTTACATGGCAGTGGGGAAGACAGACAAAAACAGACAAAAGCCTTACAATGGAATAAAGGCTGAGACATAGGAAAGCATCTGGGGGAGGTGGGGGAAGGGGGGAAGCACAGGGGGAGCAAAGTCTACAAGATGAGAGACAGCAACCACTTTCCAGAAACTGATAGTTCAGTATGGCTGAAGCATGGGGTCCAAGAAAGAAAGTCCAAAGACATTAATTAATCTGGAATGGTGGTCTCAAACTTCCATGTTCATTGAATCCACTCTTGTTAAAACAGCCTCCTGGGCTCCATCCCCAGAGATTTTGATTTAGTGGATAGGAGGGACCAGTGTGGTCAGTCTAAAGGCCACATTCTGAGAACCACTGATCTGGAGAAGACATGATCAACCTGCAGATAGCCAGATAGCCTTGAACATTATACTGAGAGGTGTAGACTTCACCCTTGGGTGCATGGAGAGCTTTTTTAAAAATGTATTTTATTGAAATATAGTTGATTTACAATGTTGTGTTGATTTGTGTTGTTGTACAGCAAAGTGATTCAGTTGCACATATGTGTTTGTGTGTGTGTGCTCAGTAGTGTCCAACTCTTTGCAACCCCATGGACTGCAGCCCACCAGGCTCCTCTGTCCATGGGATTTTCCAGGTAAGAATATTGGAGTGGGTTGTAATTTCCTCCTCCAGGGGATCTTCCTGACCCAGGGATTGAAACTGCATCTCCTGTGTCTACTGCATTGGCAGAAGGATTCTTTACCACTGAGCCACCTGGGAAACCCCATATATATTCACATATATATTTATTATTTATATATAATACATGTATTAAAATGATATATATAAATATATATATATTTACATTCTTTTTCAAAAATAAGGAACCTTTTGCAAATTTGCATGTCATCCTTGTGCAGGAGCCCACATGGAGAGCTTTTGAGGAGTTTAAGCTTGCAAAATATACAGTCGCATTTACATTTTTACAAAAATCACTCTGGATGCTATATGAAAAATTGTTCAGAGACACAAGGCTGGAATCCCAGAACAGTTCAGAGGCTGTTGCAGAAACCCCCTGAGAAATCACAGTTCAGTTCAGTTGCTCAGTCGTGTCTGACTCTTTGTGACCCCATGAATCGCAGCACGCCAGGCCTCCCTGTCCATCACCATCTCCTGGAGTTCACCCAGACTCACGTCCATCAAGTCCATGATGCCATCCAGCCATCCCATCCTGGGTCGTCCCCTTCTCCTCCTGCCCCCAATCTCTCCCAGCATCAGAGTCTTTTCCAGTGAGTCAACTTTTCGCATGAGGTGTCCAAAGTACTGGAGCTTCAGCCTCAGCATCATTCCTTCCAAAGAAATCCCAGGGTTGATCTCCTTCAGAATGGATTGGTTGGATCTCCTTGCAGTCCAAGGGACCCTCAAGAGTCTTCTCCAACACCACAGTTCAAACGCATCAATTCTTCGGCGCTCAGCCTTCTTCACAGTCCAACTCTCACATCCATACATGACCACAGGAAAAACCATAGCCTTGACTAGATGGACACAAGGACCTGAAATAAAATAATGTCTTATTTGTCCCGGGTTGTCATTTGACCTGGGTGGCAGAAACTAATCTATTTGTCTTTAAATGTTTTTGGCTAACATCTGGATAGCTGCTTCCACTTTGGGAGAGTTCTGAGTTAGAAAAATAAAGGCAAACCCTTTGAGCTAGTCCTTCAGCAAGTCACTGGGCAATCAAAACAGACAACCAAACAGAGCTACAGATGTAGGAAATAATCTTATGGTTACCGGGGCAGGGGGTGGGGTGAAGGAGGGAGGGATAAATTGGGAGATTGGGATCAACATATACACATCACTATATATAAAATAGGTAACTAATAAAGACCTATTACATAGCACAGTTCAGTTCAGTTCAGTTCAGTCACTCAGTCGTGTCCGACTCTTTGCGACCCCATGAATCGCACAGGGAACTCAATTCAATACCCTATAATGACCTATATGGGAAAAATCTTTTAAAAACAGTGGCTATATGTATATGTATAACTGAATCACTTTGCTGTACAGTAGAAAGTAACAACCATACTATATCAACTATATATTTATTATTTATATATAATACATATATTAAAATGAAGATATATATAAATATATACATATATTTACATTCTTTTTCAAAAATAAGGAAGCTTTTGCGAATTTGCATGTCATCCTTGTGCAGGAGCCCACATGGAGAGCTTTTGAGGAGTAAATCAACTATACTACAGTAAAAATTAAAAAACAACCAACCACAGTTTATATATATATATATAAAATATAATTTTTAAACAATTCTCTATATATCTATTTTTTGACCTTACAACACAGCACATGGGATGTTAGTTCCCTGACCAGGGATAGAACCCACACCCCCTCCCTGTAATGGAAGTGTGAAATCTTTTTTTTTTAATAGGACTTTTAAAAAAAGTTATATAATTGTTTGGTTGTTCCAGGTCCTTACTGTGGCTTGTGGGATCTAGTTCCCTGACCAGGGATCAAACCCGGGCCTCCTGCACTGGGAGTATAGAGTCTTAACCACTGGACCACACCAGTGGTCCCAGTCTTACTTAACCACAGGGCAGTCCCACATCACAGTTCTTTGAGAAGTTTCATTTTTCTCCCTTTGGTACTAGGATCCTATACTGGGAATGCAAGCCGTTGTTTTCCAGACCAATGCTGAGCTGGAGAGAGAAAGACGGGACTAGAGTAAGTTGAAACACCACAAAGCTCTCTTACCAAGATCCCTCTGGTTTTTTCTTGATTACTCACTCCCTTGGTTGCTGTAAACTTTTAGTTTTCAGAGTTCCAATGATGTTGAATCTGAAAGTTTCTGCCAGTGTTCACTGCTTTTGTGGAGGATCAAATTGTTAGAGTTTGCTACTGCCATCTTTGCTGATATTTTGTAGTTTTCAGTGAATAAATCTAACACTTCTTTGGTTAAATTTATTTCCTAAGGTTCGTTGCTGTTGTTTGCTGCTACTGTAAATGAAATTGTTTTCTTAATTTCATTTCTAGGTTTTCACTGCAAGTGCATAGAAACAGAATTGATTTTTGTATATGGATCTGATATCCTACCACCTGGCTAAACTCGTTTATTAGTTCTAGCAGTTCTAGGATTTCCTCCATGTCATCTGCAAATAAAGATAATTTTACCCCCTTCTTTCCAACTTGGATGCCTTTTCATTCTCTTTCATGTCAATTGCCCTGACTGGGAATTTCAGTACAATATAGAATAGAAGTGGTAAGAGTGGGCAGCTTTGTTTTGTACCTGGATTTAGAAGAAAAATGTTTAGTCTTTCACCATGAGGTATGCTGTTAACTGAGTTTTCACTAGATGTTCCTTATTGAGTTGACAATTTTCTTCTATTCAGATTTTGTTTCATGTATGTATTATAAAATATTTTATGCATCTAAAATGTTAGTTTAAGAAGAGGTTCATAGGCCTAGTAAGATTGTCAAAGCATTCCATGGCACAGTTATTATTAAGGGCCTCTGCTATTTGACAACATCTTCCAGGTTTGAATGACAACTATAGACCAGGCTTATACTTCTCTAGTTTGTCACAGTCCCTACCACCCCCTGGAACATTTAAAAAATATATATTTTTAAAATTTTAGTTCTTTATTTTTGGCTGTGCTGAGTGTTGCATGCTGTCTTTCTCTAGTTGTGGGGTACAGGCGTCTCACTGTGGTGACTTCTCTTGCTGCAGAGCACCAGCTCTAGAAGTGTGGGCTTTAGTAGTTGCAGCTCTGAGGACTCTAGGTGCAGGCTCAGTAGTTGCCCCGAGGCATGTGGGATCTTTCTGGATCAGGGATTGAATCTGTGTCTGCTGCATTAGCAGGCAGATTCTTAACCACTGGACCCCAGGAAATTACCCTGTAACATCTTTAATATCTAGGTGCTATGGATTGAATTGCATCTCTCCAAGATTCATGGTGAAGCCCCAACACCCATGGTGACTGCATTTGGAAACAGTCTCTTTTGGAAATAATTAAGGTTAAATGAAGTCATAAAGGTAGGTCCCTGATCCCATAGGTTTAGAGTCTTTATAAAAAGAAACACGAGAGGGCACACTCTCTGTCTCTCCCTCTCTTTCTTTCTCTTCATTTCCCTTCCCATGCCTTGTGAGGACACAGCAGGAAGGTGCCATCTACAAGCCAGGGAGAGAGTCCTCACCAGAAACAAAACATATCAGAATCTTGATCTTGGATTTTCCAGCCTCCAGAACTGAGAGTAAATAAGCTTCTGTTGTTTAAGCCACCCAGCCTATGATATTTGACATGGCAGCCTGAGCAGATTAAGACACTGGGTCTGTATCACTTGATTTTTTTGAGGCCTTCTAGTTTGTGACACTACTTCACAACTCTACCCAGATTAAATGATTTTAAAGCCAACATCCAAGATTAGTTAGGAAGGAAGCAAACTCAAGATGGGTTTTAAAAAAAATTAATAGGATTTTGCCTCCAGACATGGAAGAACTGAGGAAATGGAAGAAAGCTGGAAGGGGTTAAGTTTCCAAATCAGAGAACTGAATCCTAGAGTGGGACTTTGAGAGATGAAGCAGGTCCACAGCTGGGGAAGCTCCCTTTCTCTGTCGTAGGTGGAGGCTGCTATAGATTCGAAGGTGATTCAAATTGAAAAAAGGGAGGGAAGAAGAGGCATATGTGCTTAAGCTAGCTGAGCTGATGGAAAGAAAGATACAAGTCTATGTATCCAAACCATAAGTTAACATGGAGGAATGGCTGGAAGGTTGCTGAATGGTGAGTTGAGGTGGAGAACAGGGTCTCCTGGCTGGATGGCATGAACTCCAAAAGGAAGAGATTATACATGAAGATAGAGAACAGCAGGGGAAGCTGTGAGAATTCTAGCTCCCTTCAGTATTGTCTCCATCTGCACAAACCTCATAATCTTATAAATAGTGTCCCCTAAGGCAAGGACAACATCTGTCTTGTTCTTCTTTATTTTTTTTTAATTAAAAAAGGCTTTTTAAAAATACATGAAGATGGAGTAGAACAGCAGGGGAAGCTGTGAGAATTCTAGCTTCCCCCAGTAGTGTCTTCAACTACACAAACCTCATAATCTAATAAAGTATCCTCTAAAGTAAGGTCAACTTCTTATTCTTTAACTTTTTTTTAATTAAAAATTAAAAAAAAATTTTTTTTTGGCTATTGCCATATGGCATGTGGAATCTTAGTTTCCCAACCAGGAATCGAACATGTGCCCCCTGCATTGGAAACTCAGAGCCTTAATCACCAGACCCTCAAGGAACTATCGTGTTCTTTTTCGTGTTAACAACGGTCTATATAGTCAAACATGACTATGGTTTTCCCAGTAGTCGTTCACAGATGTGAGAGCTGGACCATAAAGAAAGCTGAGCACCAAAGAATTGATGCTTTCTAACTATCATGCTGGAGAACACTCTTGAGAGTCCCTTGGACTGCAAGGAGATCAAAGCAGTCAATCCTAAAGAAAATCAGTCCTGAATAAACATTGGAAGGACTGATCTGAAGCTGAAGCTCCAATACTTTGGCCACCTGATGTGAAGAGCCAACTCATTGGAAAAGACCCTGATTCTGGGAAACATTGAAGGCAGGAGCAGAAGGAACGACAGAAAATGAGATGGTTGATGGCATCACTGACTTGATGGACGAGTTCGAGCAAGCTCTGGGAGTTGGTAATGCACAATGAAGCCTGGTGTGCTGCAGTCCATGGGGTCGCAGGGTCAGAGACGACTGAGTGACAGAGCAGGACTAATCTAAGAGACTTGATGGAATTTGCAAGAAGATATAGTTTTCTAGAAGCTGAACAAGGCAATGTAACAAGGGGGGTTTATCTCAGCTGAGCTTGACCCAGGTTTGCTTTTTGCTATTGTTGCTCAGTTGCTCAGTCATGTCCAACTCTTTGCAACACTATGGATGGCAGCATGCCAGGTTACCCTGTCCTTCACCATCTCCCAGAATTTGCTCAAATTCATGTCCATTGAGTCAGTGATGCTGTGCCCACCTTGTAAAGATAATGGATACCTCTGACATTGCAGTTGTCTTTTACTTTGGTCTCCTAGGTAACCATGACTTTTATTCTCTCTCACATCTGGCTCTAGGTTAAATCTCTAGATGAACTATAAGCTGACTAACTTGATTAACCTAATTATCAATTCACCAAAATATTTTAAAAGTGAAATATAATTGACTAATAACATTTAGATTAGTCATATTATAAACATATTCACTTTATAAAATTGATAAATTATCAAAACATACTAACTTTATAAATTAAAGATATGTGCTATAATTTTCTTTCTCTCCACCAACATAAAGCATTTTTTTTTTCAGGACTGTTCCAGAACAAATTGCAGATAATGTCCCTTTACACCTAAATACTTGTTTTTCCTATAAATAAGCATATTCTCTTCTATCATAGGACAGTTATTTTTACCAAATCAAGAAATTAATATTGACAGCACTTTTAATCCGTTGACCTTATTCAAATTTTGCCATTGTCTCACGAATGTGCTTTACAGGAAAATAATATTTTTTAAAAAAAGCAAAAACAAAAAACCTTCTGGACCAGGATCCAATCCAGCATCACACATTGCCTTTCCTTATCAATTTAGTCTCAATTAATCTAGAATTCTTTAGTCTGTCTTTATCTTTCATAACCTTGACACTTTTGAAGATTACATGTTACTTACTATGTACAATGTCCCTCAGAATGAGTCTGTCTGGTATTTCCTCATAATTGCATTCAGGTAATGCATTTTTGGCAGGAATGTCAATCCAGAAATGATGCTATCAGGAAGCACATGGTATCTACACATCCCATCACTGATGTTATTTTTATTTTTTTTGGCCACACTGTGTAGCTTGAGGACCAGGAATTGAACCTACTTCCCCTGCAGTGAAAGCACATGGTCTTAATCACAGAACTGCCAGGGAAGTCCAACTGCTACTAATTTTGATCACATGGTTAAGGTGACATCTGCCAAGATTCTCCACTCTAAAGTTGTTAATTGTGAGGGAAAAGTAATATGTCTAGTGAGAAAGGACTTTGACACTACGCACATAGCCCTGTTTCTCATCAAACTTCCGCCTGTTAGTTTTAGCATTTATTTATCATTCTGGCCCTAAACAATTACCACTGTGGTGGTTACCAAGTAGTGAGATGTATTGTAATGTTTCTTACATTTCTGTTTGTAAAATTCATCTATATTTTTGTGTCTAATTCTAATTTATACCACTTCATTGTTTGAATTATATCATCATTTCTTTATAATTTTATTGGTGATAAGACATTTGGGATGTTTATCAGTCAGTTCAGTCGCTCAGTTATGTCTGACTCTTTGCGACCCCATGAACGGCAGCACACCAGGCCTCCCTGTCCCATCACCAACTCCCAGAGTTTACTCAAACTCATGTCCATCGAGTTAGTGATGCCATCCAACCATCTCATCCTCTGTCGTCCCCTTCTCCTCCTGCCTTCAATCTTTCCCAGCATCAGGGTCTTTTCAAATGAGTCAGGTCTTTGCATCAGGTGACCAAAGTATTGGAGTTTCAGCTTCAATATCAGTCCTTCCAATGATTATTCAGGACTGATTTCCTTTAGGTTGGATCTCCTTGCAGTCCAAGGGACTCTTAAGAGTCTTCTCCAACACCACAGTTCAAAAGCATCAATTCTTCGGCACTCGGCTTTCTTTATAGTCCAACTCTCACATCCATACATAAAAACTAGAGCCTTGATGAGACGGACCTTTGTTGGCAAAGTAACATCTCTGCTTTTTAATCTGCTGTCTAGGTTGGTCATAACTTTCCTTCCAAGGAGTAAGCATCTTTTAATTTCATGGCTGCAGTCACTATCTACAGTAATTTTGGAGCCCCCAAAAATAGAGTCTGACACTGTTTCTCCATCTATTTGCCATGAAGTGACGGGACCGGATGCCATGATCTTTGTTTTCTGAACGTTGAGCTTTAAGCCAACTTTTTCAATCTCCTCTTTCACTTTCATCAAGAGGCTCTTTAGTAGTTCTTCACTTTCTGCCATAAGGGTGGTGTCATCTGCATATCTGAGGTTATCGATATTTCTCCTGGCAATCTTGATTCAGCTTGTGCTTCATCCAGTTCAGCATTTCTCATGATGTATTTTGCATATAAGTGAAATAAGCACAGTGACAATATACAGCCTTGACGTACTCCTTTTCCTATTTGGAACCAGTCTGTTGTCCAGTTCAAACTGTTGCTTCCTGACCTGCACACAGATTTCTCAAGAGGCAGGTCGGGTGGTTTGGTATTCTCATCTCTTTTTGAATTTTTGACAATTTGTTGTGATCCACAGTCAAAGGCTTGGCATAGTCAATAAAGCAGAAATAGATGTTTTTCTGGAACTCTCTTGCTTTTTCCATGATCCAGCAGATGTTGGCAATTTGATCTCTGGTTCCTCTGCCTTTTCTAAATCCAGCTTGAACAACTGGAAGTTCACAGTATTGTTGAAGCCTGGCTTGGAGAATTTTGAGCATTACTTTAGTAGCGTGTGAAATGAGTACAATTGTGCGGGTATATGAGCAGTCTTTGGCATTGCCTTTCTTTGGGGTTGGAATGAAAACTGACGTTTTCCAGTCCTGTGGCCACCGCTGAGTTTTCCAAATTTGTTGACATATTGAATGCAGCATTTTCACAGCATCATCTTTGAGGATTTAAAGTAGCTCAACTGGAATTCCATCACCTCCACTAGCCTTGTTTGTAGTGATGCTTCCTAAGGCCCACTTGACTTCGCATTCCAGGATGTCTGGGCTCTAGGTGAGTGATCACACCATCGTGATGTTTATACTTTTAGGTAATTTAGAGAATCTATAATGGGTCTTCCCTGGTAGTCCAGTGGTTAGGAATCTGCCTGCCACAACTGGAGAAAGCCTGTGCATAGCAACAAAGACCCAGTGCATTCAAAAATAAATAAGTTTAAAATCTATAATTTACATTTTGTACACAGATCCTGGTACATATAAGAACACACTTGTCTAGGGCCGTACTGTCAAATATTGTAGCCGCTAGCCACATGTAACTGCTGAGTACTTCAAGTGTGGTTGGTCCAAATTGCATTGTACCATAAGTTAAAATATATACCACATTTTAAAGACTTAACATGAAAATAAGTAAAATATTTCATTCCTGTTCATGCTGATTATATGTTCATATGATATTTTGGATTTTGTGGCTAAACAAAACATACAAAATCCCCTTACAAGGATGAAAAAGACTTGCTTCATCCAAGAACACTTTCCCTTTCTGAGCCAGTATGCATCCAGTCCAACATGAGGGTATGAAGTCCTGTCTCCATGCCCCAACTCAGGACCACTATAGAGGTCTACCCAATACAATGCTTATAAATACTTTTAACATCTATTTCTTACCCTAAAAGTGAACTTGTTTTGAGTTTTTCCTCTTCATTTTGTCAAACTGTAAACATGTTCTTTAAAAAATGTCATAAGCATAATTATGTAAAACTTGTTTCTGAATATATGTATTTTAATATTTATTTTTTAAAAATTATGAAACTGTGATAGCACGTTTACAGGAGACTTGGAAAAAAAGAACAAAGTTACACATAGTTACACTATATATTAAAATTATTTTTAAGTAGATGAAATAAGAATTTTAGCTGGAGTTTCAATATCAAACTCAAAAATTAATAGAATAGAAAGAAAAATAAAAGGATATAGCAGACCTGAGCAGCACTATGAACCAATTCCATGTAATTAAGATTTATACAATTTTCACACAACAGCAGGATACAAATTCTACTCAAGCTCCCAGACTATAAACCAGGATGTTTTTTAATACATTTTTGAGAAAAGTTTCTAAAAGGTGGAAGATATGTTTTTCCCTGGAAATTGAGTAAACAAGGTGTTTGTGCTCTTAAGAAAGCCTCTGGAATTATTCACAGGATCTATGCTGATTATACTAACTCCAGAGCTCCTCTAGTTACTGTTTTGGTACAAATGCCAGATCTCCAGAGAGGTTTCCAGCATTGACCAGATTGTTCAGTTCAGTTCAGTTCAGTTTAGTTCAGTTCAGTCACTCAGTCATGTCCAACTCTTTACGAACCCATGAATCGCAGCACGCCAGGCCTCCCTGTCCATCACCAACGCCCAAAGTTCACTCAGACTCACGTCCATCGAGTCAGTGATACCCTCCAGCCATCTCATCCTCTGTCGTCCCCTTCTCCTCCTGCCCCAATCCCTCCCAGCATCAGAGTCTTTTCCAATGAGTGAACTCTTCGCATGAGGTGGCCAAAGTACTGGAGTTTCAGCTTTAGCATCATTCCTTCCAAAGAAATCCCAGGGCTGATCTCCTTCAGAATGGACTGGTTGGATCTCCTTGCAGTCCAAGGGACCCTCAAGAGTCTTCTCCAACACCACAGTTCAAACACATCAATTCTTCGGCGCTCAGCCTTCTTCACAGTCCAACTCTCACATCCATACATGACTACTGGGAAAACCATAGCCTTGATTGACTAGATGGACCTTAGCCGGCAAAGTAATATCTCTGCTTTTGAATATGCTATCTAGGTTGGTCATAATTTTTCTTCCAAGGAGTAAGCGTCTTTTAATTTCAAGGCTGCAGTCACCATCTGCAGTGATTTTGGAGCCCAGAAAAATAAAGTCTGACACTGTTTCCATTGTTTCCCCATCTATTTCCCATGAAGTGATGGGACCGGATGCCATGATCTTCATTTTCTGAATGTTGAGCTTTAAGCCAACTTTTTCACTCTCCTCTTTCACTTTCATCAAGAAGCTTTTTAGTTCCTCTTCACTTTTTAGGTGGCCCCAAACTTCTCTTACAGATTGGGGGAAGAATCAGCAAGAGGCCATAGACATATTGGTGAGGAGTCTGCAGTGGCTGAGGTAGAGACAGATTGTGTCTTCAGATAAGATTATGTGTCCCTGGGCTCCCCTGGTCGCTCAGTGGTGAAGAATTTGACTGCCAATGCAGGACACAAAGGTTCAATCCTTAATCCAGGAAGATCCCACACGCTGCCAAGAAACTAAGCCCATGGGCCACAACCATTGAGCCTGTGCACTAGAGCCTGGGAGCCACAGCTAATGAAACCTACACACCCAAGAGCCTGTGCTCCAAACAAGAGAAACAAACCACTGTAACAAAAAGCCTGCTCACTGTGACACCAGAGTAGCCCCCACTTCTCGCAACTAGAGAAAAGCCCGCCCACAGCGATGAAGACCCAGAATAGCCAAAAGTTAAATAAACAAAATTATTTTAAAAAATTATGTGTCCCTTTCATTCATACCCTTCTCTATTTGCTTGCTCTATTTGAAGGAAAAAAATGATCATCAATTTGCATTAAACAAGTGCGGTGCTTTCAGTAACTTGTTTTGCCTACCTCTTGACATTATGAACCAGAGGGTCTTAAGTTTAACCTTAATACTCAGATAACTCCAAACTTTCAAAAAGTAGCAAAATTATAACATATATTCATGTATCTTTATATTAAATATATATCTATGTATAGAGTTATATGTGTATATATTTCTTTTTCTGAAACTTTCACAGGTAAATTATTATCATGGCCCTTTACCACCTAAACACTTCAGTGGTCGTTTCCTATAAATAGGAATATTTTCTCACCTAACAACAGCACATAAATTTACAGTTCATAAGTTTATAATTCTTTAATCTAACGACCATATTCCAAATTTATCAGTTCAGTACAGTTCAGTTGCTCAGTCATGTCCGACTCTTTGCGACCCCATGAATTGCAGTACATCAGGCCTCCCTGTCCATCACCAATTGCCGGAGTCTACCCAAACCCATGTCCACTGAGTTGGTGATGCCATCCAACCATCTCATCCTCTGTCGTCCCCTTCTCCTCCTGCCCTCAATCTTTCCCAGCATCAAGGTCTTCTCAAATGAGTCAGTTCTTTGCATCAGGTGGCCAAAGTATTCGAGTTTGAGCTTTAACATCAGTCCTTCCAATGAACATCCAGGACTAATCTCCTTTAGGATGGACTGGTTGGATCTCCTTGCAGTCCAAGGGACTCTCAAGAGTCTTCTCCAACACCACAGTTCAAAAGCATCAATTCTTCGGTGCTCACCCTTCTTCACAGTCCAACTCTCACATCCATATATGACCACTGGAAAAACCATAGCCTTGACCAGACAGACTTTTGTTGACAAAGTAATGTCTCTGCTTTCTAATATGCTGTCAAGGTTGGTCATAACTTTTCTTCCAAGGAGTAAGCGTCTTTTAATTTCATGGCTGCAATCAACATCTGCAGTGATTTTGGAGCCCAGAAAAATAAAGTCAGCCACCATTTCCACATATATTTTCCATGAAGTGATGGGACCAGATGCCATGAGCTTAGTTTTCTGAATGTTGAGCTTTAAGCCAACTTTTTCACTCTCCTCTTTCACTTTCACTTTAGTAGTTCTTCACTTTCTGCTTTAAGGGTGGTGTCATCTGCATATCTGAGGTTATTGATATTTCTCCCAGCAATCTTCATTCCATCTTGCACTTCCTCCAGCCCAGCATTTCTCATGACGTACTCTGCATATAAGTCAGTTAACTTAGTGATGTTCTTTACAGCTTTATCTCTTCAAGACAAGATCTAGCCTAGGGTTAGGTATTCCATTCAATTGTCATGTAGTCAGCCTGCTTTAATTTGGAATATTTCCACCGACATCTTTTATGACATTAATGATCTTTTTATTTTACATTATCCATTTATTTTTGGCTACACTGGGTCTTTGTTGATTCATGTGGGCTTTCTCTAGCTGCAGTGAGTGGGGACTACTCTCTAGTTGTGGTGCATGGGCTTCTCATTGTGGTGGCTTCTCTTGTTCAAGAGCATGGGCTGTAGAATATGGGCTCAGTAGTTGTGACGCTTGGGCTTAGTTGCTGGCTCTCAACCTTCATGACCAACTCTCACATCTGTACATGACAACCGGAAAAACCATAGCTTTGACTATACGGATCTTTGTTGGCAAAGTGATGTCTCTTTTTATTATGATGTCTAGGTTTATCATAAGTCTTCTTCCAAGGATTGTCTCCAAGCTTTTATGCAAATTGAAATTGTTATTAATGGCTACCAAGTGGCACTGGTGGTAAAGAACCCACCTGCAGTGCAGGAGACATGACATAGATTTAATCCCTGGGCCAGGAAGATCCCCTGGAGAAGGGCACGGCAACCCACTCCAGTATTCTTGCTTGGAAAATCCCATGGACAGAGGAGCCTGCCGGGCTACCATCCATAGGGTCGCAAAGAGTTGGATACAACTGAAGTGACTTAGCACCCCACCCACCACCCTCTTGCTCTACAATCACAGGCTTATGGTGATAGCAGGATCCCTACAGGAAATCTTTCTTACAGGTAATTTGAAGTTACACTATTTTCTTAATAATGAAGGCATGAACCCTGTACAGTTTTGTTTTACTTGATTTTATGGTTATTTTGGGAGATGGACAGATTTGTCATCAGGTAAGTATCATTGTTTTCCAGCCCTAGGAGTCTCAATATACTTTTCTTATCAGACATACATTTTAGCACCCAATCACAACTACATTGATCAGAAAAAAAGGTTTAATTGTTCAGGGTCACACAGCAACTAAGGGGCAAAGTCTACACTTCCTAGACATCAGCTTAGCGCTTTTTAAAAAGACATGATTAGAAATGTCAATTTTACTTCATTGTTGTTTGCTCTGTTACTTACTCATTTCTTATTCCAGTTCCAGTGAAGCATTACACGTTTGGATTTTCTTCTCAAATACAGCTTTTAGCACTAAACTGAAAATTTTATCTTCAGGGTTAAAATAAAAAGAATGCTTATGTTAGGGGAAATTGGTAATCAAAAAAACGTAAGAATGGAAAGAAAATTGAGGATTTAAAAATTTCTACTTTAAAGCAAATTCTAGTTACTCAAGAAAGGGATAGAACTTTCAATTTCAGTGTGAAAAGTATAGAGACAGGATATATATATATAATCAAAGGATTAAACATTTAACAGATTTTAATCTATGGTTAGTAATAAAGTTACCTCTGTAAAACCAGAACTTCTATGATACCAATTTCAAAATGCTAGGGAGGACACTTGACAGTTAATATTAGACATGATCTCAAACTGCCAGAGAAGTCCAAAACTAAATGTTCATTAGATACACTAATGCCAAGTGTCCAGGTGTGCCATTTAATAGCTGAGAGTCTTTTTCTTTTGTAAAATTGAGTAGCACTTACCATATAGGGTTGAGGACTGAAAATATTGTACACAAGGCAAGTAACACAGGACACATGACAAGAACTCACTAAACACAGCTGTTTAGCAAAGTCTGTATTTCTGAACCTTCACAAAACCATTCATTACAGGCTAAAAAAACCAAAGAATACTTCGTACTTAGACTTCTAGTTATCCCTGTCCTACTGACAGCAAATGGCCAGTCCTAGGAAGGTTATGGTCTGAGTCATCCCCTAATCTGCCCAGCACACCTCACTTTATGTCTTTTTCCCTACCGCTACCCTTTCTTCAAGTCTGAGCAAAACCCTTCAGTCTTCTACAAGATATCAAGCTAGAGTAAAACTTGCTCTCTATATTCTACTTCTTTCAGATCTTGATATTTAAAATGGATTCTAATTAGAAAAGAGCTTTGTGTCCCTTTTAAAGTAATTTCAGAAATCACATGATTGAAAAATAAGCAGTTGACTTGCAAAGTAGCAGCTGCTGGCAAGGGGCTTTTGTAGTTTGGGAAAAATGCATTCTAAAGTTACCGATTTTTGTCACAATATTTATTTTGAAACTCCAAATAATACTAAAAAAGGGGTGTGAATTTTAAAATAAATAAATATATATATTAGATGAGAGTGTAAGTAAAAAAATAGAGAAGCATTGCCCTAGACTTCTGTGGAACATAAAACTAATCTTTCACTATTTTGCTGTGCCTCACTATCAAAATACAGATGGCACAGCTCTGATATAGCTTTAATGACTTGATTATGAATTGTTTTCAAAAGTAATTTATTTGGATTTTCCATATCCTTTAATGAATTGCAAATATATTAACAGAAAAGACTTTCCCCCCCAAGACTGTACAATTTCTGAAATAAGTCAGGAAAAGCAAAAAAAGACACAAAATTACATTGTTTCAATGCATATATAACACACACATCACACCCACACTTGCATTTTCCCAGGTTTTCACAAAGAAAACAGGTCACCATATTTTTCTTGAAGACCCATACTATACTCTGGCTAAACAGAGACTTGCAAACTTTTTTCTTCAAAAAGAGCATTTTTAATAGACTAAATACTGGTTATCACTGAGTTTTTGTTTAAGGTACAACAGCAGCATGGTTCAAATATTACTTGCAGTTCTTGGAAAAAAATAAAAATTTTAAAGTAATGAAATACAGAAAAAGTAGGACCACCTTTCATTATTTTGAGTACCATTGTTCTCTTGAAAAAATATTTCCAACCTTCTAAAATCCCAGAGTTAAGAACCATTTCCAAGGGGGAAAAATATCCATTGCCACAACATAACTTCTGAGCAAGAGTGTGTGTGTGTGTGTATACAGACGTGTGAAAGGCTTAAAGGGAAAAAATGATGTTGAAGTACTTAGTATTTCTGATTTCCTTCAAAATACTTCTGAAATTTCAAGCAAACATTTCGCTTGATTAAAATGCATATCTTCTTCTGGTTATTTGATCCCCATACTACGCAAAAAAAGAAAGAAGAGAAAGCCAGAAACAGTAAATAGGTAGGAAATGCTTCCAACAGCTAAATGACTTTGAAAGTAGAGGTGTGAGGAAAATGCAGTCAGGTCAATCCTGGGCTGATTCTTGATCAACCAACCATCGCCATGCTGTGCCTTCCACAACTATCCTTTTATTCTTGGTCTCAAAATTAATACCAGAAAGACTTACTTCTGGCACAGGACATAAATTCCTACTACAAAACATAACTAATTATACATCAGCAAATTGTTTTCTGAGCATAGCTTTCTCCAAGCTTTGTAACAAAGAGTTCCGATCAAAGCTTTCTATGAAAACTCTATATTTGATACTGTTATATAGCTGGCTTATGATTTGCCAATAAAAAAAATAAAAGAATATAAAATTAAATATTACAGAACTAATGGATAATAAAATGGAATATTTGTTAGAATTCAAGTGCTAGCCTTGGGGAATCTTTAATGATATTCATTTACTCCCAATCTTTCCTTTTCTTATAAATTATTTTTTTAGGCAGCACATAAACAGATTAGGTAGGAAATTTTTGTTAAATACCTCTCTCGAATCCCAATACCCAACCTAACACTCTGACTTGAATTAGTTTATAATGCACTTTAATCCATATTCAAATAAGCAGATTAACAGTAAATGACAGAAAATTACTGAGACTACGGGCTAAAATTTTTTCACATCTTCTGTAATCCACCTTATTTTCACAGCTTGACTAACAAAATACATGTAACCAGTAGATAAGTTTGTCCTTCATCAAATAATCCATAACAATAACTGTAGGCCTGTCATTTGTAAGAAACTATAAATTTGTTATATTCTGACATTGGCACTTAATAAAATGTTAACAACTAAAGTTTCTCTAAAAATTTCAAACATTACAATAAAGGAGATACACAATTTAAAACTTTAAATCGGTTACTGTGAAATTCCAATAATTCCCATTTTATTATGCATAATTAGATCTTTAAAATTGTAGTCATTCCCCAAAGACATCAATCTATATTATGATAAACTCAAGAGAGAACTCGTCTCCTTCATTAAGAGTGGGTGGTTTTTTGTTTTTATTTTTGCAGCTAAACATTTCTAATATTCTAAACCCAATCACTCTCAGTACATGTTTTGGTGACTCACACTACTGGAAATAATCTGAAGCAGAGAGCAGAAAAGAATGGAAATGACCTCACCAAAGGTAACCACACTTTCTTGCACCTTGCTTAAACACTTAAGGAAAGTCGAAGGGATACTGTCTTGAACAAATATAAATTCAAGGTTATGGTAGGATTCTGATTGTATTAAGGCTTTCACTATCATGATCTCTTAAAGTCTTTCCATTTAGTGTTCTCATTTTGATTCTTCTGGTGAACTTAAATGGTTTATTAAGAGCCTTGTTTTGGCTTTTCAGTGGGCAACCCCTCTATCATCTCTGAATGTTAAAGGTGATCCCACAGAGCTCAAAGAGAAGAGGAAAAATGTTAAGGACCAATTTTAAAGTTTGTTAATACCAAGATAACAATGATCAACACTTTGAAGCAAGATGAATAAATTAAAATTCTTGGTTAGACATTAAAATATTCTTGCCAAGAATAAGTGTACACTGTTATGGAGGGATATTGATTCCTACATGAGTCCCTATATGCTCATTACATTTGTTTATGGGAGACACTGAAGTTTAAGGTAATTTACATTCCTTGGCAATCAGGTTACTTTGTTATAGGCAATGTCTTTTATTGTTCCATCTGGCACTTGCTAACACCATTCTTGAAGAACCTAGAAATGAAGGTCAGTCACTTTGTTTATCAGGAACAGAACCAAGTAAAAACAAATTTTTGGAAAAACGACCAAGAGATTCTGGTTCATCACTATTTTCCATATCTAACGGTTCCTTCAGGATAAAACATAACTCTTCCTTCCATGATAGCTTTCCAACAAAGGGAGATTAAAGAAAAAAAAAGAAAGAAAAAGAAAGTTTCCCACCCTATCCCCTCTAAACTGTCATTCATACTGGTGAAAGAGCCAGTCTTGTTAGCAGCTAAATATTGCACTGCCTTTCATTCTGTGTACAGTCAGGGTCCAATGAAAGTGGCACACTCAGGATATAAGTGATGGATGATGACAATGCTGGCTCAAGAGTGAAGACTCAGTATATGGAAGGACAAGAAACATGTCAGCATGAGTCACACATCCAGTTGCAAAGGTCTGATTTCCAGAAGTTAAAATTCATCACTTTCAGCTGCATGAAGTTGTGTGTCATCAGCATCCGTCATGCTGCTCTCCTGGGATTCGTCTGTTCCCACTTCAAAAATAAAAAAGGTCTACAGTAAGGTATCTGAAAAATATATTTTTTTAGTTCATGAAAATAAGTAAAGAAAACTATTATATTCAGAGAGATAAGACCTTAAACAAAAGCCCTTAAAAACCCTGATATCCTTCAATAAAATGCAATTCAAGTTCCTTATTTTACAGCATGTCTAAGATTATTTTATTGCATTTAACCATTAAGAGTTTTAACTACTAAAACTATCTCTCCCTAATGAATTCTTATTCCCTAACCTAAGAATTGGGCTTCCCAGGTGGCACTAGTGGTAAAGAACCAGCCTGCCAATGCAGGAGACTTAAGAGACATGGCTTTGATCTCTGGGTCAGGAAGATCCCCTGGAAGAGGGCACGGCAATCCACTCCAGTATTCTTACCTGGAGGATCCCACAGACAGGGGAGCCTGGCGGACTACAGTCCATAGTGTCGTAAAGAGTTGGACATGACTGAAGCAACTTAGCATGCACTCAACCTAAGAATTAGAACTATTCTCTAAGACATTAAAAAAAGACTGACATTCCACCCAACTGTTGACTTCACTTTGGGGATAATCCCTATTAATTCACAAAAATATAAAATATATTTCTGGAACAAAGGCATCTTGGTTTATCTTATCAGAGGTCTCTCAATTCATATTTATCTGCCTTTTAATTAATTGATGTATAGGAGAAGGCAATGGCACCCCACTCCAGTACTCTTGCCTGGAAAATCCCATGGATGGAGGAGCCTGGGAGGCTGCAGTCCATGGGGTTGCTAAGAGTCGGACACGACTGAGCGACCTGACTTTCACGTTTCATTTTCACGCACTGGAGAAGGAAATGGCAACCCACTCCAGTGTTCTTGCCTGGAGAATCCCAGGGACGGGGGAGCCAGGTGGGCTGCTGTCTATGAGGTCGCACAGAGTTGGACATGACTGAAGTGACTTAGCAGTAGCAGCTGACTTACAATATTATATTAGTTTCAGATGTACAATATTTAGATTTTAGATATGTGAGAGTTACACAGAATTTGAACAGCCACTACTACAGATCTGTCAATACTTTAAAATGTTCACGAATTTATTATTCATTCACTTAGCACTAGTTTTCAACATAGTCACACCTATCATCTTTTCTCTCCCTACCACATTCCTAGGAAGCAGATAAGCCAGGCATTAGTTACACAGGTTGAAGCTCAGGTAAAAATTAGCAATGGATTTGTCAAAATCACACAGCAAACTAGATCCAGAACTGAAACTAGTTACCTGGCTCCATATGCACACTGTTGTTTTATTACCCTGTTCAATTTCCCTAAAATTTCATTTGGTATAAGAAATCTATTGTGTTTAGAAATAAAATTCTTATGCAAAAGGCAGCTTTCTGAATATTCAAAAAATTTTCCACTTTATTCTGTGCCATAAAGAAGTATCTGTTTCCTCTGATACGGTGTTTCACTAGCTTTCTGGTTTGAATAATCACATATAGACCTAAGTCATATGGATGATACTCACTGATCTGTTCTTCTTGGGTTATTGGCTCCTCATCATCTGGAAGATAGCGTTTATCAATAGCCTCTTTAATCTGGTTATTGGCTCCTTTAGGATCTAAATCCATAGCCCAAGAGAAATTCATCAGGGCGAGGTGCGTTTGACCTAACTTCTTGTAAACCTAAAAATAAACAGCAGCACTACATTTTTCATTAAGTTGTAAGCTTCATCTATAAAATCCTAAACATTTTAAATTTAAATTAGGTTCCTGATTGATGTGTTATAAGTTCATTCTGAAGAGTAGGACATTTTCATCCTATAGAAGAATTCATACCAACTTTTGAGTTCCTTTTAATATATTCAGGTATTATTTTCAGAATTCCTTGCCTGTATCTCTCAGGTAGTGAGCTTCCAACACATCTCACTCTGTTTGGAAAAATGACAGTGGACTATAAATTGCTTAATTAGTACTTATTTACACTGATTTTAAATGGAGTTATAGCAACTGTCCCCCGATGGCTCAGTGGTAAAGAATCCACCTGCAATGTAGAAGTCACAGGAGACATGGGTTCGATCCCTGGGTCGGGAAGATTCCCCTGGAGGAGGAAATGGCAATCCACTCCAGTATTCTTGTCTGAAAAATCCCATGGACAGAGAAGCCTGGCTAGCTACAGTCCAAAGGTCACAAAGAGTCAGACACAACTGAGTTTGTGGTAACCATATATTATACAAAGCAACTCTCACCACTGTCCACCATCCTCAGTTACTTTAACCAATTCGCTTCTGGGGACCCAGTGTGTAAGTCATGACTAGTCTTGCCTCAGAAATTCTGCAAGCCATTTTTTTGAACTAAGACAACACCGTGGTATTATTTTTCTTCCTGGGAGACGTTTGAGTATTTTATTGATAACTGGAAGCTAAGGGCTTTCCTTGAGGTAGTTTCAGTCATGAGACTGAGACTCAAACATTATCAGTCACTGGGCTGCAAGTGCTGATATACTTCCAAAACTACAGAAAGATTACAGGGTGTGTGCTCTTGCTTCTTCATTAGGATATCTATCACCTTCTTAAATGTTAATAAAAACTAAATCCATGATTTATTTCCAGAGTATATAGTATCAGAGATCTAGCTGAATTTGCTCAATAGATGGTGCAAAATAAAACATATTTATTTTTTAAAAGTTAGTATCTGTTATGATAGAGTTTAGAACCAGGGCCCCAATCTTTACCTTTCCTATTAAGAAGTAAACGAGGGATTCTTTGGGAACAATTTGTTTCAATTCTTCAAGTTCTTGTAAAGCAGACTGAAAAAAGCAAAGAAAAACACAGTAGCAAAATTTTTACAGTTTTGACTAAGCAAGTGATTTTAATTTCCCAAATCATCTTAACTAAAGCTTATTAGATCTTAATCAAAGTACTACCTTGCTTCATTAATCCTTGTGAAAAAGCAAGAAAAATACCTATTACAACAAGAACTAAGAAATGTTAGGAATTCACTCAAATTCACTGAAAACATACACGATTCTTTGTGAAATATGGAGGTGATAACCCTAGCTTTTGTCACAATTTTATTTAAAACAGCTAAATTCAATCACATTGTGTATAAAGATGTTTTAAAAACTAAGTTGCAGAACACTTTTGAAGTTCTGTTAATATACCTTTTCCTTGACACAAGAACTAGCTTTGAATACCAACGTGCCATTTTAACTAATGATGAAGAACCTAGAATTGAGTTAATGATTATCTAGTAATCTGACTACTGCTGAGTTAAGTTTGTCTAGTAATCTTCTGACTACTGCTAAAGGGGTTCAAGAGATTGAGAAGACAGATAGGAAAATTGTATATGTATTTAAAAGAAAGATCTGATGATTAAAAATAAAAAACAGCTCCCCAAATGAGATACTGTCAATTTTTCACCTAATAAATAGATAAAAATTAAAAGTTTGATATTACATAAAGTTACCATGAGGGAGGAAGGACAGGTATTCTCATCACTGAGGGCAGAACTGCAAATTGATACAAACTCTGTGTAAGGACAACTTAACATGATCTTTTAAGTTAAAAACTACATGTAAACACTGATTCAGCAATCCATTTGTTAGGAATTTGGCCTAGTTATGTCAACTAACATAATATTTTTCTAATCAGAATAATAAAAAGTCAGTGAGAAGAATGACATTGCTTAAAGGTTTTGCAAATCTTTAGTTAAGAGAAGACAGCTGGACTCATCTGCTTTTGCATTCAATCTGTTATGATGTCACGTCAAGTAGCTTTTAGAACACCCCACTGTACACTGGTGAGAAAATGAAAGTGAAAAAGGCAAATAACATCTAAATATTATTGTGAAAATAGTTCTCACCTGTGGACTTTCTGGAAAGATTTTTGGTAACCCTTCAGAAGTGCCCAGACTACACTTTAGAATCACTGTTTTGAATGTATTTTAATCAAGATATTGTACCCCAAAACATCTATACTGCTACACCATAACAGTTTAGAACTAATATGTTTTCTATGACTGCAGGTTACAATCATTATCAAAATTTCATGCATTTATCATGCTGTACCCCCCTCCCCCTACATAATCTACTTGGAAATTCTGAGAAACAGTTTCTAACACAAGACACAGTATAGTATCCAACATAGCAGGAGAGCTCTCTTTTTTGCCCTTAGAAGGCTTAAACAACTACACACCAATACAATACATTAGACAGGGTGGTGTCTAGTAATGATTTTTGCCACAGAGACTGACGTGGCCCTGTAACAGTTTGATTTTCATTTCGGAGGCAAGACGTTGCACAAGCAGTCAGTAACTTTTCTTATGCCCCCTTTTCTAACCTACACCTAATCATGCATCAAAGTAAACCTGATAATCTGGCTGAGCCCCAGGCTGGTACTCAAAAATAACTATAACCATTCTGGCCTGGACAATGGGTCAGATTAGAACATGGGTTTCTTGAAGCAAGTATAGGCTTGATTTACATGGCATTCCTGGTAGATGAGGTGGAAGAACCTGACCACATATCAGATTAAATAAAATTTTACTTTATTTAAAATTTGTGTACAATGAAGCAAAAACAGGAAAACAAATGCTGAATTACAATTATAGTAAACTTCAAAGAGCGAGTTAAAAATTGTTAAATGTTTATTAGATTTTTCTATGGGGTCACACAGAGTCAGACACGACTGAAGTGACTTAGCAGCAGCAGGGAAGTACTAGATGGTAAGCTATTCAAAGGCAAGAAATATGGTTGCTTCAACTGCCACTATATTCTAGTGTCTGACATATATTAATAATAGGCATTCAAATAAATACTTGTTGAATAATGCACATATATTCATTTATTCTGTTCATATATTTTGGTCCTAATACAATGGTTTACGTTTTACATTTAAGGTAACTGCCTTTCCCTATAGGAAATCCTGTTAAAGGATAAACTTTTATTCCTAAATATATACACACATCCATCCTTTCTGAAGATGAATATAGGCAAAAAAGAAATAGCTTTTAAAAATGGGGAAATAAACTATTTAAGACAAAAATTCAAGTATAACTAACTTTTAGTTTATTTAAAAAGTGGCAAAGCTTAAATAGTACTATGTTAAAGACTGTTAAGATATGCACATATATATATATCTTACCTTATATTTTTCATTTGCAAATAAAACTGAGGCTCTGTGAAATTTGCATAGAGGGTTCTTAGGATCAATAACAATGGCTTTGTTTAGGGTATCCAAAGCCTTCTCAGATTTTTTCAGTGCATGCTGAACCTACAAGAAATAAAGATCCTATTAATGTTTCCTTTTGATATTTATGAGGAAAGGTAAAAACCAAATAGTGTGACTCAAAAACAACACAGCTCCCAATTTACCATTACTCTCCATAATGATAATCAGATTCTATCTTTAGAGTAGGTATTTGGTTACCTTTAAGCCTAAAAGACAAGAAAAACCTTAGTCTTTCTTCACAAGAAAATCTGTACTATTTTGTTAGATAATACATTTTAACAGACTTATTATGGTCCTCTAAATATTAGACTTCTCAAAATTTTTCAAGAACCCCTAGGAGCTCTGGCTCTGAAACTTACCAACCTTGTTTTACTCAGAACAATTACACTTTTACCCATTTTAGGAATTTGTTTTAAAAATAATTCTTCTGCTTTACATATCTGAAAACCATTGATCTGTAATTCTGGGTAGTAAGTAATTTATTTGAAATAACTTAAAAAACAAAAGCAAACCCAACCAAGTCTCATTATTTATTCATGTGTACTCATATTGCTATGTTCATTCTTAGATGAATTATATATTAAAAATAAATTTGAACAGGCTCAGAGACATAGAAAACAAACTGACAGTTACAAAAGGGGAAAGGGGGTTGAAGGAGGGATAAATTAGGAATTTAGGATTAATAGACACAGACGATTATATACAAAATACATGAACAACAAGGACCTACTATATAGCACAAGGAACTATATTCAATATCTCATAATAACTTATAATGGGAAAGAAATCTGAAAATGAATATATATGTATATATAACTGAATCACCTTGCTGAAACTCTGAAACAAACACAACACTGTAAATCAACTATATTCAAAAAAAAAAAAAAAACACACACACAGGGAAACTATAAGCAGAGAAGTAACCTTTCCAGGTCTTAGAACCCACAGATTACAAAATGCTGGACTATGGTCTTTAAGAAAGCCTGCTTTAAAAATTTTCAACTTCACTAAAAGGCAGCAAGAGATACTCAAGTTCAGTTTAAGTAAAGTGACGGAAAAAAAATCTTTGACGTATTTTCCCTATATTTTTTGTACAGTATCTAACTGTAAAAGTTACCATGTCAATTCTTAAGAAAATCATTATAAAGAGCTAGAATTCTGCCCCCAAAATGAATAGTGAAAGTCCAAACTTATATAATTTTCCTTATACTGTATGCTTGTTCCCACAAAGGTCAAACTTGCAAAGAGAAAGAAAAGAGGGACGGAAAGAGGGAGAGGGAAGAATGGTGAAAGGACAAGAACAAGAACTTAAAAAAATGTCCCAAGCTTTCAGAGAAATTAGTAAGATTTTAAAAAACAAACGTACCTGTTCTCTTATCCTATCAAAGTACAACTTATTATCACAAAAATATAAAATTGACCATTCTCACCACTTTATAAGAATTTTAATTAGTTCTGACATATCTATACCACTCAGAGGCTAAAATACAGGGAATCATTTGCCTTAAATTATTAATTATTTAATTTAGGAGCTAAATACTAACATGGAAAACTGCCTTCAAAAATATCAAGTATCTCATATGAGCGTTATAATAACCCTATGAGGTAGGCAAGATGGTATTATTTGTCATTCACAAAATAGAAGCTCAGAGAAATTAAGTAACTTGCCCAAGGAATGAGGGTACTCCAGTGATTTCTCTTTATGCCAAGCAAAAAGGCGATATTTTTGGCTGTAAAAGAATCCAGGACATTGTTTCAAGAATAACAATAACAAAACCCCCCAACTTTTATTACAGCAATTAAGCCAATAACAAACATTCTACAAGGGATTAACTGAACAATACTTAGAAAAACAATACTTAGAAAGCTACTTACTACTCCAATGTGGCAAAGCAAAACTGAACTTTGAGGGTTGATGTCAAGTGCTTTCTGGAAATGCATTTCTGCAAGGCTGAATTTTTCTTGCTTGTAATAAATCATTCCTAAACCATACCTGAGAGTTTAAAATAAAATACAATTTTAAGGATGTGAAATGCTAATTTAGTTTAGCTAATAAAAGGGTATGTATGGAATGTGGCATTTTAATAAGCCAGTAGAAAAATACTGATGGTCTTAGGGTAGGCAAAATCTAACATGATAAAAAACTGCCCAAGTGTTTTAGACAAGTCACTTTTATAAGTAAAAACAATCCAGTCAATCAAACAGTCAATCAAATAAAACTATAACAACTAGAAAAAAAGAAACCACATCCTTAGACCTACCACTACAATCTAGATTTAATAGCTAATTTTTACTGAGCGATTATCATGTGTCTGCCGATAATTTTATTAAATTCTTTGTTTGATCTACTTTATTTAATCCTAGATGGAACCAAGGCGATAGGAACTATTATCAATCACATTTTAAAATAAAATCAGTCCATTCTAAAGAGGATCAGTCCTGGGTGTTCAAGGACTGATGCTAAAGCTGAAACTCTAATACTTTGGCCACCTCATGTGAAGAGTTGACTCATTGGAAAAGACTCTGATGCTGGGAGGGATTAGGGGCAGGGGAGAAGGGGACGACAGAGGATGAGATGGCTGGATGGCATCACCGACTTCACGGACATGAGTATGAGCGAACTCCGGGAGTTGGTGATGGACAGGGAGGCCTGCTGTGCTGTAATTCATGGGGTCGCAAAGAGTTGGACATGACTGAGAGACTGAACTGAATTGAACTGAACTGAAGGGTGGGTAAAGAATCAGCCTGCAATACAGGAGCTCCAAGAGACCTAGGGTTGATCCCTGGGTTGGGAAGATCCCTTGGAGGAGGAAATGGCAATTCACTCTAGTGTTTTTGTCTGGAAAACTCATGGACAGAGGAGCCTGGTGGGCTACATACAGTCCACGGGGTAATGAAAAGTCAGACATGACTCAGTGACTAAACACACACACAAGTATTCTATTCAGATCCTCCCTCGATGATTCTAGACCCTAAATTCCTAACAATGCTACTCCCATATTACTTGTCCAAATGCATATATATTTTATACTATGATTAAAGTATGCATAGTTCATGGTCTGCTTACCCTCTCCCCACTCACTGTATCAAAAATATGCTCCTATAGCTTTCAAAACTTATAGACTTCAAAATTATAATTTTTAAAGGCTTCACATAGACATCAAAATTACACATTTTAAAGACTATGCAACAGTATATCAAGTTGATATACAGGTATGTTTCCTGAATTTTCAAAACATCAAATATATTATGACTGATTTACATTAAGGATCCCTCTTGGTGAAACTAGATAATAATGAAGGGGAATAATCAACAAATGATTAAGAAAAAAGCACAACAGTATACTGTTTATTATTATAATTATGTTAGAGGTCAAGAAAAGGTATGAAAAGTTCTGTGCTAATAATGGTGAAAATGGAGATAACTAAAGAAAGACTACTCACCTTGGAGTGGGAAAAATAAATTTGCTTAAATACTTAGTTACCTGAATAACTCAATATTGAAAGTCTTCCCAGTAAAAGCTTGCTACTCTGAATATACCGCCTTTTCTCTAATTGCAACAATTATTTTTATAACAATTTTGATACGGTAAATTTTGTTAAGAATGCAACTACTGAAATATGGCAGAACAGATAACTACACATTTAAGAAACAACTCAAGTCCTATTAAGAAGTGAGTTCTGAAAATATCACAGAGAACCTTATGGGAATGTTGGCAAGCCTAACTGTTTAACTGGTCAGCGGAAGCTAGTACTCATCAGGCCGTCTTTCAGGCAATGTAACTACTTAGAAATGAGATAAGATTCATTTAAAAACACATATACAAATCAAAGAATATATTTCAGTAATCTTCAGTAATCAGTGCTTCAGATTTAGAAACTGCTATGATTAATCCAATCATTAATAGATTAACCTTCCTATTCATCTACTTAAGCACAAGTATAAAAATGTAAAACAGATATTACTTAAACTGGAACATTCTTGATAAACTTAATAAACTAGAACTAATACTTAATAAATCTGCCAAAGAGCAACAACTAATGGATAGTTTTCTATGTTTATTTTCTATTATCCAAAAGGTAGCAGACATTACCTATTAAATAATGGAAAAGAAGAACGATACTATTATTATAATTATGATGGAGAAAATTATACTGTTGTTCTCCACAGTCCCAATCATTCTCTATTTTCATCACCATTTTAGTGCTCTAACAAAAAATAACAAATCAAAGTAACAATACCAGATATTAATACTTGCAAAAGTTTAGTAGGAAAAAAAGTAGAAACTGTTCAGTATAAGCATCTGGAATTCTATTGGCATTAGTTAAGAGTTTGTTAAAGGTATAAATTTCACATTAAAAAAACACTTAGGTTAGAAGCTACCAACCAGTATGTACCATTCTTCAAATTCATGACAACAAAGAAATAATCTCACAAGAAAAATTACTGGGTACCAGCCCCATTAATAAGACACTGTCTTTGCACTTTGTTAGCACTTACCATGCATTATAATGTCTAGGATTGACTCTGATAGCATTTCGAAAACAAGCTAATGCTTTGTCTAATTCTTCAGTTAACACAAACTCGTGCCCTAATAGAGTATAGGCATAAGCATAATTTGGATCAACCTGGATAGCTCTCTGGAAGAATTTAATTGCAATATCATGTTCCCGCTGCAAACTGAAACAGTTCCCTGCAGCACACCAGGCCTTAAAAAAAGAAAAAGGAAACAAAAACCAAATGCATAATTAAAATTTTGATTTATTTTTTTCTAACAAAAGCAATTTATGACTAAAATCAAGACTCAGATCTTACGAAGAACAGAAAGAGAGCAATTAAAGAGCTTCAATAGATATAGTCAATCCTCATTATTCAAGGATTCCATATTTGCAAATCTGTCTACTTTCTAAAATTAACTTGTAAAACCAAAATCAATACTTGCAGTGCTTTAGTGATCACTGGTGGACCCATGTGTGATATGTGTGTGTATATTTCTCCTAGGAGTAATGGTTCAGTATTTGTCAATTTAGTGTTCATGGAAACTATAGACCTAACTACCAGGAATAATGAGAACTGACTCTTAAATTCTAAGCTTAAATATGTTACAAAAGGACCACTAAATATTTCTGGGATGCAAGGAAATAAAACCTTTATAGGACTGAAACATGTACATAAACTGCCTATGCCTTAAAATGACAGTTAAGTATTATTTTAATTTAAAATGAGCACTTTAAAATCTCTTTTTCTGTTTAATGAACTCTAGGTGACAACAGCAAGTATAACCAAATCTTGATTAATCCCGAATGAAATATCTGCTTTAAGATTTTTCTATTTGTGAATCTCTACCATATATTCTAGGATTTCTCCTTCTCTGAGTCTCGACCTATAGAGAAGAATGCAAAAATATGCGTGGATGAAACTAAATTAATGATTTGGGTCATTCCCATTTGGTAAAGACAATCAAAAAACAGTTGCAGGGAATTCCCTGGTGATCCCAGTGGTTAGGACTCCTCACTGTTACTGTTGAGGGCCTGGGTTCAATCCCTGGTTGGGGAACTAAAATCCCACAAGCCATGCCAATGCAGCAAAAAAAAAAAAAGAAAAGAAAAGAAAAATAAACATGAACGAAGTCCTTCAGTTAATTTACCTCTGGTGAATTTTTATCCATATCTGTTAAGTCTTTTGAAAGAACTGAAAGAGCAACATCCTTTTGAAGATGCCAAAGTGTTGTAGAGTAAATCTCCATGCCTTCGACTCTGTAATTTTCAATTCTCCTAACCTCTGAGAATATTCTTTCAGCCTGAAATACAAAAATTAGTAAGAGGAAAACAAGTTGATACAATTTACATATATACTGGGAGAGTGCTGGGCACTATTCTCATAGGACCTAAATGTTGCCTTATTTTACACGTGAATTTTATGTGAATTAGCACCAACACATGGCCAAATTGAGTAACCTTCTATGGTAGGTCAAATATTGATGCAATCATATTCATACTTAACCTAGTTTTTATACAGAAGTCATGGTAGGAACATAAATTCTGAGGGAAAAAAAATTGTTTCCACCAAAAAGAAAGAAGAAAGATCTAGACAAATTTAAAAAGAAGTCAATTATTTTATTCTCAAAAAACATTATTCCAAATTTTTATAGCAGCTTTATAGAATAACTCTCTGGAAAGGTGAGAGACAAGTGACCTCTGCAATAGAAAACCTATTTTTGTACATTTATTAGGAGGTTAAGTTGAACACTTTAGGGGAAAAATAGGCTTGGGTGGCTGTCAACCCTATGGCATACTGAGCACTGAATATTTCCATCAGTGTCATACCTGCTAGGAACTACAGTCCCTGCCTAATATAAATCCCTTTTTCTTCTGCAGCACTCTCTTGACTTTAGGGTCCCTTCTCAGCTAGCATGTCAAAGTTTTTTCCTTGCCACACTCACAGCTTCCAGAACTGTGCTTCTCTCCCCTGAAGTTTGAGACTTTGGGCTATATGAAACCAGTTAGCTCCCCAGTTTATCAATTCGTTAAAAATTCTGAAAGTCAAACTTAGTTTAGAATAAGGAATATCAGGTCTATTTTTAATGAAATGAAGATGACAAGATAAGGAAATAGCATTCATAAAACTAGAAAAATAGGAATGCTTAGATATGGCCATAAGAATAGGAATTCTTATGATATGGCCATACATCATCTAGAATTAGCTTAAATTTGTGACTCCCCTGAAATTCCTTAAAAGTTATACAGATAAGTTTTTCATTTTTTCAAACACACAGTGGTTACAAGAAAACAGACCTAACCACCTGTCAAGTACAGGTTTTAGAAATCTGGTTTAAAATTTTTCAGAATCTATTGTTTCCTCTGAAAAATGATTATGCCACAGACAGAAAGGAAAAGTGGAACAAAACTAAAAATTAAGTTGAAACAAAGATTTCCTTTAAATATCTGGGTCTACATCTGCTCTATGATTAGGGGTAACAAAAAAATTCATGTTAAGAACCCATGAAACAAATAATTTTGAAAAGGCTTGCCAAACCCCACTTCTACCTATGTACCAATTAAAATAATCACAATCCAGCAATGAAAAAGGGTGTCTACAATTGTTTTTTCTTTATTACTCAAAATTATAAGAATAGGTATCTTCTGGATTTATTCTCCACCTGGAAGAATACTACACCCCTAGAGCTCTGCATGGCTCCTTAAAGGAGCAATAATCTTCTTTCTCTGAGCATGTTTTTTAAAAAAATAGCACCATACTTCACTGTTCCCCAATCTCCTTACCATGCTTCATTTTTCCTTCATATGATTTATTGCTGTGTCCTTATACATTTTTTGGCCTATAATTTCTCTTACTAGAAAGGGGGCTTCCCAGGTTGCACCAGTGGTAAAGAACCTGCTTGTCAATGCAGCAGATTTAAGAGACATGAATTCAATCCCTGGACCAGAAAGATCCCCTAGAGGAGGGCACTGCAACCCACTCCAATATTCTTGCCTGGAGAATTTCATGAACAGAGAGGAGTTTGGCGGGCTACAGTCCATAGGGTTGCGAAGAGTCAGACACGATTGAAGCAACTTAGCACATGCACACTTGCTAGAAAGTAAACTCTATGAAAGCAAGCAATTATCTGTCTAGCTATATTACAGTATAGAAGAGAGTCTGGGATATAATATGCACTCAAATACATGCTACATGCTGAAAGTAAAAAGGGCAAATAAGTGATATTATCAACTTTAAATAATTTATATTAGGTTTCTTAAAGCTTTTTTTTAAAGGTTTTTCTAATTTAAGTTTAGAGGTGGGTGAGGAAGTGCTTTGAAAGTAGAACTGGGGAATAAATTAGAATTTTCTTTGGCTTTAGGTTAATCATCCTCTCCTTTCCTGATTTAAAGAGATAACTTAAGCAACAAATATAATTAAAATTAAAATGATAAAACCTTACAATAAGAACATTATATCCTCAATTACTTACAACTTTCTTCATTGTATTAAGTTTATAAAACATACTAAGTGCCAAAAATTCATCCCAGTAAGCTCTCTATATAGTAGAAAGAATTTTGATTATAAACGTCTATTTACATGGTAAATACATATTTTCAGATCCAAGCAAGTAGAGTACAAATGTTCCATGTAAGAATTACTTCGGTTCTCTACAAATCTATCTCAAGTAATCCCAAAGAATTCAAATTACCCTTAACACAAGAAAGAACTGAACTGATAAGTTATTAATATTGACAAAATAAAGACATTACAAAATAAATACTGACCCTTTAGATCTAGCCTTCTCAAACATAATTTTAATTAAATTTAAATTACCTCTAGAAAGGCATATGTAACTTTTTAAATACTTACTTGCATGTACTCTGAAAGTTCGAAATAGGCCCTTCCAATTTGGCACAGCACCCAACCAGTATTGTAGTGGTGAGAAGGTAGGTGGCTCAAGATATTAATAGCTTCTTTGCAGTTGTATGAACACAAAGCTAAATAACCTTTCCCCATTTCACGAAGAAGGCTCATCAAACCTTCTGGGAGAAAATAATGTAGTAAACAAAGGAAAAAAAAAAACACACAATAAAGCTGCCTGGTTTTCTAGGAAGGCTAATTAAAAAATATTTCATTAAACTTTCCAACACTGGGCTTCCCTGGTGGCCCAGTGGAAAAGAATCTGCCTGCCAATGCAGGAGACACAGGTTCAATATCTGGTCCAGGAAGATCCCACAAGCCACAGAACGACTAAGCCCATGCACCACAACTACTGAACCAGAGCTCTGGAGCCTGCGAGCGGCAACAAATGAGCCCACGTGCTGCAACTACTGAAGCCCAGGGACCTAGAGCCTGTGCTCCATGGCGAGAAATGCCACTGCAACGAGAAGCCCCCCACAACTAGAGCGCAGCCCGAGAAAAGGCCCACACAGCGGCAATGAAGACCCAGCACAGCCAAGACTAAAAATGAGGAAATAAGAAAATGACTAAAAAAGAAAAAGAAAAAAAATGCCAACATCTACCCAGAAAAAATGTTTCTTTAATGAACATAAATAAACTTACTTAAAACAAGTGAATAAAATAAAATATAAAGAAGATTTTAAGCTTTTACAACAGACCTGCTGCTGCTTTCTGTAGATTAAATGCCTGGATCTGAGGGGTAATTGTGGAGATTTTTCCTTCTGAAATGATTGAAGAGTCTAATTTTGTGATTTCCAGGCTATCATTTATGTTAGGTTGAGTTATTCCTCCTTTATTAGTTTTACTTTTTGTTTTTCTGTTTGGGATTTTAGGTGGAAACTTCATTTTTAATTTTTTGCTATTCTCCTGTAACAAGAAGGAAAATTCCATAACTTGTTATACTCATGTATTTTAAACATCTATCTAACCCTTTTTCTCAAGTATTAGATATAAAATAAACATATGGTTTTGACTGATCTATATTTTTCTCAGAAAATTTTATAAAAACAAGTCTTCAAAGTCACTTAATGTAAAACACAATTCTGAAAATAAATCATATTACCTAACTAGTATTTATTACATTACCTTTAAGCATTTCACTTTATTCAAAGTATATCACTTTCATTTATTAATTAAAAATAAGAAAGTAAAAAAATAATAATAAAATAAAAAAATAAAAATGTAGGAGATACAACAACTACCTAATTGTCTCAGAGCACTGAAATCTGTAAGGTATAAAACTGCTGATCTATATGTCACAATTAAAGACTGTCCATAATATTTGTCAATGGATGAAGAAAATTTACCAAAGGTATAAAACTCTCCAGTTGTCCAAAGAAATGTGCAAAGAAAAAATTTTCATTCACTCTTCCCACAATCTTTCCCAATGGAAACATGTGACATAACCACAGTATACCATCAAATCCAGGAAACTGGAATTGGTGCAATACTAGTGACTAAAACTATAGATCTTACTTGGATTTCATCAGTTTTCACATGGACCTTTTAAAAAATTTCGGTGTGTACAGTTCTGTGAAATTGTGTTACATGTATGGATTTATTTAATCAACTACCACAATACAGATTCAGGACTATTTTACCACTACAAAAAGAAATTCCTTTGTGCTATGCTATAAAAGACACATCTTCCCCTCAGTCCTACCTCCTAGTAACTATTGATCTCCTCTCCATATCTGTAATTTTGTAATTTTAACATTAAAAAAATGTTAAATAGTCTCCTAATGTATTCATTAAAGACTGAGTCATCAATGAACAGAAATTTCAGAGGAGGAAGCATTAAATAAATGTGACATACAGAAATTTTTAAATTACCTTGGTTGTAGAGCTGTCACTAGTAAAAAGTCGCGAACTTCTTCGAGGCAGTGCATTTGGGGGAGATGTGATAGTGGGGCTCAATACCTGAGGTGTTGTACTAAAAAAATTATAAAAGTAGATATTTTAAAAAACCTGTTTATGACCATTAACTATTATTTCAAGTATATTAAAAATATGCATTCAACATGTTTGTATTCTAAAATTGATGAGATCAATCCTTTCCTCACCCTCCTATGAAAACTCAATTAAAGAACTATTCTTGTTACCATAAAATGATATAAATTATAGCACAGATCTTCACTCTATTTGAAATTGCTCAATCGAACATAAAACAATCCACATAAAAGTTCTGGGTCAATAAATAGTAAACATCTACAAACCAATTATCTTTAGTCCTTATTTGGAACTATAGAAAGTTAAGGAAAAACAAAGCTGGACATAGTCTAAATGTGGGATATTTGCTAAGTAAATATTACTAGAACAATTGACACCTGAGAAGTTATTACCATTTAAGTTCAAACAGCCACATCAAGGGATTATTCTGCAGAATGAGAGAGGGGGACATGGACAGTAAGAAAGTATTTGAAGAAATAATGGCCGAAAATTAGCGAAATTTGATGAAAACTATCAACTAACAGATCCAAGGAGCTCAATGAATTTGAAGCCCAAGAAAGGAGAAAACACACTAGAGCATAATCAAATGGATTAATATCAGTGATAAAGAAAAAATCTTAAGAGTCAGAGAAAAGAGACAGATTACATACACAGAAACAAAAATAAGGATGGCAAGAGGTTTCTTATCAGAAACAATGCAAGCAAGAAGACAGTAGAGCAATGTAAAGAAAAAAACCTGTCAATTAGAATTCCATACCATGAAAATATCAATCAAAAATAAAAACAAAGTTGAAATGAAAACTGTCTTTTGAACATACAAAGGCTGAAAAAATTAATTACCAACAGACCTAGACTACAGGAAACGTTAATCACTCTGTAGAAGTAAAATATATGACAAAAGCATAGAGACTAAGAAGACGAGTATGAATATATACATTACAAGGTTTATACTCTAAGTGATATGGTACAGTATTACTTGAAGGTAGACTTTGATAAGTTAAAATATGTGATATAAACCCTAAAACAACCTCTAAAATGACAAGATAAAGAGTAATTGTTAATAAGGCAATGCTATGGGTTGAATTGTGTCTCCCAAAGGGATATGATGAAGTCCTAACCTCTAGTACTCTTAATGTGAACTTTTTGGGGACATATGGTCTTTGTGGATGTAATTAACTTAAGATGAGGTCATCACGGTGGGTGCGAATTCAATATGACAGACGTCCTAATAAGAAAAAGGAAATTTGAATACAGAGGCACACAGGGAAGATGGCTACGTGGAGACAGAGGATAATACTGAGTTGCCTACTACAAAATAAGGAATGCCTGGGGCAACCAGAAGCTGGAAGAGACAAGGATCCTCCCCTAGTGACGGCCCTAGTGATACCTTGATTTCAGATAGAACTGTGAGTGAATAAATTTCTGTTGTTTTAAGCCACCCAGCTTGTGGTACTTTGCTAGGGCAGCTGTTGGAAACTAAAACAGACAATAAAGAAGGTAGAGTGGAACACATCAACTATACATCAACTAAGAAGGTAAAAAGGAATTAGTAAGGCAAAATTAATGTAATTCATGTGTATTACAGTTAGTATATTTGTTTAAATGAAATGCATAATTCAGTAAATTATGTTTATATATTCTTGAAGACTAACATATATTTGGACTATTAATGTGCTCTGCAGGAGGCTCAGGCTCCTTATCACTGAGCCCTAGGCAATCACTGCCACCTACCTGAGAGTTGGCACTCATAATGAGACTTACCAGCCAGGCATTTTAGAAATATTGAGGCCTTTTATATAGTCAAGGTATATGCACATGTGTACCTATTTTAAGACTTATAGTGCATGTTCACTGTTTTGGGAGGTAAAGTAGCTTTCTCTTAATATATTAGCTATAATTTATTTTTGAGGACTTGAATAGGAAAAGAAATCTTATTTTCTGTGTGAAAATGGATTCATCATTTGAAGATTTATTGGCAGATTCATACTATGATCTACTTATAGAAATGCATAATAGGGGAAGGGGAGAATAATGTGTCTGTACTTGATCAGTGGAGAAGGTTACATAAAAAAAAGAATATTTTGGAGGAGTGCTAACAATATCTAGTTTAAACAAACTCACGAGGCAATTAGAATAAAAAAGTATTTTAGCTAACTCTTGTCTTAAGTTGCATTGTAATATTCAAAAATTAAATTTCCTTTTTCAGTAAGTTGGAAATTCCAAATTTAACATATTCAAAATTTACAATAGTCATTCCAGAATTCTTGGAGCAGTCAAAACAACCTGCCTAAACTAAAGAACTGTTTCACAACAAGAAAAGCTAAACAATATCAAATTATGAGACCAAATAAATACCTTGTTTGTGGGCCAGAACTTTGTGTCTGTGCAACAAGAACTGGAGTTACCTCTCGACTGTTTCCACTCTGTGAGAAGACAGACTTTGTTCCAGTTTGGCCGATTCTGGCAACAGACTGTAAAACACAAAAAGTCTGAAGTTTGTGAATTATAGATTGCATTGTGAGTGGTAAAAGACACTATGATGTGCCCATCTACACTTCCCCAATACAAGACTTAATACTATGTGTTGTCTGTCATCTGGAAACACAAACTATTAATGTCATTATTGATGTCACTTTAGGTTAGCTAATTATTGATATATTAGAATGAACATCATCCTATTTCCTCATATTAAGCTCAGTATTTTTACCTTTATACTATCTTTTTATCTTTCGACTTTAGTTATCAAGGAAAGGCTTAAGATTCCTAGAAGCCATTTATTATGTAACTTTCCCAGTTGGGGTTAAGGGCTAAAAAATTTTAAGACAGCTACTATCCTCAAGAGTTATGATCTAATTTAGTATACATAAAAAATAATACAGTAAGATTTTATATCCCTTCTTTGGCACTTAATAAAGACAGTCTTAGAGTAATTCAGATTAGTAGATTAAAAAAAACACTGGGTTATTTTCCAAATTCTAAGACTATTGCACTGAATTAGTATTTCTTTTTGATGTGTTCAATCTTCTGGACTGTGCTTGCCCCTTCTCTCTTCTCTAATTTATCACCTTATTTCTATTTATTTTCATCACTTAACTTTTTTATAAAGTGATCTCTGTGTCAGTGGATATTGAAAAAAAACCTTTTACTACCAAATAAATTTCTCCAAAAATTAGTTGCTGTGATAGTCACCGTATATAATTCTGAAATTGCACATTATAAGTAATCACTAATAATTACTTTCTCACCATACTGAAAGCCTTACTTTGGCCTTCTCAACATTTAACATCATTGATCATGCCCACCCACCTCACCCTTCTGAAACTGTGTGTAATTTCTAAAATGTCTAGTATAGTAATCTTGATTGCTTGTTCTTCCACCTCATTTGCTGGCCCCTCTTTCTTTCACTGTTTTAAATTAAGTTCCTTAGCAACTCTCTCTTTCTCTAGGAGAGCATGGTCATTTTGTATCTATCACTTGGTCATATTCTTTCCTCTATAACTAACTATCCACTGAATATTTTCACCTATTTTATGGCCCTTCCTTATTTAACAAGGAACTATCTGCTGAACTAACTACTTGGTTTGATATTTTTAGTTAATACTGCAGGCAGATTTGGAAGTATAGCTTTTCCAAGAATGTCTTGTAATAAAGAACAGAGGCAGAAGAGGCTTAGACTGGGCAATGAAATCATATATGCCTTTACTACCTAACTTGTCCTTAATTACTCTGACTCATGGTTTTGGCCTACTTCCCCTGGCATGCTAACCACTGTCTTATTATGCCTTCTTATAACTGTAATAAACTAATTTCCACATATATAGGTCACTCTCATAGTAATACAATAGCAGGCAGTTGTCAACTTTTTAAAAATCCAGTTTAAAACACAATTTCCATATTAAATACTTTTAGTTCACGTTTGCCACTCTTGGAGTTCCTATTATCACTCATTAGGAAGCTATCATATAAAAAAACTTTGCTAAAGTTCAGGAGTAAAAGAGTAAAAACAAAACAAGAAGAAACATGTTTCTCTGAGGGTAAAAGGGCTATCGCAGTCATTTGCGTACCAGTATGACTCATTTAGCTTTCATTTCTTAAATATCCATTATGCACAGCAACAGGCATTTACATATATAACCTAATTTAATTCTCACATAAGATACACTGCACCACAGATATGTTTTAAATAAACCTCACTTTGGCCTCTACTGCCACAGACAGTAAAAGAACATTATAAAAAAGAGTCACAGTCGCAATGCAGTCTTATTGCAGTAGAGTCACAGTCGCAATGCAGTCTTATTGCAGTATTTACTATAAAGATTCTACGAAATATTTTTCATTTTACTACACTTTAACTCCATACCTGAGGATCCACCATAAAAATTTTATTATCACAAAAAGCTAGCTTTATGTGAGTCATCTTTTTTCATGTTAATATGAGTATAACTGAAAAACAAATATACTGGTGGGGACAAGCAAAAACTATGGCAGGTATAATTTCCATTATTTACATTCAAAGTGATAATCTTGTTTTTTAAAAAAGGAACGTGTTAAACGTAAAAATCTGAATATGCTTAATTAGCTATATGCTGAAATAAACTACACTTGTGAGTTACAAACTTACGTAGTCACAAGAGCAACCAGCTTTGTGTCTCCTACTATAACCAGGAGGCTATAATAATGATGACCTTCTTTTACATTCAGATAACATCTCTAAGGTAACAGCAATTCATTATATTTTACACGGAAAATACCTTTTTTGAAGGGGCTCCGGTGGGTGGCACGTCAATTACAGAAGATGTATTAGTGTAGTTTTGTAAATAGGATCCATCTCCAGGACTTGGGGTTTCTAATGGCAAAATCCCAAAACTGAGAAGAGGTTGAAATCAAGGTGTCAAAAAGTCATCAAGGCATATATAAAGCAGCAGTATACTTAAATTAGAAGGTCTAAAAGGAAGAGAATGGCAAATCAGTCTTGGGGGCATTGAGGATCTAAGGGGCAGATTAAAAATAAGCTGTGAATATAGACTATTCCACCCACCAAAACTAAAATTTAAAAAAAAAAAAATCAAATTAGGAACTAAACTGAGCAGTAACTACAGATCTCAGGAGATTTATTAGAAATAAAGAAGAGTAGCTTTGTAAAAGCTAAGATCCAAATTATCAAATTAGTTCAAATTCTTGGAATTTATGTGATTTAGACACTATTACAGAGAAAATATCCTTAGAGACCAATGAATGCATCTGTGGAATCAACGAGTTTTATAATCTCATGGTCATACTGTTTAAGTAATTCCCTGGCTCTGGGTCCCAATTCAGTTTGTTCTAGCACATAATTTTTTATTTTTATTCTTTTGGAAATGCATCCTCTGGCCTGGGTTCCTGTATTTATACATACATACATATATATTTCTAAAAATTTTCATAGAACATTTCATATATTGAGAGGTGTCAATCCTTTCCCATTTTGGAATACAGCACTTTAACCATTGCTATCACTGATTATAAGCATCCCAACATTTTAAGAGGTTCACTGCTGTTCACTGATGCATAGTCATAAACAGAGTATCTTTTAATGCATACAACAGCTGAATAAGGAATGCTTAAGTTTAAAAATTTTCTTCAACACTTAATATGAAATTCTTATCACAGATACTGTATTTTTATTACTTCATTTTCTGAAAATGGAACAGACTCATTATTGACTTACTAAATATCTCTATTTCCATAATGATTTAGAAGTTGCTGTTCATATTAATTTATATTACCAATATAGGAATTACTCTAAGATCATTTAATATTACAGCACATTTTAAAGTATCTTTTATTTGTCTTACCTTGGGGTTAATGGGCTAAGAGCAGCTGGTCCTCCTAATAAACTTCGACCAGTTTTTGGTTTATTTTGAACCTGTTTAGATAATATGGAAGTTCCTGTTCCAAGAGGGACAGTATCTGGTGAAATTACAGCCGAATCAATATAAGACACTGAAGAATCTGTATTCAACGAGTACTTTGAATTGGAAGATTCTAAATTCAGTCTGTTTAATTCCTGAAACAGAAAATTTCTAACATGTCATTTACAATACCTTATTTAGCTGAGATCACTGTTTTTCATTTTCACAATATTTTTAACACTAGTGTATAATACACTTACAATTGTATCCTGGGGTGTTTCTGTAAGAACTGTCTCAGGCTGTCTGTGAGATAAACTATGATTAGATACTAGTGTTGTGCAAGAGTTGGGCAGACAGCTGCTAAAGTTCTGTAAAGATGTTAATTTAAATGTTTGGTCAGGATCTGGCTTTTCACCTGTGAAGGGGGAAAAAAAAAGTTTGCTTTTGAGGAAATGAAGGTTAAATTAAAAAAAAAAAAGAGCATAAGCCAGCAAAAATAAAGCCTTATCCAGAGTTTTAAAGTTCTATCTATTTCAGTGAATCAGATTTATCTCCCAAAAGTACAACACATCAGTGTACTATAAAAGTGTACACCTAAGATAAAGCTGTACATTTAGGAAATAAGTTAAACCACAATGAAACTGACTTATAATAAATCACAGGAAAGTACAGATTTCTGTGTTTTAAAGCAGAAAGCATCTAGACCTCATTTTGCTCAAGGTAAGGAATGAGGGTGGAGAGGTGAAACCTTCTAGAAATCAAAATAAGATTTTAAGCACTTACATGTATATCGACACAACATTTTAAAATGATCCTTCATGCCTCCTAGAGCATATATACTATGACAACTCCCCACCCCATATTATCCAGGTCTCTGGGTATTCTACTAATTTTTTTTCTTATCCAGAATGCTATTTTGGCTAACTTTATACTCACAACACAACTCATTCCTTGACGACACAAGAAAGGCCACATTATTCCTGAAACATGATTCTACCTTACTTCTTGTTCTCAAGTTTAAAAGCCTTTAGCTTTGAAAAATATTTGTCTTGTGGATATATAATTTGTATCACTTTCCAAAAATTAAGCAGGGGGGAAAAAAGGGGAAGAAGAAATGGGAGAACCCTCCCCTAACCACCTCTACAAACTTACCTATTTCACATAATGATTCAAAGGGGGACCAGAGGAAAGGATTTAAACTAAGGCTCTTTTGGTAACATTCTGATCCTTTGGCAAGCCGATCTGTCTTGCTGTAAAGGCAAACAAATAGATCAGACAAGCTATAAAGCCTAAAACATCTATTACAAAGAAAATTTGTTACAGAAAAGTAGGTAAATCTTATGTAAGTTCTGTACATTCTCTTCTAAATTCTTCCTTAAATGATCAATTTCTCCTTCTTACCATTCTCCAATCTCTATTATTTAGGGGATTTCAAGTCAAAAGTCAGGTGAAAGCAAGTAGAAAATGAATTGAAAGGCATGTTAACAAAACAAACAAACAATCATTGCTTTCTTAGATACTACAACTGCTTTTCATTTCCTTTTGGACATTAGAGTTAATGAGGCGATATGGGAAACATGCAAATATTTCAGTCTTATTCTTGATTTTAAATATAAATCCCAGTGGTAATTTTGAAAGTGACTTAAATGCTTTAAATACAGCATACTTAAATGCTTTAAATATAGCATACTTAAATGAGAAGATATTTTAACAAAGTAAAGGTGGCAGCTGTTAACAAAAAGGAAAATTCATGTTTCTAAATTGGGTATATAAAAGCTTACATTCAAAACATGGACAACATTCTTAGGACCCTATATACTTGAAACAATCTGGAAATTATTAGAACAGCATTGTGGCCTCCCTACCTTTTAAATGGGAAAGAAGATGAGATTGAGGGTTAGTAAGACTTGTAGAGCTTTCAGGTTAAAAAATACTACTGACCTGGTTTAAGACTGAAATTCTTCATTATCTAAAGGAAAAAAATTAAGATACAGCAATTTTTCCAAAACCCCGAGGTTTTATAAAGGACCAATGGCACTGAACTAAACAACCCTCAAATGAAACTATCAGTTAAAACACATAATCTGTTTATGTGCCAGCAGTATACATCAGAGAAATGAAAAAAAGATCCCTTTGGGGAACTAGATATTAATGTGCCTTACTTTCAAATTTTGCAAGTGAGTAGAAACTAGAATAAATGATGTAATAAAGATAAGAAAGTACCACTAGTTGAAGCTTATTTAGCTTCCCAGATTTGTCAAATCTGACCCAATACACACATGGACACAGAAAGAAACAGAGGAAGGAGACAAACTTTCAGAAAACCTAAGTTTTATCAAAGTCTGTATCTAAGGATTGGTTAGATGAAATTTCTTAAAGGGAAACTAATTGTAACAGGAATGATATATTCATTTACCATGTATAGCAGGGTAACTTAAAAACAGGAAACAAAGACATAAAAGTATTTTTGGAAAGTAAAAATTAGGAGTGGAAAGTGGAAAATGAATGCTTGGGAACTTTTAATATAAGGCCAGGAAAAGAAAAATACAGTGAAAACTCAATGTTTGAAGATTATACCAAAACTAACTTATGTTATACAGCCCCTCACCATGTCTATAACTAAGTATGGTTTGTCTATTTATTTATCTTTCATGTGCTCTCTTACAATTGATTATAAGCTTTCTGAGAATAGGAAACTAGACTTCTCATGATCTGATTAATACACCAGGAAACAAATGTAAAACAAAATGTCTACCAAGAAGAGATTAGATACACACCCACATACACACACACACAGATACTGGTATGTATAAATAATATAAAAGTTAATTGGGACAACTCAACACCAGAAAAATAAACAACCCAATCAAAAAGTGGGAAAAAGACCTGAACAGACATTTCTTCAAAGAAGACATACAGATGGCTAACAAACACAGGAAAGATGCTCACCATCGCTCATTATTAGAGACACGCAAATCAAAACCACAGTGAGATATCACCTCACACTGGTCAGAAAGGCCACCATCAAAAAGTCTACAAACAATAAATGCTGGAGAGGGTGTGGAGAAAAGGGACCGCTCTTGCACTGTTGGTGGGAATGTAAATTGATACATTAAATATAATTTAAATTACATTAAATGGAAATTGATACAGCCACTATGGAAGATGGTATGGAGATTCCTTAAAAAAAACTAGGAATAAAACCACCATGAAGCAAAGAAGTGAAGTGAAGTCGCTCAGTTGTGTCTGACTCTTTGCGACCCCATGGACTGTAGCCTACCAGGCTCCTCGGTCCATGGAATTTTCCAGGCAAGAGTACTGGAGTGGGTTGCCATTTCCTTCTCCAAAACCACCATATGACCCAGCAATCCCACTCCTAGGCATATACCCTGAGGAAACCAAAACTGAAAAAGACACATTTATCCTACTGTTCACTGCAGCACTATTTACAATAGTTAGAACATGGAGGCAACCTAGATGTCCATCGACAGATAAATGGATAAAGAAGTTGTGGTGTACATAGACACAATGGAATATTACTCAGCCATAAAAAGGAACACTCTTGAGTCAGTTCTCATGAGGTGGATGAACCTAAAGCCTATTATACAGAGTAAAGTAAGTCAGAAAGAGTAAGAGAAATATCATATACTAATGCATATATACAGAATCTAGAAAAATGGTACTGAAGAGTTTATCTGCAGGGCAGCAATGGAGAAAAAGACATAGAGAACAGACTTACAGACATGGGGAGAGGGGAGGAGCAGGTGAGATGTATGGAGAGAATAACATGGAAACGTACATTACCATATGTAAAACAGACAGCCAACGGGAATTTGCTGTATAGCTCAGGAAACTCAAACAGGGGCTCTGTATCAACCTAGAGGGATGGGATGGGATGGGGAGGGAGACTCAAAGGAGAGGGCATATATGTATACCTATGGGTGATTCATGTTGAGGTTTGACAGAAAACAAGAAAATGTGAAGCAATTATCCTTCAATTAAAAAAAAACTGGGGAAGGAGCCAGATGTGGAGTTATGTCCCAGTCATGTCTGGGAGACAGATCTATAATTATTCAACAGAGAGATAAAAGGAGGAAAAGATTTAATAAAATTAAGCTGCCTGGAGTGCCCCTACTTTAGATCAATATTTTTAAAAACTAAAACTCAGAAAGGAAGTTTTCCAAAGGACTGGGGTTAAAAATAGCTATTTAAATGACACTGGAAGAAACAGGTTAATCTAAGAACTAGACTTAGAATCAGTCATGCCCTAAAGATGCAAGTCTCATGTGCTACTGTAGACAAAAAGACCAATGAAGTGTCTATATCAAAGTAATGGAGATAAAAGATAACTTAACAAGCTGTAGCTTCAAAACTATAACAGGGAGGTTTCTAAATTACTGAGTGCAACTTTGGTCACAACAGGCATATGATGGTTGAAATGAAAAGCCAGTTTTTGGAGCAGGGTTGTGCCCTATTGGATACCTGACCTTTTAATCTTTATGATAAATAAAAATAATTATTTCTCTGAAAAAGAGGAAAAACCTTCCTTCATGATTAGGACTTGATACAAATGTACCTTCAAAAAGTTTTAAACAAGTGATCTTGTTTTAAAATAACTAGTAATACATATACAGCATTTCTATGATTTAATACCTTCCCTTTATTTTATTAAACTTTATTTTGATATAATTTTAGACTCACATAGAAGTTGAAAAAATAGTATAGAATTCCCTACACCCAGCTTCCCTTAATAATAGCTTTCAACATAACCACGGTACAATTATCAAAGCTGGGAAATTGATAGTAGTATAATACAGTAAGGGCTTCCCTGGTAGCTCAGCTGGCACAGAATCCATCTGCAATGCAGGAGACTCCGGTTCAACTCCTGGGGTTGGGAAGATCCCCTGGAAAAGGGATAGGCAACCCACTCCATATCATGCCTATAGAATCCCCATGGACAGATGAGCCTGGCTGGCTACAGTCCATGGGGTAGCAAAGAGTTGGACAAGACTGAGCGACTAGGATTCATGTCAATGTAGGGCAAAACCAATACAGAATTGTAAAGTAAAAACAAAATAATAAAAGGAATAGTTGTAAAAAATAAATATATAATAAATAAAACCTTCTGCCAAAAAAAAAAAAAAAAGACTGAGCGACTAAGCACAATAATACGGTAAACTAAACCACAGATTTAATTTGGATTTCAGCAGTTTTTGCATGTACTTGTTTGTTTGTGTATAGTTTTTATGAAGTTTTATCATATGTATATATTTGGGTAACTACCACTACAATCAGGATATAGAACTGTTCCAAAGTCCCAAACAAACTCCTTTAGCTACCTCTCTATAGCCCCAGTACTCTTGCCCCAACTCTCATGTCTGAGAACCAATGATCTGTCTCTATCACGGTAACTGTGTCATAACAATAATGTTCTATTAATGCTATCACAGAATATGTAAATTTTTGAAATTGGCCTTTTTCTCACTTGCCATAATGCTCTTGAAATCCATCCAAATTATCATGTTTATCAATAGTTTGTTTCTCTTTATTGCTGAGTAGTAGTTCATTCTAGTACTAGAAACAATTTTCTGGTAATTTGAATCATTCTTACTTACCAATATACATGTCCCAACAATGAAAGAGTAAAGCAAGCTGAATCACCAAACTCAGTAACAATATCATCATGGCTTTTCTGCTTATTAAACACTCCGCCAGATAAGATCTGTTCCCCTTCTGCAAGCCTTTAAAACACACATTCACAGATTTTTTTTAAAATCAATATAAAAACCACAGTGTGTAAAGACATTCTTCATTACGAATGTACCTCTTACTATGGAGATATAGTAAAAAGTTCATGGTACCTTTAGAATACCAATAAACATGTATTAAGAATCATTTGGGAGATTGGGAATTTACCATCTTAAAATTTCAGTCTTACCCTTTAAAAACAGAAATAGTTACCTTTAGTCTGTATGTACAAATCTAGTCTGAGCAACATACACATTACTCACATGGAAAGAAACGGAAGACTGTTATGCTGGGGGAAAATACAAACAGCTCTTCATTAACAGAGTTGGTGGTCCTTCTTAGTTCTATAATTCCTTGAAGTAGGAATTTGAAAGGAGGTTAAATAAGACTAAAATCTCTCCATAACAAAATAATAGGCAGCAGCATTTCAAAAGTTACTGAAATAGACAAAACTCTACTACCAAGGGGGGAGAAAGGGAGTCAGAGTCTTGCCATCAAAAGAATTTTATCCAGAATTCTACAGTTTAGTAGAACAAAATTAGGTAGAAAAGATTTAGAAACTTACTTGCTGAGATCAACACAACATTTTGCAAGTAGGTATTTACATTGCGGTGTTGTACAACTGTGTCCTTTCAAAAGTCTATATGCTTTATATGCTTTTCCTGAGCGGTAATAACAGGTTGCCAGTAAAAACAAGGCTTCTTCTGAGTGTACTAAGAACAAACATGAAAAAAAAAGGGCTGTTATTCAGTATGTTGAATGGTAATTATTGTTTAGCGATACATAAACAAGTTTAGCAATAACGAAAAAAATTAGGCATGTTATTCAATACAAAAAACAATTTATTAATTCAAATTTCAATTAAGGAGAAATACTTTCCTGCTACAAAAGTTAGTTCCCCAAGTCCTGACTACCTTCTTTCCAGAAGAAAAAAAGGAAATAATACAATGAACAGACAACTGTAGCATTCTCTGTAAATCCTTAAGATCAAACACAGGTACACAACTGCCCTTACACAGACTATCAGGAAAGCATCATCTTTATGTAGTATTTTTCTGAGAGATCCTTTGAGAGGACAGAAGTCAAATTTCATGAGAGGGAAACTCAGCGTTATAAACCTAATTATCAATCTGAAAATTTCTACATTAAACAAAGACCAAACTGGAAAACAAAACTCACTCATTTCTAATACCAAATACATAGTAGATTATATTCAAGATAATTTAAGATAAAGGAAAAAAAATTATAAATTGTGACTACCCACACTATATAAACATTGAATTGACAGACTTGACACTTGTCCAGTAACAATAATTAAACTGCTCTTTAATGGCAAGAGCTGAATTATTCATTAACCTCTTTCCTTTTAACATGAGGAAATGCCTGGTTAATGAAATGTAGCATTCTTCTCCTTTATTTACTCTCTCCCAAACTGACCATCACCCCACTTCTATCCTCACAACCTCCCAACCAATTCAGATGAGAGTCTATTTTTTTTTTCCTTTGGCCACTATGCACACCACGCGGGATCTTAGTTCCCCTACCAGGGTCAAACCCTCGGCAACTGTGGGAGAAGCGCAGAGTCTTAACCACCAGGGAAGTCCCCAGATGAGAGTCTACAGAGGTAAGGGCAGAAAGAGGGAAACTCTTAAGTTCTGTACTTCTAAAAATGGGTTATGTAATAATATCAGGTTATGTAATAATATCAGACTGAGGGACCATTTAAGCCTGTGATTCCCCAAGTGTGGCCCCTATACCAGCATCAACATGACTTTGGAGCTTGTGAGAAATGAAGTTCTCGGGCCCCATCTCAGCTCAGACCCACTAAAATCAGTAATTCTGGGAGTGAGGCCCAGCAATCTGTGCGGTAACAGACCCTTCAAGTGATTCTGATGCATGCAAAACTTTGCGAATCACTAAATTTAAAGTACAGATAAACTTGCCACATCTTTCTGAAAAGCTAACTCAAAGATGTGGGATAAAAAAGTAGCTTGAAATTTTCCTTTTATAAAGGTTATTATTTTTTTTCTTTCCTGTTGTTTTATGCCATATATGCACAAGCAAAAACCAACAGAACTCTACTTCTCTGGTCCATCTTATGATTTTTCACGAAACCCTAGTATAAAAAACAATGTACAATAAGATGTCATGTAGTAAATAAGAATTTTAGTGTACAGGTGTTAATAGGATCTACAGTAGTATCATTCAGAAGTAAAAAAATGAATGGGGACCTCTATTGCAATGGGAACAAACTGTTAATTTCATTGAACTACAAGTGCTAATTCACATAAGTTAGAAAGTGTGATTTCTTCTAGATTTTGGAAAGGCCTGGTTTCTTGTCATCTAATAAATTAAGCTTTTGAAAACTAATTATTATACCAAAAAACAATGGCTCTCCAAAGCTAGTTCAACTGTGAACCATAAAAATGCTTCATCAAATGTTTGTTTTCAAACACTGAGTATATCTAGGCTTATTTTTCACTTTAGTAAAATTCCATAATAACATAAAGATACCAACTATTGTGTGTATGATTTTAGTGTCATAGTACAATTACTTTTTTGAAGTACGATGATTTAACAACTATGTTTAAGTGAGATTATGGATTGGAGGTTTAATCAAACTTTAAGCTTAATGAAACTATAAGATAGTGAAGTAAATTGAGAACTGGAAGGATCGTGAAATACATGGACTGAAAGGGGTGGCTTTTTGAAGCTTCCCAGAAATAAACTGACAGTCCAAACATAGCTAGTGAACCAGTAGTGAGTGGCTATAATAAATCTAAAAAGGAAAGAGTAATGACAAATAGATTTCATCTGGAACAGTAACTTCAAATGACTGACAGTGGCTGCCTCAAGTGCAAAACTCAGAAAAACTAAGGCTGATCATGGCTTTGCTAGTGTAAGTGTGCAGAGATCAAATAACAGGATCTGGAAATAGCTATAAATGTCTGCATGACATTTATTTGCCATCCTTTATTAAGAGCCTTAATCAAAATATACGATTGGGAATTATATGGTCCATAATACACAGTCGACCCTCTGGAGCTGAGCTCTCCATCTGCAGTTGGTTGCATCTGCAGTAGGTTGCATCTCCAGATGCAGAACCCATGGGTGGTCCTGAGATGACTGTATTCTATAATCAGGAATAAAGTAAATACTGATTCCACAAAGTCACTTGTAATACTGATAAATCAATCATGTATGAGTTAAATCAAGGCACATCCATATGACTAAACACAGTCATCCAAAAAAAACCCTGAATTTTTTCAGAATGCATCGTTAGGTGAAAAAAATGAGTTATAGAACAATACTGAAACTCCTCTTCTTACAAACAGGTTGGGCTTCAAATATAGGGTAGGTCATTTAATATAAGCTCAAAATAATTAAGAGGAGCTTAAGCTTGCATCCTTCAGACACAATGCCATCAAATGGGAAGATGAATTAGCTTCTCAGTGCTTTTAAATCAGATAGACACCTCTTCATGCTGATTTATATGTAGCATTTTCCAAAATGGACTGGTTATGGTAAGACTTTAATGTTTGTTGAGGTGAGTGCTCTTTATCTAGCCTTGATAAACTCTAAATACCACAGAGAACTCCTTAGAAGTTAGAGTACCATGCTTGCTGCCCTGTCACAAACACTTAAGTTTTAAGTATTCAAAGAGCATAACACCTATGGAATCATTTATGATTTGTGATACACATTTCATCTTGATTATCTTTTAAGTTCTCACATCACCTATAGACAGTACAGCACATGGATTAGAGTAATGATACTAGAGCCAAACTGCTTCTTTAGTTTGGATTTCCATACTATCACTTATTAGCTATGTGACTCAGGGCAAGTTAACTTCTCTGATCCTCAGTTTTTTCACCTGTAAAATAAGGACACAGTGATACCTACCTCTAAGTACTTGGTGCTGTTAGAATTAAATGAGTTAATATGTAAGAACTTTGGATAGTGCCTCATATATAGTAAGAGTTGTATGTGCTATTATTAAATTATTATTATTGACTTTCTCCTAAATTTACAATACCTGACTAGTCATCTGATATTTACATGGGGTATACATACATAATGTTCAGCCACAAACTCAAGTGATCCCATCTTCTCACTTTTTTGCTGACTGATTTCAAATGCCTGGGTGCTATGCTTTACATATGATGCAAGATTCATTCCACCCTTTTCAGAGTCATTTCTGTTGTTGAACACTTCATCTATATTTACAACTTCAGTATTTTAATACTATTCTGAATTTTTATTTTCCTCATGCGTGTTCACACCCTAAATTTCAGTACTAACTGGTTTTATACTTGTAGATAATGGGGGTTAATAATATTTTTAAATACTTTGAAAACATGATTGGTATAAATACACCACGGGTAAGAAGGCTGGAGGAAATTTTAAAAGGAAATGGCAATACATAAGGAGAAAGCAGACGGCCAGATCATATAGGACTTTGCAAGCTCTGTAAAGATTTAGGGATAAATTTTTATAGCTATTATACATCTCTAAAGGGTTTTACAAGGTAAAGAGAACGGGGTTGATTTGGGAGGGGGGAAATCAAAGCAGCAGGAAAGACTAAACACAGGAGAATTAATAAGAAGGCTTTACAAAGACACTGGTGTTTTAGAATAGGGTGGGAACATTATGAATCCAGTTTTGCATGAATTGAGTTTGATATATGTGATATTTATGTGAAACATCTGATTGATGTAATGAAACAGTTGGGCCTTGGATTTAAAAAGATCATTGGGAAGACCAGAGTCTTAGTTCACTAACACATAATGAAAATGAAAACTATAATGATTTAAAAAAACAGCACTACAAGTTCCCTGGTGCCTAGTGGTTAGGATTCTGGGCTTTCAATCCCCGAATGTGGTCTAGGGTTGTGGTCTAGGGTCAATCCCTGGTTAGGGAACTGAGATCCTGCAAGTGGCATGGCATGGCCAACAAATAAAAATAAAAGAATATGTTTAAAAAATAGCATCATCTTTTTTATCAGTAATAATTTAACTATGACAGTAAAAGAATAGGCCAATGGGCCAGATATCCTTTTTGTCCCCCCATATGACAAAATGATTTGAATTTCTAGAAACAAGATATATTTATAAAATTTTCCGCTGCTGCTGCTGCTGAGTCACTTCAGTCGTGTCCGACTCTGTGCGACCCCACAGATGGCAGCCAACCAGGTTCCACTGCCCCTGGGATTCTGCAGGCAAGAACACCGGAGTGGGTTGCCATTTCCTTCTCCAATGCATGAAAGTGAAACGTGAAAGTGAAGTCACTCAGTCGTGTCCGACTCTTCGCGACCCCATGGATGGTAGCCCACCAGGCTCCTCCGTCCATGTGATTTTCCAGGCAAGAGTACTGGAGTGGGATGCCATTGCCTTCCCCAATAGTAATGGCCTAAAAATGATACAATATGTCATATTTCTAGTAGTATTTGGACAACTTCCTTCAGTGATGACCTTAACATCACTGGAAATAATTTTCTTTAATGTTGCCATCTGCAGTCACATATTTCTGTGAATTTGGGCTCTCACTATAATGGCTAAGACAGAGAAGAGAACCAGATGTTGAATCTTTTACTCTGATTCAGTTCTCTTCAGCTAAGCCAAATTTACGGAGAGCACCGTATTCAATGTAATTTCTACACCTGGCCCATTAATCATTAAGACAGGTAAAAACCTGGAGAACAATGGTCTTAGTTTCATTTCTAAAATGATAATAGCAATGTCTATTTTATAGAGCTGTTGAAGACTAAATAAATATTAAGTACTCAGAGTACCTAGTACACAGTAAGAAACCCATAAATACTAGAACGTACTGTGATTATTTTCAATCAAATCCCTTATGATTATACAGTGGAAGTGAGAAATAGATTTAAGGGACTAGATCTAATAGATAGAGTGCCTGATGAATTATGGACAGAGGTTCTTGACATTGTACAGGAGACATGGATCAAGACCATCCCATGGAAAAGAAATGCAAAAAAGCAAAATGGCTGTCTGGGGAGGCCTTACAAATAGCTGTGAAAAGAAGAGATGTGAAAAGCAAAGGAGAAAAGGAAAGATATAAGCATCTGAATGCAGAGTTCCAAAGAATAGCAAGGAGAGTTAAGAAAGCCTTCCTCAGTGATCAATGCAAAGAAATAGAGGAAAACAACAGAATGGGAAAGACTAGAGCTCTCTTCAAGAAAATTAGAGATACGAAAGGAACATTTCATGCAAAGATGTGCTCCATAAAGGACAGAAATGGCATGGATCTAACAGAAGCAGAAGATATTAAGAAGAGGTGGCAAGAATATACACACAGAACTATACAAAAAAGATCTTCATGACCAAGATAATCACGATGGTGTGATCGCTCACCTAGAGCCAGACATCCTGGAATATGAAGTCAAGTGGGCTACAAACAAAGCTAGTGGAGGTGATGGAATTCCAGTTGAGCTATTTCAAATCCTGAAAGATGATGCTGTGAAAGTGCTGCACTCAGTATGCCAGCAAATTTGGAAAACTCAGCAGTGGCCACAGGACTGGAAAAGGTGTTTTCATTCCAACCCCAAAGAAAGGCAATGCCAAAGAATGCTCAAACTACTGCACAACTACACTCATCTCACACGCTAGTAAAGTAATGCTCAAAATTCTCCAAGCCAGGCTTCAGCAATACGTGAACCATGAACTCCCTGATGTTCAAGCTGGTTTTAGAAAAGGCAGAGGAACCAGAGGTCAAATTGCCAATATCCGCTGAGTCATCGAAAAAGCAAAAGAGTTCCAGAAAAACATCTATTTCTGCTTTATTGACTATGCCAAAGCCTTTGACTGTGTGGATCACAACAAACTGTGGAAAATTCTGAGAGATGGCAATACCAGACCACCTGACCTGCCTCTTGAAAAACCTATATGAAGGCCAGGAAGCAACAGTTAGAACCGGACATGGAACAACAGACTGGTTCCAAATAGGAAAAGGAGTACGTCAAGGCTGTATATTGTCACCCTGCTTATTTAACTTATATGCAGAGTACGTCATGAAACACTGGGCTGGAAGAAGCACAAGCTGGAATCAAGATTGCTGGGAGAAATATCAATAACCTCAGATATGCAGATGACACCACACTTATGGCAGAAAGTGAAGAGGAACTAAAAAGGCTCTTGATGAAAGTGAAAGAGGAGAGTGAAAAAGTTGGCTTAAAGCTCAACATTCAGAAAGCTAAGATCATGGCATCTGGTCCCATCACTTCATGGGAAATAGATGGGGAAACAGTGGAAAGAGTGACTGACTTTATTTTTCTGGGCTCCAAAATCACTGCAGATGGTGACTGCAGCCATGAAATTTTTTAAAAGACGCTTACTCCTTGGAAGAAAAGTTATAACTAACTTAGATAGCATGTTGAAAAGCAGAGACATTACTTTGCCAACAAAGGTCCGTCTAGTCAAGGCTATGGTTTTTACAGTGGTCATGTATGGATGTGAGAGTTGGACTGTGAAGAAAGCTGAGTGCTGAAGAACTGATGCTTTTGAACTGTGGTGTTGGAGAAGACTCTTGAGAGTCCCTTGGACTGCAAGGAGATCCAACCAGTCCATTCTGAAGGAGATCAGCCCTGGGATTTCTTTGGAAGGAATGATGCTAAAGCTGAAACTCCAGTACTTTGGCCACCTCATGCGAAGAGTTCACTCATTGGAAAAGACTCTGATGCTGGGAGGGATTAGGGGCAGGAGGAAAAGGGGACGACAGAGGATGAGATGGCTGGATGGCATCACTGACTCGATGGACGTGAGTCTGAGTGAACTCCGGGAGTTGGTGATGGACAGGGGAGGCCTGGCGTGCTGCGATTCATGGGGTCGCATAGAGTCGGACACGACTGAGCGACTGAACTGGACTGAACTGACTGTGATTATTATTGAGCTGGAATAGTGTCTGCTCCCATTGCACTCCACAGAAATACAGTCAACAGTAGTTAGATTTCATATTGAGAGAAACTAACAATGAGCAAGTTTCCAAGAGTTAAGCACTGTATCAGAAACAGATAGAAAGTGGATTAAACAGTTTTATGTAGATTAATCTGGAATCCTGCCTCAACTCCATGGGAAAATCCTAGCATCTAAATTTGAAACCACTAATTTGCAAACTTTTGGAAACTAACTATAATAACTAGAAACTGCCTAATGTTAACAAACTAAAAAAGAAAAGTCAGGAAAACATGAGGGCTACTTAGGTATCAATGAAAATATATGTAAGTAGATTATCCACAATAAACCTTGCTTTTATTTGCAGAGTTGGGCAATCTATCATATTATCTTCTTTGTAAGGCTCTCACTTTTCTTAATCTTTTCATTTGGACCTAAGACTTCTGCTCCATAGACCTTCCCAACCTTCCTCAAGAACTACAGCACTCTCAAAGGGATGCTAGTCCCTCCTGCCCCAGGGCAAGCTTGGCTTCCTCCTTGCTTCTCCCAACTATTTTATTTCCCTCCTGCCCCAGGGCAAGCTTGGTTTCCTCCTTGTTTCTCCCAACTATTTTATTTCCAAGTACCATTCTCTGCTCTTTTGTGAAATTCCCTGCTGGTGAGATTCATATCTTCTCCTTTTAACTCTTGGTTACTAAATTCAAGACATTCTGCTTCATTAATAAAAGAATTCTGCACTTCATTCACAGTCTTCCTCTCCTACCTTATTTCCATACATCTACCAACTCAACTCCATCTGGATTTCCAGTACCTCTCCTAAATCCTCTTATTCATCAATCCCTGTGTTAACTTTCCTCTGTAGTTTACATTTCCTGGTCCACATCTTATCTATATTCTTTAATGTTCTTATCCCTTGTCCTTTTCTGACACGTCTAACAAACCCCTAATATCTACCTTCTATGCCTGTAGTTCAGTTACTAAGCACTTTATTAGAGTAAAATCATATAGCTGAGCAGAAAGGTTCCATTACTAGTTCCTGCAGACACACAAAAATAAAACTTAGCTACAATTATAAAAAAACTTTCGGTAAGTAATCCAATGGGAGATTACTCAATAAGTGGGAAATGAGTTAAACACTGGAGTAAAAAGAAGGCACCACTGTTTCTAGATAAGACAGTTATAGTATCAGTCAGTTCAGTTCAGTCGCTCAGTCGTGTCTGACTCTTTGCGACCCCATGAATCTCAGCACGCCAGGCCTCCCCTGTCCATCACCAACTCCCGGAGTTCACTCAGACTCACGTCCATCGAGTCAGTGATGCCATCCAGCCATCTCATCCTCTGTCGTCCCCTTCTCCTCCTGCCCCTAATCCTTCCCAGCATCAGAGTCTTTTCCAATGAGTCAACTCTTCGCATGAGGTGGAGTTATGGTATAGTAAGATAATAATACTTCCTAAATTAACTCATAGACTTATATGGTTTCAGAGAGCATTAATCAAAATATTTGTGGAATTTCAAAAGATTAATAAAATATACATGTAAAATGAAAGAATTTAAAAAAAGGGTATTCCTACCAAAGAATGAAATGGGGGAAAAATGATGGAGATAGGCCTTATTAGGTGTAAAAAGACAATATAATAAAGTGTTAGTAATAAAATAGTATAATATTTAAGTTAAAAATAGAAAATCAACTAATGAAAGAGAGGAGACGTTCTGGGAACAGAGTAGAACATTTAAAAAAAATTTAAGACAAAACCATGTAAAATTCCACATGGAAGGGAAAAAAGCATTTAATAAATAACACTGACTAAATTAAGTAATAACACTATGATACATTTTTTAAAACTTTTTAAATTACCAAGAACTATATATTTCTTGAGTTATAGAAAAATGACAATTCTTCCAGCTACTGGAGCAACAGTAGAAAGTTTAAGTGATAAAGCTACTAAATAAAATTAAAAAGATTAATTATAAAAATCAACAGAATTAAGATTAAAAAGCAAACAATCTGGGGCAAATATGCAATAAACAAAGATAGAGTCCACAGAAACAGGAATAAATGTAAAACTAACACTTGAGAAAATACCTAGCATCCTTCAGAATTATAAAAAGGAAGACAAAATACTTCACAATTTTCTAGTAAGCAAAAACACATTATAATGGTAAATCTGATACTGATAGGGCTATGAAGGAAGTCTTATACTATTGGTTGATTATCACAATTCTCTCTGTTGGGTTATCAACCAGGCAAAAGTGATTTGTTGTAGAACTGCTTACACATTTTGACTTGTATGGGGCTTTCCTTCTGCCTCAGTGGGTAAAGAATCCACTTGCCAATGCAGGAGACATGGGTTCTATCCCTGGGTCAGGAATATCCCCTGGAGAAGGAAATGGTAACCTCCTCCAGTATTCTTGCCTGGAAATACCATGGACAGAAGAGCCTGACAGGCTATACAGTCCATGGAGTCGCAAAAGGAGTTGGACACAACTTAGCGACTAAATGACAACCACCACCTACTTTGACTTGTAAATTCTATCCTACAGTATATAACACAAAGAAAATGACAAAGCTGTACATAATTATCTTAGCATTTTTGCTAACATGCTAAGTCACTTCAGTCACATCTGACTCTTTGAGACCCATGGACTGTAGCCTGCCAGGCTTCACTGTCCATGGGATTCTTCAGGCAAGAGTACTGGAGTGGGCTGCCATTTCTTCCTCCAGGGGATCTTCCTGACCCAGGGATCAGACCCACATCTCTTATGTCTCCTGTGTAGGCAGGCAGGTTCTTTACTACTAGTACCACCTGGGAAGCATCTTAGGAAGATTATACTAATCAATGACACACAAAAAACCCCACTAATACCAGCTGATGTTGAATTTATTACAGTGCCAGAAGGCCGTGCCAAGTGCTTTAAATATATTATTTCATTTTTCAATTCTAAGAGACAATAATTACCTCTATTTTACAGATGAGAAACCTGAAATACTGAACGTTAAGTAGCTTGCCCAAGACATACTACAGCATGCTTAAGGGTTAGGGTTTGCACTAAGGCCGAAGGCTCAAAATCCATGCTCTAAACCACAGAATACAGACTCTAAAAAAAAAAAAAAAAGAAAAAAATACCTACATGATTCAGTAAACCATAGGGTAAAATCCAAAGCCAGTCTGCACAGTGACTAAAAGTAGCATATAAAAAACTACACATACTGGGAAAAAACTTTTATTAACTAGTGTCAATCATAAAGACAAAACAAGAGTAATACCCACGGGACTTTCCTGGTGGTCCAGTGGTTAAAACTCTGTGCTTTCAATGCAGGGGGCACGGTTCCATCCCTGGTTGGGGAACTAAGATCCCACACGCCTTGAGGCAGAGCCAAAAAAAAAAAAAAAAAGTGATACCCAGAATCTTGTTACAGTCCTAAGAAGTGATGGAATTCCATGTATTTTATTCTTTTATAGTTCTTGGAAAGGAACAGATTACAAACCTTCTGCATACAGTCGCTCTGCTAGGAAAACTGCATCTCTGTAAGCATAGTGGTTTAGTGCTTGCCATATAGCAGCCTGTAAATAGAGGAAAAAGAACATAAATATACAGTTTCACAGTAACTCTTAGCACAGAGCCTTGCATATAATACTCAAATCAACACATCTAATTTAAGTAATAAAACCTCAATATCCACAGTGTAAACTCCGTAACCTATTAGATGAGACTCTTCACAGTATGGCTCCTAACATCTGAACTTACTCACTTAATTCTCCATGAACTTCTAGACCTCTGTGTCTTTGTATTTCCTTTTCCTTCCCTGGGGAGTGTGGGCTCCTTCATCTACCTACTCTTATAAATTGCACATCCTTGTAGACTCAGCTTTAATAATATCAACTTCATAAAGCTTTCTAAACTGGAGGCCTCTGTATGCATGCTAAGTTGCTTCAGTCATGTCTGACTGTGCAACTCTATGGACCATAGCTTGCCAGGCTCCTCTGTCCAAGAGATTCTTCAGGAAAGAATACTCCTAGAGTGCCATGCCTTCCTCCAGGGGATCTTCTGGATCCAAGGATTGAACCCACACCCCTTACATCTCCTTCATTGGCAGGCAGATTCTTTACCACTGGTGCCACCTTTGAAGCCCATACAAGGTCATATATGTTGGCTAAGTATATATGAAATAACTATTGCACTGGTAATTCAATTTAGGTTCATTATGGATTTAAAAGATTTTAACGGTTTGGTTAGTGAATTTAACCATCATTTACAGAATTGTACCTAAAGAAAAGTACCTAGGGTCTTATCCCCTTTTTTCCTAGTCCCAGTCTGTAACTGAATCTTTTCTCTAAACCTGTAGTTCCCTAAGTGGTCTTCCTGCCTGCAGGCTATAATGTAATCCATCCAGCCCAGAAATCCTGAGTTTGGACAGGAGCTCAAATTCATGTTCCATGACTGTGTCTTGGGCAGGTTACAATGTTTCCTAAGCCTTAGTTTCTTCATTTAAAACATAAGACTCCAATAAAGTACACAATGGTTCCTTGCATATACCTAATAACTAGTCAATAAATTTCAGATGCTGCCATCATCATTTTCATGTCTTCATCCCTGATCAAAACCTCCTAATGATTCCTCCTGGATGGTCCCACAAAGTTTACACAATAAACAGCTACAGAATAAAGTACAAACTCCTTAGTAAACCATTCAAATCCCTTTGGGCCTTCATCTTCCCTTTTCAGCTGTTGCTCGTCTCTCACCAAAGCTGCCTATGGTCTAGAACCAGAAAAGGCCTCCATCAGTGCCTAAACATCAGCTGTACTTTCACATTTCAAAGTACTGTTTGGGCTGTCCTTTAACTTCTACCTCGTGAAATGTGTCTTCTTCAAAATTCAACTAACATGGTATCTTCCTTTCACTGATCTATCCCATGCAATATTAATGACTCCATTCTATGAGGTCCCAGAAAATTCTGTTTCTACTTCAAAAAAATATATCAAGCTGTTTATTAGATTTAGTCATATATATTGTTTGATTAACTAGGCTGCAACTTCTGTGGGTAAAAGTCAGATTCTCTTTTTCTCTATAATTCCCTGGTTATCCTACTTAAGTAGTTATTTCCCTAATTATCCTAGATAACTGTCTTTAAACATAGTGAATGCTTAATAAATGCTTGTTGAATAAGTGTTTTAAAACTCTGAATCTAATTTCCACTTACTGATCTACAAACTTTTAGCAACCCAATATGGAGGTAAAATATAAAATATTCCTACTATAATTAAATTTGCTAACATGATTAAAACATTGTTGGCAACATAAAACAATACAAAGTAACATCCAGTAGTTTCTTCCTTGATACAGGTAAGCAAAACATTATAAAGGAATCAAGAATCTGGTAAGGAGATACAGGTCTGTCCAACTTAGCAGTTGGAATATATCAGATTTGGGGGCAATAATATTTTAGTGGTGTGACCTATAAATACCTGAAAGATAACCAGATTTTTATGGTTAATAGTAGCCTAGATCACATTATATGTAGAGTACATCATGAGAAATGCTGGGCTGGATGAAGCACAAGCTGGAATCAAGATTGCCAGGAGAAATATCAATAACCTCAGATATGCAGATGACACCACCCTTATGGCAGAAAGCAAAGAAGAACTAAAGAGCCTCTTGATGAAAGTGAAAGAGGAGAGTGAAAAAGTTGGCTTAAAACTCAACATTCAAAAAACTGGTCCCATCACTTCATGGCAAATAGATGGGGAAACAGTGGAAACAGTGACAGACTTTATTTTGGGGGGCTCCAAAATTGCTGCAGATGGTGACTGCAGCCATGAAATTAAAAGATGCTTGCTCTTTGGAAGAAAAGTTATGACCAACCTAGACAGCATACTAAAAACCAGAGACATTACTTTGCCAACAAAGGTCCATCTAGTCAAAGCTATGGTTTTTCCAGTAGTCATGTATGGATGTGAGAGTTGGACTATGAAGAAAGCTGAGTGCCGAAGAACTGGTGCTTTTGAACTGTGGTGCTGGAGAAGACTCTCGAGAATCCCTTGGACTGCAAGGAGATCCAACCAGTTCATCCTAAAAGAAATCAGTCCTGAATATTCATTAGGAGGACTAATGCTGAAGCTGAAACTAATACTTTGGCCACCTGATGAGAAGAACTGACTCATTTGAAAAGACCCTGATGCTGGGAAAGATTGAAGGCGGGAGGAGAAGGGGGAAGACAGAGGATGAGATGGTTGGATGGCATCACTGACTCAATGGACACAAGTTTGAGCAAGCTCCGGGAGGTGGTGATAGACAGGGAGGCCTGGTGTGCTGCAGCAGATGGGGTCCCAAAGAGTCGGACGCGACTGAACTGAACTGAGATCATGTTTCCATACTACTTAGATCGTTTTCCTTTAATATGCCTACCACTTTTTGGGGCTTCCCTGGTGGCTCAGAGGGTAAAACGTCTGCCTGCAATGTGGGAGACCTGGGTTCGATCCCTGGGTTGGGAAGATCCCCTGGAGAAGGAAATGGCAACCCACTCCAGTATTCCTGCCTGGAGAATCCCATGGATGGAGGAGCCTGGTGGGCTACAGTCCACGGGGTCGCAAAGAGTCAGACATGACTGAGCAACTTCACTTTCACTGACAATGAGAAATTATGAATAAGTCAGGTATTATTCTATAGACAAGTATCTGGTCATTGTCATCATGCTTTTGTTTTTTTATCAAACAGTTGGGTAGCTGAGACTTAGAACAAAAATATGTGGCATTAGCAAGGAGTGAACATAATAAGAATAGGTTTTAAACATACTACAGAATCACTGCTATCTAATTTACTTTTCCTCTATACTACAACACAGCAAAGATAGTTAAAAGGCCTTCAAAAAACAACAGTTAAAAACATATTTAAATTTAATTTGACTCAATTATTTATTGAAGGCTTAATATGATCCCCACACCTCAATCTAAGGCAGATAAAAAAGATTTCTCTGAGATTAATCTAGACGACTAAGTCAGTTCCCTGAGCTTTAGCTTTAATCGCCTGTAAAATAAGAATAAAAACACTTACCTCTGAGATAAGCTTAGCACAATGTCTGGTTAAATTCTAAACCCCCTAAAGAACTAATCTGGCCTTTTGGTGTTTTACCAGACCATAGATGACCTAGGGTTCTGGAACTATGCCTATAGGTATCTTTCAAATATACTCATTTAAATTAGGAAACTGTAATAATAGTGAAAGGAAGAACTCAATAAACATTTACTTTTAAAGGCAGACCATTTTTCCCTGGATTACTTTAACAGTGTCTTATTTAGCCCCTCTGAATTCTTTTCTACCCTGATTCATTTTCTCTTCCTATGAGTTTTTCACAAGTCAGAGCTGATCTTTACTTAAAATCCTTCAGTGGCTTCTAACTATTGTTGGCAATAAAAGGCAAGCCACCAAACCGGCAGTGTGCTACAGTCTGTACCTACCTCTTCGGTTCATCTCGTATCATGTTTTCTCATGCTGTCCATGTTAGCACAACGACCTTTCAGCTCCTCAAATCTGCCATGTTATCCTTCTGCCACAGGTCCTTTATACACAGTCCATTTTGCCTGGCGTACTCCCTCCTTTCCTTCGATCTATGCTAATTCTAGTCATTCTTTGGACTTCCTTCTTTTCCAGGGAAGGTTTTTTATAGGATACCCAGATGAGGTTAGGCATTCTTATACACTCTGATAACACCAAGTACCTTTCCTTTGCAGTATTTCTCACTGTTGTAAGTTTACACATATTTAGGAGAGTATATGAGTAATATCTTCCTCACTATAATATAAACTCTAAAAAGGTAGGGACTACATCTGGTTTTGCTCACTGGATACTCCCTAAAGTATATACTTTTTAAGCAGGTGCTTGAAATGAAGTGAAGTGATAACTAACATATATTGAATGAATAAACAAATGATCTTTGACTTCTTGCTGTCCTCTCATTGCTAGCATTTTACACATTAGTCTTAAATTTTTCTATATTTTTATATATCCAATAGTTAAGGATCTCTGGAAATCTTGAAAGAAACTCTGTGGTACACAGAGCTCTGTTTCTAATATAAATAATTATCACCTAAGTACTCCTTTATAAAATGAGGGATTTCCTAAGAACCTACTGAAAGAACACCGCGAGTAGAAAGAACAGATCCACAATTTGATGTTGGAGACCTGTGTTCAAACTTGTGTTCCAGGACTTCAACAGTGAGACTCTGGGGAATTATTTAACTTTTCTCAACCTCAATTTTCTCATCTGAAAAGTGGAACTCTATTTTTGGACTTGTGTAGATTAAATGAAATGATATGGTGCTTCTAGTATATTGACTGGCACTCATTAGGTACTTAAAAACCTTTTCCTTTTCCAACTCTTAAGATTAACAAATTCTACAGATATAATTGATAGTTTGTATTATATAATGTCTCCCATATATGCCACAATTGTTGATTTTGTAACACATAATCCACAAAAGACCCAATAATTGATTCACCAGCTCTGTCATCATCATCGCTACTGCTTACCAGGAAAATCTGGCACATAAATACTACAGCCAAGAAGTCCTAGAATTTTTGAGTTTCTTTCTTTTCAAAATTAAAGAAGTGGAAGTATCATATTCAAGAGTTCTATCCATTTCTGATTTAAAGTCAAGTTTTGCTCAGAATAAAATCATTCCTTTATCACCAATTCTTAAGGAGGTCAGAAAGTGATCGTGAAGGCAGCCAATAAAAACTTGCACACACCCTGGAAGTGAAACTTGACACATAGCTCCCATTACACTCTGCTCAAGCATGTGAGTGCCAGTATGTATCTTCTGGGGGAATGGAGTGGGGATGAACTATTCTCTAAAGCATGACAAATTGGGAGCTGATGACAGGCAGGGCTAAGATTAGCGACGACCCGCCCCGCCCGCCCCCATTCATCCCTTCCCTTGCTCAACTGCTGGTGTAAACCTGCCCCTAAAAGAATAACACTCAGTGCATCACTTCAGGTGTTCTATAAATTAAAACCAGATGGAAGAAATGCTGCTAAAGGTTATGAAGCCAAACTGAGCAACACCACCACTGAGCCCCCAAATAAGGTTAAAAGAGAAATTTTGCTGCTTAAACTAACGAGTCAGTTCTAGACCACACTGACTTTTAAAGATAATTAAATCAACACCACAGAAATTAAATGGCAAAGTTCCTTCCTTCTCCTTGTTGCTCTTCTTAAATATGAAATATTATTTTAAATATAAACAAACCTCTGTAAATTGTACAACTAACTCAGACTTAAATATGACCACCTAGATTGTGTTATTCTTGTTTTTTTCAAAAAAGAAAATAGGTGTCTTCTTTTAGACCATTAAAAAAAATGGACAACATAGGAAGGTATGAAGAAAAAATCGCTTTGGAATTTTCCTACTATACATTACAGTGTAATTTCTTGAACTCTAATTTATTTCAGGTCTATATCAATGGTTCTCAGTTTGAGCAATTTTGTCCCACAAAGGACATGTAGTAATGTCTAGGGGGCATTTTGTTTGTCACAAATGGAGTGGGCATATAGCAGGTAGATGGCAAGGACACTGCCAAACACAGGACAATATCCCCACAACAAAAAATTAGCTTGCTGAAAACATCAATAGTGCCAAGACTGATAAACCCTGATGTCCACTACTGTGTAACTTACTAGCCTGTATGTCTCCCTAAATCTTGTCTTGTCCCACCTTCCCAATAGCACCAGATTAATTTTTTCCCAAGCAGTGCTTTCATTATAATTTTTCTGTTCAAAAACCTATAATGGCTATTTTACCAACAAATTAAATCTAAATTCCTCATCCTGGATGTTAAGTCCCCTTGTAACCTGATTCTACCCGACTAGCAAAACCTTATCTTTTCTGTTCTCAATTCCCATTCTAGACAAGGCTATAATTTTTATTGTTTTCTTGTTCCTGAGCACCATTCTCAACTTTGGGCTTTTGCTCATGCCATTCAGTGCCAAGCATATTCTCCTCTACCAATTCAAACCCTTTTGACTTTCTAAAGCTTTAAGTTCTACTCCTTCCAGAAACCTTTTCCATCTTTCCAGTCCACAAGGATCTCTCTTTACTGAATTTATTATTATCTGTGCAAACACATACATACTGACTTGCAACATTATTCAGTTGCTCCCATTAAGCATATTTATCTTCCCAAAAAGACTGGACCCCTCAAAAGATGAGAAGTTATATATCTACATTTCTACTGGTTGGTTTCACAAATATCTTATTTTGTTCACAACATAACTCTAATGGTCCTCCTTCAAATTTGTTTTCCCTGCAAAGAATTCTCCATTTATTAAACATTACCCCCCAAATGAAATCTAGGTAACTGTTCTTGATTCCCTCACAAATGATCAATTTCCATGACGCATTGATTCTACCTCCAAAATATCTCTTGAACTTAATCTACCTCTTTCCTATTCCACTGCTACCACTTTAGTATAGGTTACCAATCCCAAAGAAAGGAAATGCCAAAGAATGCTCAAACTACCACACAATTGCACTCATCTCACACGCTAGTAAAGTAATGCTCAAAATTCTCCAAGCCAGGCTTCAGCAAAACATGAACCGTGAACTTCCAGATGTTCAAGCTGGTTTTAGAAAAGGCAGAGGAACCAGAGGTCAAATTGCCAATATCCGCTGAGTCATCGAAAAAGCAAGAGCGTTCCAGAAAAACATCTATTTCTGCTTTATTGACTATGCCAAAGCCTTTAACTGTGTGGATCACAACAAACTGTGGAAAATTCTGAAAGAGATGGCAATACCAGACCACCTGACCTGCCTCTTGAAAAACCTGTATGTACGTCAGGAAGCAACAGAACTGGACATGGAACAACAAACTGGTTCCAAATAGGAAAAGGAGTACGTCAAGGCTGTATATTGTGACCCTGCTTATTTAACTTATATGCAACGTATATCATGAGAAACTCTGGGGGTGGAGGAAGCACAGGCTGGAATCAAGATTGCCGGGAGAAATATCAATAACCTCAGATATGCAGATGACACGCCGCTTATGGCAGAAAGTGAAGAGAAACTAAAGAGCCTCTTGATGAAAGTGAAAGAGGAGAGTGAAAAAGTTGGCTTAAAGCTCAACATTCAGACAGCTAAGAGCTTGGCATCTGGTCCCATCACTTCATGGAAAATAGATGGGGAAACAGTGGAAAGAGTGACTGACTTTATTTTTCTGGGCTCTAAAATCACTGCAGGTGGTGATTGCAACCATGAAATTAAAAGACGCTTACTCCTAAGAAAGAAAGTTATGACCAACCTAGACAGCATATTAAAAAGCAGAGACATTACTTTGCCAACAAAGGTCTGTCTAGTCAAGGCTATGGTTTTTCCAGTGGTCATGGATGGAAAAGGAGTATGTCAAGGCTGTATATTGTCACCCTGCTTATTTAACTTATATGCAAAGTATATCATGAGAAACTCTGGGGGTGGAGGAAGCACAGGCTGGAATCAAGATTGCCGGGAGAAATATCAATAACCTCAATAACCAATAGGAGAGTTGGACTATAAAGAAAGCAGAAGTGCCGAAGAATTGATGCTTCTGAACTGTGGTGTTGGAGAAGCCTCTTGAGAGTCCCTTAGACTGCAAGGAGATCCAACCAGTCCATCCTAAAGGAGATCAGTTCTGGGTTTTCATTGGAGGGTCTAATGTTGAAGTTGAAACTCCAATACTTTGGCACACCTGATGGGAAGAACTGATTATCAATAACCAATAACCTGCAGTTCATGGGGTTGCAAAGAGTTGGACTGACTGAGCGACTGAACTGCACCATCATCTTAAGACTGTATTTATTCTTGCCTTCTTCCCTGACCTTTCACATACAGTAGCCAGGGATCTTAACATCTATATCAGATTATGTCAACCCCCAGCTGAAAAGTCATCAGTGATTCCCCATGACACTTAGAATGAAAAATGAACTCCTTACTATGCCCGTACATTCGTATGGAACTCCAGCCACACTGGCCTTCTTTCAGGTCTTCCAATGCCAAGTTGTACAATGTCTCAGGTACTTTGCACATGCTGTTTTCTCTGCTTGTAATTTCTCCAAATTGTTTGTGTCTCAAACTTCAAACTCAGCTACAATGTTATTTGCTCAAAAGGAACTTTCCTAACATCCTTTTTAGAGAAGGTTTTAGAATGTCTTTTATCTGTGCTTGACACATAGCAGGTGCATAACATTCTTTCCAATTTGATTATTTCATTGAGGCTGCTTCTGAACTTTGATGGTCTAACTGCAAACCTGACTGAAGTCAGGACCCTCTTTTTAGGTCTCTCTCCTAACACCCTACTTAGAGTACCGTTCTTATCACAATTTATAATTATTAATTTGTGATTATTTGTCTCATGCTTTCTCTATATATAAGCACAAAGGCTGTATCAGGGCACGAGTCCATAAAGGAAATATCACATATCTGTAATGATTTCCTTCTCTATCTCCCCACTCCAAAGTACATCCTCTCAGTTCAGGTACTATGCAGCACTGTCTTCAAAATACTGTATTGTACCTAAATATGAGAATCTGTTTTCTAAAAGAAAATTTCATAAACAAATGTATTTCAGCTAACCTGAATACATTTTTTGAATGAAGACCAAATAGTGAAATGGTATTGATTTATCAATTTAGCTATATATATATGTGTATATATATTTTTTTACAATCATAAAATATATTTAGGAATTTCTTTTCTACTCTATCGAATAGAACATTTTATTAAAAAGCCTTTATTTGGGAGAGGGGTAATCATCTAACACAATTTTCCTGAATACACCATCTTCAATTCTAAGTTATTTGAAAATGGTACCCTTTGAATTTGTGATAGATGCTGTCCCTGTACTTCTTATCCCAAGCCAAAAGTATTCCTTCACTATCTGTTGCTGCTGCTGCTAAGTCGCTTCAGTCGTGTCTGACTCTGTGCGACCTCACAGACAGCAGCCCACCAAGCTCCACCATCCCTGAGATTCTCCAGGCAAGAACACTGGAGTGGGTTGCTATTTCCTTCTCCAGTGGATGAAAGTGAAAATGGAAAGTGAAGTCGCTCAGTCGTGTCCAACTCTTGGAGACTCCATGGACCACAGCCTACTAGGCTTCTCTGTCCGTAGGATTTCCAGGGAAGAGTACTGGAGTGGGTTGCCATTGCCTTCTCCGCCTTCACTATCTAAGCTAAGCTAAGCTAAGTCACTTCAGTCGTGTCCGACTCTTAGTGACCCCACGGACTGCAGCCTACCAGGCTCCTCCGTCCATGGGATTTTTCCAGGCAAGAGTACTGGAGTGGGGTGCCACTGCCTTCTCTGCTTCACTATTTAATGATCTCTAAAACAATATTATGTGTAAAAGCAACCAGTTACTATACTGCTTATTAAGATGATTTTTCCAAGGCTTTTTTTTTTTTTTTTACAACTTCATTCAACACTTCCGTGATGTCTTACCCCCCAGGAATAATTGATAAATCTATGTAAAATTAAAAATCAATTTCATCAGGTAGATTTTATACACATTCAAATTAGCACTGATTCAAGTCACTTAGGCTAGCAATTATTCCTTCCCATATAGATATTTTAAAAATTAAATGAATGACAGAATTTCTGCCTCATAATAGAGATTTTTGAAGACTCAAAGTAATACTTTTTTATAAGAGATAATTTGGAAGAAGTGCTTATATTTAGGCTTACATGGTATATCAAACTGAGTATCCCATGTTTAAGCTTTAAAAAAAGAAAAAGAAAAATTCAGTTGCTCATCTTTTCTCTCAACTTTTTTCTATGCCTAATAACAATGGCACCCCACTCCAGTACTCTTGCCTGGAAAATCCTATGGACAGAAGAGCCTGGTGGGCTGCAGTCCACTGGGTCACTAAGAGTCGGACACAATTGAACGACTTCACTTTCACTTTCACGCACTGGAGAAGGAAATGGCAACCCACTCCAGTGTTCTTGCCTAGAGAATCTTAGGGACGGTGGAGCCTGGTGGGCTGCCGTCTATGGGGTCACACAGAGTCGGACATGACTGAAGCGACTTAACAGCAGCAGCAGCAGCAGCAATAACACTTCAAACCCTGAGACAACCCTCAAAAGGACACACCTTTCCAACTTACTCTCATTCCTTTACAAATATAAGCAATCACTTATTATAGTTTAAAAAGCCAGCATTACTTGTTCTCCTATTGCTCTAGATCCCTTCTTGAACGGCTTCTTATACTAAAAATTACAACCAAAATTCTCCCCTAATTATATCCTAAAACTTGTTACCACTGTCAGTGGGTTGTGTGTGGGGAGTAGACAAATTTGACTCTTGAGCCTTAAAAATATCTAAATGCATTACTGCTAAGAGTACTTTAATGAAAAACAGAAAACTTGATGTGTTTATCATACAAGGAATATCTTTATCAAGGAAGTGGCTACATATTTCTCTCCATGCTTTTATGCAAATTAGGTGCCTCTGGTGATAAAGAACCCGCCTGTCAATGCAAGAGATGTAAGAGGCACAGGGTTGATCCCTGGGTGGGGAAGATCCCCTGGAGGAGGGCATGGCAACCCACTCCAGTATTCTTGCCTGGAGAATCCCATGGACAGAGGAGCCTGGAAGGCTACAGTCTACAGGGTCGCAGAGAGTCAGACACGACTGAAGTGACTTGCCACAGATGCACAGGCTATCCATAAAACTAGTTTATCATCTTAGAAGCCATATCTATAAGGCAAATGTATCATTAACTGTTAAGACAAAATAACAAAAACATTAAACAGAAATTAAACAACTTGAGTAATCTGCTTATCCATTTTAGAAGGTATAGATAGCAACTTATAATTTCACCTTAGGTCTCAAAAAAAAAAAATTAAAAAGGGACTCTTTTACTAGTAAATTTGGATGGAAAGAAACAGCTTTGAAAGCACCAGTATAATGTACAAACAGAACTGTTGGTACAATTCTGTACAGAAGACAGAATCCCCCATTACACTACTTAAAAAATTAATAGCTGCTATACGTAAACAGCTAAAGAAAGAGACAAATAGGAGAAACTGGTATTTCATCCTGTGATGAAAAAAATTAAAGAAATATGGAAGGAGTGATGTAGTAAAATATTTTACTATTTGATATCACAGGTCTTTAAGAGCAACATGAAGCAATTTCTAAAATCGGTTTGCTTTCAAAATAAAGTGCATGACTCAATGACATCAGTTGATAGAGGTCAACTCTTCTAATCAAGTCAAAGATCATATGATAGGGTAAAACGTCTCCCAGACCTGGTCCATCACCAAGGGACAAAAGATTTAGTTTCTTCAGATGGCAGAAGGGGGAAATGACTTGGCACCGCATCACACCCTTAAAATCCAATAGGGTTTCTTACATGCCAACAGAGCACTGTGCGTCAAAGCAAACCTTGGTGTAGTGTGGATGGAAAAACCATGATTTGTCTTTCATTTCCTGAACGCCTTATAAACATGCACAGTAAAACACTCCTGATCCCCATCACAGGTCATGGAAAAAAACCGATTTGCTGTTTCCAACCCCTCCCCTTGCATAGGTGCTTGCGCCTCTGCACTGGGCCTTGGGGGTTCTCTTCGCAGATCATTGTCCGGAGGGAAACAGTGAACGAGGAAAGGCAACGTGGGCTAGACAGTTTGTCAGCAAAACAGAAATCAGTATTAAAAACACCGATCCTACCCTCCCTCCACTTTCTCCTAGAAAACAAAAACAAAACCAACACTCGCCCCGCAAACTTGCCCCACCATTATGAAGATCGTACAGGCGTTGATCAAATGTGCGTCCCAACCATCCTTGGGCAAGAGAGCACCTGGGGCGAGTTTTCGGCCCCTCATCGCTCAGCCCGGCCCGGGCCCAGCCCCTGGGCTGACAGGAGGGGCTCGCCCGACATTGGCCCGGAGGGAAAAGCAGGGATTATCGCCGAACTCCGCTCACACCCGGGGAAGAAGTAACGCAGGGCCAGAGAGAACGCGGCTGAGGCTGCGGGCAAGGCCTCGGAGCTGACGAGAAGACAGGCAGGAGCCGGCGTGAGGTGAGGCGGGAGAAGCAGCAGGGCCTAGGCCGCACCAGGCCGCGAAGTGGCCATACGCCGCTTCCCGGCCGGGGCTGCGAGCCAAGCCTCAGAGAAGAGGGTTACCATTACCTGGACGGGTTCCTGCAGCACCGTCATCCTGGAGGTTCAGGCCCACTTTCTGCAGTGCCTCAGGCCCCCCCCGTAGCGACTCCGGCCCGGCCAGCCCCGGCTCATTTAAACTCACCAGCGACCGTTACCGGGGGATGGGGGAGGCCGAGCGAGAGCCGAGTATCTCCGAGCGGGACACGGAAAAACCCGAAGTGGAGAGACGCGCGCGGGAGCCAGACGGAAAGGCCCGAAGGAGACCGGAAATACCCGAGGTGAATCGGCGGAGGAGAACGCCGTTGCCGGAAGTTGTCGAGGAGTACCGGAGACGACCGAGCGTGATCCAAAGCTTCTGTTCCTCTTCTCGGTCACGCCTTCACTCACGCACGCCACGCCCCGCCGGCCCTTAGGCAGGGGCACGCCCAATCGGTAACCAATAGGCTGGGCGTGGCGTGCTGGAGTCGGCCGGCAGCGTTACGTGGCCGGGCTTCAGTCTTGATTCGCCGTTCAAGCTTGCTGGATTAATTGGTGCGCGGTGGATTAAGCAGGGGGTTAAACTCAAGAGTTTGGGGCTGATTTTAATTAATCAAGAGATATCTGTCTGTTAAGTTTAGGTCATTTATCCATTCCTGAACTCTTATTCATGGCTCAAAGGGAAATAGGAAATTGGAAAGACTTCCCTTTCACTTTTCACTTTCATGCATTGGAGAAGGAAATGGCAACCCACTCCAGTGTTCTTGCCTGGAGAATCCCAGGGACGGGGGAGCCTAATGGTCTGCCGTCTATGGGGTCACACAGAGTCGGACACGACTGAAGCGACTTAGCAGCAGCAGCAGCAGCCACTATTTAAAGATTCAATTTGACCCCTGTCCTCAGATTACGGTCTGTTTAACGGAAAAGTAATGTAACAAAGAATGTTATATTATGTGATGCCCATTATAAGTGATGTAAAAATCCAGAAGAGAGGAAAGGGAAATTGAGAAAGTCTCTGAGAGACAGACTTTATTTTGGGGGGCTCCAAAGTCACTGCAGATGGTGATTGAAGCCATGAAATTAAAAGATGCTTGCTCCTTGGAAGAAAAGCTATAACCAACCTAGATAGCGTATTGAAAAGCAGAGACATTACTTTGCCAACAAAGGTCCATTTTATCAAAGCTATGGTTTTTCCACTGGTCATGTATGGATGTGAGAGTTGGACCACGAAGAGAGTTGAGCCCGGAAGAATTGATGGTTTTGAACAGTGCTGTTGGAGAAGACTCTTGAGAGTCCCTTGGACTGCAAGGAGATCTAACCAGTCCATCCTAAAGGAAATTAGTCCTGAATATTCATTGGAAGAACTGATGCTAAAGCTGAAACTCCAATATTTTGGCCACCTGATTTGAAGAACTGACTCATTTGAAAAGACCCTGATGCTGGAAAAGATTGAATATGGGAGGAGAAGGGGACGACAGAGGATGAGATGTCTGGATAGCATCACCGACTCAATGGACATGAGTTTGAGCAAACTCCAGAAGATGAACAGGGAAACCTGGCATGCTGCAGTCCATGGGGTCACAAAGAGTCGAACACTACTGAGGGACTGAAATGAAGATGAGAAAAGCTGCTGCTAAGTCGCTTCAGTCATCTCCAACTCTGTGCGACCCCATAGACGGCAGCCCACCAGGCTCTGCTGTCCCTGGGATTCTCCAGGCAAGAACACTGGAGTGGGTTGCCATTTCCTTCTCCAATGCATGAAAGTAAAAAGTGAAAGTGAAGTGATTATTTAGGTGGCCAGATCATGGAAAATCTCAGAAACAGGGCAGAAATGTTTATTCTTGATAGGAGAGGCATTGTCACGTATTGGGAAATCAGGAGGTTGGATTTCAATTTTATTTCTGGCACTATTAGCTTTAGGTCCTTAGGCAAGTCACAGCCTCACTGAATTTGTATTTCTTTAGTTTAAAAACAACCATTAAGAGGACGAAATGCATTAATGTATGTGATTGTGTAACACACACGGTGAGTGAGTGAGTGAAGTCGCTCAGTCGTGTTCGACTCTTTACGACCCCATAGACAGTAGCCTACCAGGCTCCTCTGTCCATTGGATTTTCCAAGCAAGAGTACTGGAGTGGGTTGCCATTTCCTTCTCCAACACACATAGGAGGCTCTCAAATTTCCTTCCTACTACTTCTCCCCCTAAAGTGTGTGAACAGGGAACTATTAAAATTTTAGTTTTTGGTAGATGAGAAAAACAGTCTTTGCAATATTTTTAAAATTGAAATATAGTTGATTTACAAGATTGTGCTATTTTCAGGTGTATAGCAAAGTGATTCAGATATGTATTTTTTCAGATTATTTTTCCACTATAGGTTATGCAAGATATTTTTTATAGTTCCTTGTGCTATATGGTAAATCCTAGTTGCTTATCTATTTCATGTATAGTAGTTTGTATCTATTAACCTCATGTTCTTAGTTTACCTTTCTTTCCCTCCCTTTTCCCTTCTGTATCCATAAGGTTGAAGAAAACAGTTTTTGAAGGTTGACTTCCTAATCAGTGCATTTCTAGGCTAGATGTGGGACTTCAATTTTAAAAACATTGCAAAGACTGTTTTTCTCAATAGTGTATTCCATTTGTGTGGATATTTCTCTTTCTGGTTCTAACATTTTATGTAGATGAAATCAGTTTAGAATGGGTCACTCCTTCCTTTGGGTGTTGCTGTGGGGGGGAGCGGTGGCGTGGGTGTTTTGTTTTGTTGACAGAGCTATAGCCTTTACTGGTGGCCATCTCTAGTCACTGCTTGTGTGCTTGTAGCCCCAGAAAGGGTAAGGTGATCTTATGCAGCCCTGTGCCTTGCAGGGTTGGGCTGGGTGAATTAGAGTGGGAATAGTGTCCAGTATGGTAGTCACTACCTAAAGTTTAGTTAAAATCAAGTAAAATTTAAAATGAAGCTCTTCAGATGCCCTATCCCCATTCCAGGGACTCAGTAGAGACATGTAGCTAGTGATTCCCATACTGGATAGCACAGGTACAGATTATTACCATCATTGGCTTGATTAGAACTGTAAGATCCAGGATGGCTTCACTCACATGTTTGGGGCCTTGGTGCTGGTTGTTGGCTGAGCCCCTTATTTCTCTTCCGCATGACTTCACATCAGTCAGTCGTCTGACCCTAACTTCTTGACTTGGCACCTGGCAACCAAGAAGGCAAAAACAGAAGCTGTAAGGCCCCTTAAGGCCCAGGTCTGTAAGTCAAGCTCCATCACTTCTAGTTGGTCAAATTAAGACACAGAGGCCGACTGGATTCAACTGGAGGAGAAATAAGAGTCCACCTGTAGATGGGAAGAGTGGCAAAGCGACACTGCAAAAGGCATGTGCCATGGGAAGGATCGATCATCTTTGAAAACAGTCTACCAGGTTTGAGATGCCAAATGAGAGAATCTGGTAGGGGAATGGAAAGAAAGTGTGTGTAGGGGGGTAATTACTCCTAAAATGTGACACAATATTACTCTTAAAATGTGCTGCTTTAACTGAACACGGCACTCCAGATTTATTCCAATGAATTCAGAATACAATAGAACTCATGCTTTTATTATCTGGATGACTTCTATTAAAGTGGGCTAAAGTTTTACTTACATAACTCTGATCCTGCTAAGCTTTTGGTCATTTTACACACACACAGCACTTTTTCACACAACAGGCTTCCAAGTCATGTACCTGAGCATTTGATTCTTGTGAATTTCAATGTAGAAACTTACAACACAGGATATATAAAGCAGATTTTTGTGTGTATGAAAATGTGTGTCTAGACTCAGCATTTAGAGATTCTGTGATGTTTGTCACGCTGGCTCATAAGCTTAGAATTTGCCTAAAGTCCCACTTTGCCCCCCCCATACCCTTTTTTTCTTTTTTCAGAAAAAGAGCATCTCTTTTCTGAACATTGGTCATGGGCTAACACATTTGTTGTGGTTTTGTGCTCATTCACAGCAAGACCACATTTGTTTGAAATTGTGCTTCAAGGGACTCTTTTAGACCATTTTTACTTCCTTTTCTATTCCTGATTGACCTACTTAAACTCACCATCCAGCAACTACTTGGGCATCCTGCTGTCACCCCGATCCACATATATTTAGCTGGCAAGTGGACTTAGATTACAGTAAGCATTATTCCAAACATGATAATTTTTCCTTTTTCTTAGCCTGCCTCTTGTTCTGTTTCCATTCAATCGGATTGGAGATCAGGGTTTAGGGAACTATTCAAGAGGCTAGACATGGTACCATTGACAAGGTACAGGCCCACTGAGATAACCCAGAGAAAGCTCACTCTTCTCAATTCCTTGAGTCCTCCTTATCTGTACCCTTCTTTTGTCCCTGTTGTACACTGCCTCTTATCCTCTTTATATTACCTACTGTGAGGCTCTGTCCGTCTCTCCCCACCCCACATATCTTTGCTCCCCCTAGTCATCAAATCAACCCCTTGAGACTTCCCTGGTGGTCCAGGGGCTCAGACTCCGAGTTCTCAATGCAGGGGTCCCTGGCTCAATCCCTGAGCAGGGTATTAGATCCCACATGCTGCATCTAAGACTCAGCACAACCAAATAAATACATGATAAAAAAATATTTTTTAAAAAACAATACATACCGTGTTGAAAGTGAAAGTGAAAGTGAAGTTGCTCAGTTGTGTCCGACTCTTCACGACCCCATGGACGGTAGCCCACCAGGCTCCTCCGTCCATGCGATTTGCCAGGCAAGAGTACTGGAGTGGGGTGCCATTGCCTTCTCCGATAGTAATGGCCTAAAAATGATACAATATGTCATATTTCTAGTAGTATTTGGACAACTTCCTTCAGTGATGACCTTAACATCACTGGAAATAATTTTCTTTAATGTTGCCATTTCCAGTCACGTATTTCTGTGAATTTGGGCTCTCACTATAATGGCTAAGACAGAGAAGAGAATCAGATGCTGAATCTTTTACTCTGATTCAGTTCTCTTCAGCTAAGCCAAATTTACGGAAAGCACTGTATGCAATGCAATTTCTACACCTGGCCCATTAATCATTAAGACAGGTAAAAACAAAGTATTGCATTTAAAAAAAACATTCCTTTACTCTGGCATCTCTGATCACACCATTTCCCGGTTTTCTTTCTACTGTTCTGTTTCGTATCAGTTTCCTTTACAGAACTTCTAATATCAGAATGCTTCACGGGTTCAGTTCTAGGCTTTCTCACTCTATATGTTCTTCCAAGGTGAACTTATTCTCATGGTTTCAGTTTTTTTTTAATTGAAAATTGTTCCATAGTCTGTATCTCCAGCCAGGCTCTTCTTAGAACTCCAGGCCTAAATGCCTAGCTGTCAGCTGGATATCTCTGGGTGTCTCACAGGTACTTTGTTCAGAATGGAAATCCTCACTCTTCTATTTGAATTATTATCTGTCCCAGTTTCTCCATTGCCCAAACCTGAAACCACTCTTTTTCTTTAATAACCCTAATGTCTGGTCTCAAAGCCCTGCTGATTTTACCTCCTAAATGTACCTTCAAGTCTCACCTGCCTCCAAAAACAAGTCTAATCATGTCAGGACTCTCCTCCCTAAGCCTCTCCACTGTTGACCTAAAGCAAATAGACTTCCAGTTATTGCTTCAGCATAAAAATGGGTTTATTTGGGACAGTGAAGAAGTGCAGGGTCTGCAACCATGGTGAGCCACATGTCACCAGCAAAAAAAAATGGAGAAAGAGAACTCTTTTATGGCAGGGAAAAGGAAGTTGGGAGGGCTATAATAAATAAAAAGTCAATGACTCTTCTTTGGCTGAGTTGTGTCAGTCTCTCATTGACAGAGCTCTTGCCAGAAAAGAGGAAGTCTTTCTTCTTCCTACTGAACTCTCTTATTGTCTGGGGGTGTGAGAGCTCCCTCTTCTGGTCTCCCAACTCTATTTTGATTGAAGTTTCTGTTGATTAACTTTTTTTTTTTTTTTGAACATTTATTTGTCTGTACCGGGTCTTCGATGAGGCACGTGGGGTCTTTGATCTTTGTTGGGGCATGGGGGATCTTTAGTTGAGGCATGTGAACTCTTTTTTTTCTTTTTATTTATTTTTAATTGAAGGGTAATTACAATATTGTGTTGGTTTCTGCCATACATCAACATGGATCAGCCGTAGGTATACATATGTTCCCTCCCTCATGAGCTTCCCTCCCACCTCCCACCCCATCCCATACCTCTAGGTTGTCACAGAGCCCTGGTGTGAGTTCCCTAAGTCATACAGCAAGTTCCTACTGATTGTCTGTTTTACATATGTTAGTGTATGTTTCCAGAGGCATGTGAACTCTTAGCTGCAGCGTGTAGGATCTAGTTCCATGACCAGGGGATCGAACCTGCATCCCTAACACTGGGAGCAAGAAGTCTTAGCCACTGGAACACCAGGGAAGTCCCCTGATTAACTCTTTACATGCCCCAATTCAGGATTTCCCATTGTTCTCAGGATATAGTCCAAAACCTTTAACTAGTCTTAACAGGGCTATCCAAGGTCTAGTCTCTGCTTCCTTATTCAGCCTTATCTCACTTGTTTCCCTCTTATACTATATATTCCAGTGAAGGAGATCAGAAAATGCCACTTTGGCATGAAGATTATTCTGAACTGAAAGCAAGGCAACAAATATAGATATTTTTGCCCACCCACCCCCATCTGCCTAAAAGCAGACATAAATTCTCCTTTGTGAAGGTGTTTCCTCTCCCCTCTCCTGTAAAAGAAAGAGGAAAACAACCATTATCACTGGAAACAGAGCTGGCACTGAGTTGGTTCTGCACCAAAAAACCTTATTAAAATAACCTTTATCTTCCTTTAGTTTCCCCATATATTACCTTTCCATAATATAGTACCCCTAGAAGCCCAAACACTATTTCTTTGTCTTGTTGCTGCTGCTGCTGCTAAGTCGCTTCAGTCGTCTCCGACTCTGTGCGACCCCGTAGACGGCAGCCCACCAGGCTCCCCTGTCCCTGGGATTCTCCAGGCAAGAACACTGGAGTGGGTTGCCATTTCCTTCTCCAATGCATGAAAGTGAAAAGTGCAAGTGAAGTCACTCAGTCGTGTCTGACTCTTTGTCTTGTTACTTCTCCACAAATGTGGAGAATCATCTATGCTAAGATGATAGGTAAGGCCCAGGTTCTAACCACCTCTTTAAGTTACTTATCACTGAATTCTCCTGTGTGTATGCACATTGCATGTGTAAATAAAATCTTGTTTTTAAAATTCTCGTAATCTATCTTTTGTCAGTTTAATTTGCACGGCCCCAGAGACTGAATTTATGAGGATAGAGGGAAAAGTCCTTGCCCTCCCCCCACCCACCCCCACCGTACTAGCTACATGGAACTTCTTAACCCACTTTCTTGTCCCAGAGACATTGTATATATTGCTATCCCTGTCCAGATACTCTAGTTCAACTCTTCACTTGGCTGTCTCTACCCATCCTCCATATTTCACTTCTTTAGTTTTTTTCTGACCTATTGGAATACAGGGGTAGTTTGGCTATCCCTGCTTTTCCTTGAGTGCTAACATACTTGTCATTACTCTTATCACCCTTTACTGTGATAACTTGTTTAATTGCCCTCTTCCTCTCTAACCCATAAGCTTCATGAGGAAAGAAGCCCTGTTTCCTGTTCCAGGTTGTATTCTCCACACTTAGTATAGTATCTGCTGCTGCTAAGTCGCTTCAGTCGTGTCTGACTCTGTGCGACCCCATAGACGGCAGCCCACCAGGCTCCCCCGTCCCTGGGATTCTCCAGGCAAGAACACTGGAGTGGGTTGCCATTTCCTTCTCCAATGCATGAAAGTGAAAAGTGAAAGTGAAGTCGCTCAGTCGTGTCCAAATCTTCACGACCCCATGGACTGCAGCCCACCAGGCTCCTCCGTCCATGGGATTTTCCAGGCAAGCGTACTGGAATGGGGTGCCATTGCCTTCTACAGGCAAACCTTGGAGATATTTTGAGTTCTAATCCAGACCATCAAATAAAGCAATTATCAAAGCAAAGCAAGTCACATGAATTTTTAGGGCTCCCAGTACATATAATGGAGAAGGCAATGGCAACCCACTCCAATACTCTTGCCTGGAAAATCCCATGGACGGAGGAGACCGGTAGGCTGCAGTCCATGGGGTCTCTAAGAGTCAGACACGACTGAGCAACGAGTTCTCTTTCACTTTTCACTTTCATGCTTTGGAGAAGGAAACGGCAACCCACCCCACTGTTCTTGCCTGGAGAATCCCAAGGACGGCGGAGACTGGTGGGCTGCCGTCTATGGGGTCACACAGAGTTGGACACGACTGAAGCGACTTAGCAGCAGCAGCAGCAGCAGCACATATATAAGTTATAGTATACTATAGACTATTAAATCTGCAATAGTATTATGTTTAAAACTGTGCATACCTTAGTTTAAAAATACTTCAGCAAGTAATAGTAATAACAGCAAAAGTCACGGGTCACAGATCACCATGTCTGTGTGTACTAAGTTGCTTCAGTCGTGTCCGACTCTTTGCAACCCTATGGACTATAGCCCCCCAGGCTCCTCTGTCCATGGAATTCTCCGGGCAAGAATACTGGAGTGGGTTGCCATGCCTTCCTCCAGGGGATCTTCCCCACCCAGGGATGGAACCCACATCTCTCACACTGGCAGGGAGATTCTTTACCACTAGTGCCACCTGGGAAGCCCCCAGATAGATCACCAGAACAAGTATATTGATAATGAAAAATTTGAACTATTGTGAGAGTTACCAAAAATGTGACATAAAATGAATAAATGCTGTTGGAAAAATGGTGCCAATAGATTTTCCTGATGCAGGGTTGCCACGAACTTTCAATTAGTAGGAAACACAGTATCTGTGAAGTGTATGTAACAAAGCAAAGTGTAATAAAATGAGGTATGTCTGTGTTGTTGTTGTTGTTTAGTCTCTAGTCATGTCCAACTCTTTTTCAACCCCATGGACTGGAGCTTCCCAGGCTCCTCTGGCCATAGAGTTTTCCAAGCAAGAATACCGGAGTGGGTTGCCATTTCCTACTCCAGGGGATCTTCCCAACTCAAGGATTGAATCTGAATCTTACGCATTGGCAGGCGGATTCTTTACCACTGAGTCACCGGGGAAGCCCTGTATGCCTGCAGAAGATGGGTATTCATTTTTTTATTTGTTTAGTGAATAAGTAGAATAAACTCATTCTGTTCATATTCTTAATTTTTGTTTATTGATTCAGTGTCATGTATGGAATATTTGTGTTTCCCCCACTCCCAATTCATATGTTGAAGCCCTAACCCCCAGTGTGGCTGTGTTTGCAGAGGAGACATCTAAGGTTAATGAGTTCATAAAAGTGGGGCCCTGATCCAATAGGATTAGTGTCCTTTTAAGAAGAGACACCCAAGAGCTCACTCTCTTTCTCTACCACCCTCCCCTGTGTATGTTCATGCACCATGGAAAGGTCTTATGAGGACGTAGAGAGAAGGCGTCCATCTACGAAGTTAGAAAGAGAGGTCTTACCAGAAACCAAATTTGCTAGCACTTTAATATATATATAGATATGTATATCTGTATATATATTTGGCTGCATTTGAGTCTCAGTTTTGGCATGCAGGATCTTCATCTCATCACATGGGATTTTCCATTGCAGTACACAGACTGTCTAGTTCTGGTACAGGCTCTGGAGCATGTGGGCTCAGTAATTTCCCAGGCTTTAGTTGCTCTGGTAGCTCAGATGGTAAAGCGTCTGCCTGCAATGCAGGAGACCTGGGTTCAATCCCCAGGTTGGAAAGATCCCCTGGAGAAGGCACTGGCAATCCACTCCAGTACTCTTTCCTGGAAAATTCCATGGATGGAGGAGCCTGGTAGGCTACAGTCCATGGGGTCCCAAAGAGTTGGACACGACTGAGCGACTTCACTTTCTTTCTTTCTATAGTTCCTTTTGGAGAAGGAAATGGCAACCCACTCCAGTGTTCTTGCCTGAAGAATCCCATGGACAGAGGGGTTTGGTGGGCTACAGTCTATGGGGTTGCAAAGAGTCAGACACGACTAAGCAACTAACACACACACACGGAATAACTGATTGTTTCAAGATCGAGAGAGGAGTACGTCAGGGCTGTCTGCTGTCACCTTGTTTGTTTAACCTACACACTGAGCACATCATGAAAAATGCTGGGCTGGGTGACTTACAAGCTGGAATCAAGATAGGCAGGAGAAATACCAACAACCTCAGATATGCAGATGACACCACTCTAATGACAGAAAGTGAAGAAAAAAAGAGAAACTAAAGAACCTCTTGATGAGGGTGAAGGAGGAGAGTGAAAGAGCCAGCTTAAGACTAAATATGAAAAAGACTAAGATCATGACCTGCAGCCCCATTACTGCATGGCAAATGGAAGGGGGAAAGATGGAAGTAGTGACAGATTTTCTCTTCTTGGGCTCCAAAATCACTGTGGATGGTGACTGCACTCATGAAATCAGAAGATAATTGCTTCTTGACAGGAGAGCAATGACAAACCTAGACCATGTGTTGAAAAGCAGAGACATTACTTTGCTGACAAAGGTTCATGTAGTCAAGACTCTGGTCTTCCCAGTGGTTATGTAGTTGTGAGAACTGGACCGTAAAGAAGGTAGAATGCCAAAGAATTGATGCCTTCAAACTGTGGTGCTAGAGAAGACTCTTGAAAGTCCCTTGGACAGCAAGGAGATCAAACCAGTCAATCTTTTTTTTTTTTTTTTAATTTACAATATTGTATTGGTTTTGCCACTCAACAACATGAATCTGCCATGGGTGTACACATATTCCCAATCCAGAACCCCCCTCCCACTCCTCCCCCCCCCCCCCCCTCCCGCTGGGGTCATCCCAGTGCACCAGCCCCAAGCATCCTGCACCCTGCATCAAACCTAGACTGGAGATTCGCTTCTTATATGATATTATACGTGTTTCAATGCCATTCTCCCAAATCATCCCACCCTCTCCCTCTCCCACAGAGTCCAAAAGACTGTTCTATACATCTGTGTCTCTTTTGCTGTCTCACATACAGGGTTATCGTTACCATCTTTCTAAATTCCATATATATGCGTTAGTATACTGTATTGGTGTTTTTCTTTCTGGCTTACTTCACTCTGTATAATAGGCTCCAGTTTCATCCACCTCATTAGAACTGATTCAAATGTATTCTTTTTAATGGCTGAGTAATACTCCATTGTGTATATGTACCACAGCTTTCTTATCCATTCATCTGCTGATGGACATCTAGCTTGCTTCCATGTCCTGGCTATTATAAACAGTGCTGCGATGAACATTGGGGTACACATGTCTCTTTCAATTCTGGTTTCCTCGGTGTGTATGGCCAGCAGTGGGATTGCTGGGTCATAAGGCAGTTCTATTTCCAGTTTTTTAAGGAATCTCCACCCTGTTCTCCATAGTGGCTGTACTAGTTTGCATTCCCACCAACAGTGTAAGAGGGTTCCCTTTTCTCCACACTCTCTCCAGCATTTATTACTTGTAGACTTTTGGATTGCAGCCATTCTGACTGGTGTGAAATGGTACCTCACTGTGGTCTTGATTTGCATTTCTCTGATAATGAGTGATGTTGAGCATCTTTTCATGTGTTTGTTAGCCATCTGTATGTCTTCTTTGGAGAAATGTCTATTTAGTTCTTTGGCCCATTTTTTGATTGGGTCGTTTATTTTTCTGGAATTGAGCTGCAGGAGCTACTTGTATATTTTTGAGATTAGTTGTTTGTCAGTTGTTTCATTTGCTATTATTTTCTCCCACTTCAAAGGCTGTCTTTTCACCTTGCTTATATTTTCCTTTGTTGTGCAGAAGCCTTTAATTTTAATTAGGTCCCATTTGTTTATTTTTGCTTTTATTTCCAGTATTCTGGGAGATGGGTCATAGAGGATCCTGCTGTGATTTATGTCAGAGAGTGTTTTGCCTATATTCTCCTCTAGGAGTTTTATAGTTTCTGGTCTTATATTTAGATTTTTAATCCCTTTTGAGTTTATTTTTGTGTATGGTGTTAGAAAGTGATCTAGTTTCATTCTTTTATAAGTGGTTGACAAGTTTTCTCAGCACCACTTGTTGAAGAGATTGTCTTTAATCCATTGTATATTCTTGCCTCCTTTGTCAAAGATAAGGTGTCCATAGGTGTGTGGATTTATCTCTGGGCTTTCTATTTTGTTCCATTGATCTATATTTCTGTCTTTGTGCCAGTACCATACTGTCTTGATGACTGTGGCTTTGTAGTAGAGCCTGAAGTCAGGAAGGTTGATTCCTCTAGTTCCATTCTTCTTTCTCAAGATTGCTTTGGCTATTCAAGGTTTTTTTTATTTCCATACAAATGTGAAATTATTTGTTCTAGCTCTGTGAAAAATACCACTGGTAGCTTGATAGGGATTGCATTGATTCTATAGATTGCTTTGGGTAGTATACTCATTTTCATTATATTGATTCTTCTGATCCATGAACATGGTATATTTCTCCATCTATTAGTGTCCTCTTTGATTTCTTTCACCAGTGTTTTATAGTTTTCTATATATAGGTCTTTAGTTTCTTTAGATAGATATATTTTAAAGTATTTTATTCTTTTCATTGCAATGGTGAATGGAATTGTTTCCTTAATTTCTATTTTCTCATTATTAGTGTATAGGAATACAAGGGATTTCTGTGGGTTGATTTTATATCCTACAATTTTACTATATTCATTGATTAGCTCTAGTAATTTTCTGGTGGAGTCTTTAGGATTTTCTACGTAGAGGATCATGTCATCTGCAAACAGAGTTTTACTTCTTTTTCAATTTGGATTCCTTTTATTTCTTTTTCTGTTCTGATTGCTGTGGCCAAAACTTCCAGAACTATGTTGAATAGTAGCAGTGAAAGTGGGCACCCTTGTCTTGTTCCTGACTTTAGGGGAAATGCTTTCAATTTTTCACCATTGAGGATAATGTTTGCTGTGGGTTTTTCATATATAGCTTTTATTATGTTGAGGTATGTTCCTTCTATTCCTGCTTTCTGGAGAGTTTTTAATCATAAATGGATGTTGAATTTTGTCAAAGGCTTTCTCTGCATCTGTTGAGATAATCATATGGCTTTTATTTTTCAATTTGTAATGTGATACTAAATCAGTCAATCTTAAGGGAGATCAACCCTAAATATTCACTGGAAGGACTGATGCTGAAGCTGACGCTCCAGTATTTTGGTCATCTGATGTGAATAGACGACTCACTGGAAAAGTCCCTGATGCTGGGAAAGATCAAGTGCAGAAGGATAAGAGGGTGTCAGACGATGAGATGGCTGGACGGCATCACCGATGTAGTGAACATGAACTCAGGCAAACTCTGGGAGATGGTGAGGGACAGGGAGGTCTGGCATGCTGCAGTCCATGGGGTTGCAAAGAGTTGGACATGACTGGGAGACTGAACAACAACGACAATAAGTTCCATGAAGGCAGGGACTTTGGCTTCTCATGATATCCCCATCACCTAGCAGAGTGCCCTGTACGAATATGAACAGATTTTAAACTATTATAAATCTACAAACATTTTTTAATATCTGATAATTGAATGGCTTGACCACTTAATTTATCTCTTACTGATCATAATTTGATGCTCTTTTTTTTTTTTTTTTTTTTTGGCTCCATCAAGCTGCACATGGGATCTTTAGTTCCCTGACCAGCGATCGCACCCCCTGCAGGGGAAGCATAGATTCTTAACCACTGACCCTCCAGGGAAGTCCCATGATGCTTTAAAAAAATTTTTTTTAATGTGGACCATTTTAAAGTCTTTACTAAGTTTTTTACAATATTGCTTCTCTGCTTTTTAAGTTTTTCTGGGCGCTGAGGCATGTGGGATCTGAGCTCCCTGACTAGGGACTGAACATGCACCCCCTGCATTGGAAGGTGAAGTCTTAACCACTGAATAGTCAAGGAAGTCCCCCTTGATGCTTTTTTGACTCCCCCACTCTGGACATTGGGCTTCCCTGGTGGCTCAGACAGTAAAGAATCCACCTGCAATGCAGGAGACTGGGGTTTGATCCCTGGGTCGGGAAGATCCCCTAGAGAAGAGAATGGCTACCCACTCCAGAATTCTTGCCTGGTGGATTCCATGGACAGAGAAGCCTGGCAGCCTACATCCATGGGGTTGCAAAGAGTTGCACACAACTCAGCAACTAACACTTTCCCTTCTCTGGATATAGAGGGCCTTGTCCCTCTATATGCTGGCCTTGTCCACATGTTCTTGAGATATTCAAAGTCAAGGCAGTGTCTGAAGTGTTGAGGTTCATCAGAATATGAGTCTTGGTTGAGGTGAGCACTGAGATGTGCTGCAGAGTCTAAGGCTCAAGGACTCTGCAAACTCAAAGGGAAAGTGATGAATGGCAGGCAAATTAACTTGTCTGGAGTGAGGGCTATGTAAGCTTGGTTGAAATGGCAATGTTGGGTACAGTTGATAAGCTCTGGGTTCCAGGCTGATGACTTTAGACTGATAAAATAGACCAAGAGAGCTGCCAGGGGTGACAGAGCTGGGGAATTACCTCATGAGAATGGAATTGGAGAAAGATTATGTTAACAGCTGAGGATTATGTGAATTGGAGAAGAGAGTAGGGGCTGGGAATGCAGCAAAGAGGCTCCTAGGGAGTGTAGGCAGCTTTCAGTTTCTATTATGGTAGAATTCTAGATGGTTGATGGAAATGGAAGTGGTTCTGAGTTACTCATTTATAGTGAGAAATACTCTTATCTAATTCCTTCTCCTTAGGGCATTAAGATTCTAACCAGAAGGCAGCTTGATGAGTAAAGACTTTGAACCAAAAGAGTGAATTGGATGATCTTACTGGCTATTATCTCCTTTTCCTCAGAAGGGGCATATATGTCTGACTGCTAGGTGGTGCAGTGGTGAAGAATCCGCCTGCCAATGCAGGAGACACAAGAGATGCGGTTCGATCCCTTGATTGGGAAGATCCCCTGAAGTACGAAATGGCAACCCTCTCCAGTATTCTTGCCTGAAGAATTTAATGGACAGAGGAGCTTGGTGTGCTACAGTCCATGGGGTCTCAAAGAGTCAGATACCACTGAGCACACGTGCTGGACAAAAAATATCTGTATCATTTGGAGAGGACACCAACCGAGTAATAGATTCTTTGTTTCTCCCTTTTCTATGTTCTAAGGAGGCTTTGATTTTTCTCTAAATAAATTGTACAGCAATGGTTTAAACACAGGCTTGGTCGATTCCAGTTTTGAGTATACACCATAGTCGTCTTAAGTAGACGTTGTTATTATTGTTTATCTGTTTTTGTGTCACAAATATGTGATTTGAGAGATGGGTGATTCAGTTCAGTTCAGTCGCCCAGTCATGTCCGACTCTGTGACCCCATGAATTGCAGCACACCAGGCCTCCCTGTCTATCACCAACTCCTGGAGTTCACTCAGACCCACGTCCATCGAGTCAGTAATGCCATCCGGCCATCTCATCCTCTGTCGTCCCCTTCTCCTCCTGCCCCCAATCCCTCCCAGCATCAGAGTCTTTTCCAATGAGTCAACTCTTCACATGAGGTGACCAAAGTACTGGAGTTTCAGCTTTAGCATCATTCCTTCCAAAGAAATCCCAGGGTTGATCTCCTTCAGAATGGACTGGTTGGATCTCCTTGCAGTCCAAGGGACTCTCAAGAGTCTTCTCCAACACCACAGTTCAAAAGCATCAATTCTTTGGCGCTCAGCCTTCTTCACAGTCCAACTCTCACATCCATACATGACTACTGGAAAAACCATAGCCTTGACTAGATGGACCTTAGTCGGCAAAGTAATTACTAGGTTTAAAACATACTGAGTTTGAAGTGCTTCAAGTGAGAAATGTCCAAAGGCCAATTGAAAATGTGAAGCTTGAACAATTTAGGAAGGAAACTGGGACTTGAGATATTTTTCAGGTAGGATTCTAAGTGCTTTCTTTTGGGAGGTTATGTTACACCTTATAAAACTTAGTGAGGCTATTTATCATGATATTAAAACTGTATTGATTTATACATTTGCATCCTCTATACCAAAAAAAAAGGAGGGGGTGGTGGTAGAGGATGAGATGGTTAGATAAGCATCACTGACTCAATGACATGAATTCGAGCAAACTCCAGGAGACAGTGGAGGACAGAGGAGCTTGGCATGCTGCAGTCCATGAGGTTGCAAAGATTTGGACACGACTTAGCAACGAGTAACAACAGTCCTCCATAGCAGACAGTGAGCTCCCTGGGGTCAGGGATGGCCTCTTATTCATCTTAGTCAAAGTACCTGTCTACTGTGGGTGCTCATTAGGTGCTGAATGAGTGAATGAGAGTAGTCTGGATAAAGGAGATGAAGGAAAAGAGGGTCAGTGACAACTTCAGTGTTGTAAGTTCAACTGAGAAGGCCTTGAGGTATCTAAGACCACAGATCTAGCCACAGACCAGTGGTTGATGGAGTGCCAGGGAGGAAGTCAGAATTTAAGAAGTAAAAGAAGAAACTGGTGTAAAGGGAAACCGAGAAAAGAGAATCATTCTTAGTACTGAAAGCATATGCTGAGAATAAGTGCCTGTTAGGAGTCCGAGTTGCTTCCTCCTTACTTAGAGCCGTCCATACTCTAGGTGCCAGGCCAGCTCTTCCACTGATGCCTTCTTGCTTCCATGCTCCCTGGAAGGGGGGCAGCAGGCCTCTCCTAAAGGGGACCCCCATCAGCAATTTCAGCTTCTACCGTTGCTATAGAGTAATGTCCTAGCTTCTTGTCCAACGTCTGCCATGATTTACAGTGTGACCTTGGGCAAGTCATCCCCTTTCCTCTGGGCCTCTAAAGTCCCTTGCAGCTGTCAGGATGTCTCGGAGAACACAGTTCGGATGACTGGTGAGAATTCCAACTTGCCCTTTGCTGCGCTTCTTCTATAAGTCGCCTTGCCAAACGCCAGCTGTCCTGGGCTCTGCTTTTGGTCCTCAGGCTGACTCTCACCCACCTGTTGCAGGGCCCCTCCCGGCGTCCTTCTCTCGCAGTGCAGTTCACAGATGCGCCACTAGACGGCACTGCCTTGACCTCAGCACAGAAAATAGCTTCAACCATTGAGGCTGACTATTGAGTGGCGAGGTCAAGCATATGTAGCATTTTCCATCTGAACTAAAATAGCCGAGGAAATGAAGTTTGAGAAAACGATTTAAGTGCTCTGAGAGCCGGTGCTACAGTACTCCTTGAAATTTTGATTTTAGATGCTTTTCTACTTCTTTTCTGCTTTTACCTCAGGTGCCCTGGGCCTTAAGAGTCGCTGAGACTTCAGGTGACTCATTGCTTTTTTTCTCTTTCCTTGGTGGCAAGGAATCTATACAGTGGACTGGGTTAATCACTCTCCTTGACTTTCATCAATGGTTCATATAAGGCTTCTCTTCTTTAATTGATTATTTATTCCCTCTTATCTCATTACCCCTTCCATCTAAGCTACACTCAGCATTATAGCATTAGGCAACCATCAGATATTTTTAATGTGTATTTCTTTTGTTTATGTGTGTTCTTGAATAATAGGTAATGCTTCTAGTATGTATGTATTTTAAACTCTTTCATGTTTATTCCACCCAGTGTACCCAAAATTTTATCTCAAGATGTAATCAATATAAAAATTACTAATGATATATATTACGTTCTTTTTTGTCCCCCAAATCCACTGTGTGTTTTACTCTTACAGTGTACCGCAATTTGGATGCTAAATTTTCATCAGAAATACTTGAACTGTTTTTAGACCATAAAATTCACAGTTGAAAAGTAGATTCATGTACATGAGTTGTTCCAAGCATGCTTTAAAATTTTCCAGTAACTGAATCAAATACCAAAAAAATCACTTTAATATCTGCATCCAAATTGACCAAATTGCTTCATTTTATAATTGATTTAACTTTGAAGCAAAAGCATATATCAGTTTCAAAACTATGTCCAAGATAAGTAAATTCACCAACTCTCCTGTCAGTCAGTATTATTCACATGAAATTCAAAGAGATATTGCATGAATTGAAAAGCAGCTCTGAAAGTGAAATGAAAGTGAAGTTGCTCAGTCGTGTCCGACCCTTTGCAACCCTGTGGACTGTAGCCCACCAGGCTCCTCCGTCCATGGGATTCTCCAGGCAAGAATACTGGAGTGGGTTGCCATTTATATATGCATATATTTTTAAATTTATAGAAGTATTATCATGGCTTATATCTCATTCAGTTTCTCACTTATCACTATGTTTCTTTTGTGTACGCATCTAATCCTTTGCTTCTAACTGCTACACACTCTTTCATGGTGCCTATGCCTCTTACCCAGGGATTCCCAGTGACGGAGACCCAGATTGTTTCCAAGTCCTGCCACCACAAATCATGATAAGGTGAATATCCTGTTCATGTCCCTTATGATCTTATGTGAGGTTTTTTTCAGATGTATACTTAGCTTGATTGCTCTTTTAACCACGAAGCACTACTGCTTCTACCCTCATATTTCTTAGGTTTTCCGTTTCTTTGCCTTTCTTTTCTTCTTCTGGGATATATTCTCCTTCAGTTCCCTAATACATTTCCCAGCTGTGTCCGTCCCACTAATTTTCAAGTCTGTGTGCTCAATTTTAGTTATTCATTTTTTATGCCTAACATTGCTTATTTTATTAAAGTTGTTTTCCTTATTTCAACTATTATACTTTTCTATATGGGATATTTCTGTTTGATTCTTCTTTATGTTTTCTCATTCTGGTGGCATATTTGTAATATTTGCCTTTATCTGTTTTGAAAGTGAAAGTGGTAGTCGATCAGTTACGTGCAGCTCTTGGCGACCCCGTGGACTGTAGCCCGCCAGGCTCCTCTGACCACAGGACTGTCCAGGGGAAATCATTCCCCTCTCCAGGGGATCTTCTGAGCGAGGGATAGAACCTGAGTCTCCTGCATCGCAGGCAGATCCTTTACTGTTTAAACCACCTTTGACATGTTTATTAACCTACTTTTAAAATCTTGGTCTGTCCTGGTCATCTTTCTACTTAAAGGACAATCTGTAATCAAGTGGGTTGTATGTTCTCTTCACCTGTCTTGTGATTTTGCCCATGGGTACATAAGTTGCTCTGTTCAGCAATGTGTACCAGTGCCATTTAGCTCAGGGGGCGAGGGTCAGGGGTGGGTGAGTCCTAGAACTGAGAGCCCCAGGCATCAAAAGTCCCAAGTCAGTCAGACCCAACCCCACAAAATAACTCCTCATGTCAGACGTCACCCTTTGCCCTCCACCTCCCCTGGGAGAAGCAACCTTAGGGGGAAGTGCTTTTTAGATTGCAGTTCATTTGCTTGGAGAGTTGAGGAGATGCAGAGAGGAAACAACTGTCCAAAATTCAGTTCCCCCTCCTGTCTTTCATTGGCTCCTCATAAGCACACTGCATCTTCAATGCCCCGATGTTACACTTACCAGCACCGGGATCAGTGTTTTTTTGTTTGTTTGTTTTACAGAACTTTGTTGGGGAATCACTGACATACAAGAATAGGCACGTACATTAATTTGTACAGTTTGATAAATTTTGATGTTTGTGTACACTCTCTAAACTGATGGCCCAATCAAAATAGTGCGTTTATCTATCCATCCACCCTGAAAGTTTTCCACCAAGTGATAAGTAGAAGGATAGATTTTAATGCTCCAGGGCACAAAAAGTTCATTGATAACTTTTTTATTTTTAAATATATTGATTTTGAAGTATTTGAAGTATTTGATACTTATAAAAGAATATATGTAATGTTTATGTAAGTTATGAAGCATAAAACTAGTAAACACGAACCCATCTCCCACTTTAAGAATTATAACATAAAATAGCGTTGATTTTAAAAAATGTTTTTATTGTAGTAAAAGTCACATAATATAAAACATACTGTTCAAAAAAAAATTTATTGGTCTTAGTTGGGGCTCTCAGGCATCTCTCTAGTCGCGATGCGAGGGCTCTGGAGCATGTGGGTTCCATAGTTGCCCCAATGCAGGTAGAATCTTAATTTTTGGACCAGGGATTGAACCCATGTCCCCTGCACTGGAAGGCAGATTCTTAACCACTAGACCACCAGAGAAGTCCTGAAAAATACTATTTTAACCATATTTAACATATAGTTCAGTGGCACTAAGCACATTCAGATTGTTGTGTGAACTAGCAGTTTGAATCCTGAAGGTGATGTCGCATCACTGTCCTAAGAAATTGCAGAGAAGAGTGATGAAGACCTCAGACACACTCTTCTTTTTCCTCTCATTCCACAGCCATGCCTGGCCACCTCCTGCCATAAACCAGAGCCACCCCTTACTCGCACCAGTTCAGAGTGGGGTCTCCCTCGCCCAAGGAATATCTCACAGTGGTCTTCATTTCTTGGTGTTTCCTGTTTATAATTCTTCCACAGTTGACCTTCGGGGGCGCACCAGTCACACTGGTTCAATCAAGTTTAAGGATTTTGAGCACTTGCTCTGAGCTAGGCACTGCTCTAAGCATTATCACCTGTATAAACTCATTTAATCCTCACAGTCACAGGTTATATTAGCAGCCCCATTTTACAGATGGGAAAACTGAAATATAAAGAAGTTAACTAAGGGGACTTCCCTGGTGGTCCAGTGGCTAAGACTCTGTGCTCCCAATACAGGGGCTTGGGTTTGATCCCTGGTCAGGGGACTAGATCCCACATGTACAACTAAGAGTTCTCATGCCACAGCTAAAGATCCTGCATGTTGCAACTTAAAAAAAAAATCCCACAGGCTTCAAGAAAGATAGAAGGTCCTATGTGTCGCAACATCTGATACTGCCAAATAAATAAAATAAGTTAACTAGTTGTCTAATTGGCAAATTAATCAGAACTCTGACCCAGGACTCTAACTCCTGAGTGGGTCCTTGTGGCAGAGCCTGGCTTGTCCAGGGCCCTCTATGGGGACAGATAAAAGCAGTGTTGGCCAGGGATTGCCCCATGATGTCCAGCTGATGAGACACTGGTCAGAAGAGAGGAGGGGGCTGGTGACAAGAACAAGGCATTAACAGCCAGGCCTGTTGTCAGCAGTGTTTGATCCTGGGCAGGAGGCTCTAACTGATCTCTCTCAGGGCAGGACGCAGACGCTGGTGGTCAGAGGCGAAGGGAGGAGGATATGTCAGTGTGTGTCAGCCCAGCCCAGTCGGTCCCGGGCTGTGCATTTGTCCAGATTCGACATGTGGTGTAAGCTGATTGGTGTGAACTGTTCTGCGTTCTCCATCTCCTCCTTCTGGTGGCAGCATGCGAGTGGCTGGACCCACTCTGGCTGGGGACCATGCGTGGATTCCCCGGGGCCGTAGTCAGGCTGCCGGTTCTTGTTACCTCTTCTTTCCTTTGCTTTGATTGGTCAATACATATTGAAGGATAAAACCCTGCCATAGGCCCCTTGAAGGGTACTCTCAGGGGTCTGTCTGCGCTCAGTGGTGTCTTACTCTTTGGAATCCCATGGACTGTAGCCCGCCAGGCTCTTCTGTCCATGGGGTTCTCCAGGCAAGAATACTGAAGTGGGTTGCTATGCCCTCCTCCAGGGGATCTTCCCAACCCAGGGATCGAACCCATATCTCTTCAATTTCCTGAAAGATGGATTCTTTAAGCCTTAAGAGTACTCTTTGTGGATGAAATTGGAAGCAAATGTCAGTGACTGTGAGGCAGAAGGAGGACCATAAGAAAGTGGAACCTCTGATCCAGTTCCTGGGGTCTCATGAACTGTGGGCATCCCTGAGTGTGAGTAATAATAAGGCTGCTGCTGCTGCTGCTAAGTCGCTTCAGTCGTGTCCGACTCTGTGCGACCCCGTGGACTGCAGCCTCCCAGGCTCCTCCATCCATGGGATTTTCCAGGCAAGTGTCAGGTATCTTGACTCTTGATGCATGTTTCTTCCTGGGAAACCATAGCGCCCCTCTAGTCACTTCTGAAGTGCTAGCCACTTTGCTTTTAGCTGGGGTTGCTTAAAGAGAGTCAGAAATTGATTTGAGGAGCATCTCCTTTCCCACTGGGGCTTCAGGCAGGTAGGTTCCTCGTCTGAATGTCGCTGACAGGTAGGCTGCCTGGCCCCAGGGAGCTGCTACATGCTTTCTGAGCCACAAATATTTCACTCCGTGGGTACCCAGTGGCTGCCCTTCCCCTCTCCCGTTCCCTTCCACCTCTTTCTCGTTCCTAAACCCACACCTTACAAGCACATTAGCTACTGCCACCTTCGTCATCCCCTCCCTCCTGGGGGCCCCTCTCCTGGCTGTCTTGCTGGGAAGCCTGGGAAACCAGAGCCCACCCCTAGCTTCCTCTGCCTCAGAAAGCAAAGTGACGTTGACAACTCTTGTTTCCTCTGTGCCAGAGATGGTTTGTGGTGCCTAACTATTATTTCATACAAATCTCACAACAGCTTGAGAAGAAAATGTTTACTGTTGAGGATCCTGAGGGTGCTGGGTCCAAGATTTAGAAATGGCAAAATCAGGATTCAGACTTGGGCTTGTCTGCCTCTAAAGCCCATGCCTTTTCTATGTTTCCAGATCCCCTAGCCCGATTCAGCGTTCTCAGCTTTCTAACCTCAGAGCTCTGTTCCCAAGCAGGCTGGACACTTTGCTTTGCCTTAGAATTGAAAGCAATTAAAAAAAAAAATTTAAGAATAAATAAAAGAGGAGAAAGAAGAAAGAGAAAGGAAGACAGCCTTCCAGCTGCCTGTCTTTTGGCGATCATACTTCTTCCCAGAATGATTAGAATAACTTGTTCTTCTATTCAACTGGTTATTTTTAAACTTTTAAACCATAGAACTTTATCCTAGGAAATGACTGTGGGGCCTCCAGCATATAAACACGCAGGAGTCATACAGATTGAAGTGGCAGGGGTACGTCCCTTACAGCCGGAAGCAAGTTAAGGAAGCCTTACATATCTGTTGACCACTGAAAGCTCCTGATTATCTCTCAGTTTAGAGATAAGGAAGCTGGGGCCCAGACGGGGAAGTGGCTGGCAGTCAGGACTAGCAACGTTCGGCTCTTGTAACTTCTGGCCTGCAGCTTTCTTTCTTTCTTTTTTAAAAATAATTTTAATTTATGTATCTGTTTTTGGTTGCACTGGGTCTTTGTTGCTGTGCAGGCTTTCTCTAGTTGTGACAAGCGGGCTGTATTCTCTTGTGGTGTGCTGGTTTCTTGCTGCGGTGAAACGAGCTTTCTGGCTTCTCTTGCTGCGGACCACAGGCTCAGTAGTTGTGGCTGTGTTGCTCCAGGGCATGTGGGGTCCTCTCAGACCAGGGATCGAACCTGTGTCTCCTGAATTGGCAGGCAGACTCCCGTCCTCCACTGCGCCATCAGGGAAGTCCCTGGCCTGCAGCTTTCTACAGTGTGGCTCTCTCTGCACCTCATCCAGGAAGGGAATGTGAGTAGGGTCAGAGAGAGAAGGAGAGACTGGGCTTCCTCCTCCCTCCTTCCTCATTGCCAACAAGCTGAGCCCCCAACACCCTTGGAGAAGGTAGTCAGGGAGAGGACAGCTGGGGATACGGAAGGGTGCCAGCAGTTGACAAGGAGCCAGAAGGAAGATAGAAGGCAGGAGGGGTGGGGGGAGGAGAAAAGAGCCAAGGAGCTGCCATGCCAGCCCAGGACAGGACTGGCCTAGGGATTGGGCCCTAGTCTTGCTCCAGGATCCCTTGGATGAGTCCTGGTCCCCTTTCCTGCCTCAGTATCTCTTTTAAAAAAAAATATGTATTTATCTATCTGGCTGTGTGGGCTCTCAGTTGTGGCACAGGGCCTCTCTAGTTGTGGCATCAGGCTCAGTAGTTGTGGCACGGGCTTAGTTGCTCCACAGCACATAGGATCTTAGTTCCCAAGCAGGGATAGAGCCCACATCCCCTGCCTGCATCGCAAGGCAGATTATTATCCACTGGTCCACCTGGGAAGTCCCTTGCCGGTTTTCCTTGGAGGCTTCTCTGCTCACCGATGGAGGGAGCATGTACAGGGTACAAGAGGGGCACGTAGTGTAGGAGCACCATGTGGACATGGGGAGCTGGGATTAGCTGGTCCAGCTCTGCCCATGAACGGCTGAAGGTCTCATGGTAGCTCTGAAGTTTCCTGGGCCTCAGGTTCCTCGTCAAACCAGGGGGGATGAGATGATCTCTAAGAGCCCTTTTGACTCTGATGATGTGGGACCTGGAGCCTGTGCTGAGGGAATCCAGAGAATGGGCAGATGTGGACTCTGGAGTACCAGGTGTTAGGTGCTCTAGAAATCTTGTTGTATAGGACAGGAAACCAGACCTAGAAAGGCTCTGACTTTTCTGCCTCTCTCAGCTTTATTTCTCTTCATCCTCTGAACTATAGAGCTGTAAGATTCAACTCAAAACAATTCTGTGCAGTGGATACGCTTTTTTATCGTTGTTTTTCTGAATTTTTTTTTTTAACTTTCAACTTTTTCTCTTTTTTTTTAATAAAAACAGTACATGCTCGTAAAAATTTCCATGAATACAGGAAGTGAAAAAACTAAAAACCTGAAAATTGCTGTCATCCTCCTGCCCTTACCCTTCAAGTCCCCAGGGGTGTCTCCTGTTGACAGTTTGGTGTGTATTCTTCCTGAACTTTCTGATGAACCACAAACATACGTGTCCCCCACTCTATGGGATTATAGTATCAATTATTCAAGCATAAGTCTTCCCATGTGGCTCAGTGGTAAAGAATCAGCCTGCCAATGCAGGAGACTCGGGTTTAATCCCTGGGTCGGGAAGATCCCCTGGAGTAGGAAATGGCAACCCACTTCAATCTTCTTGCCTGGGAAATTCCATGGACAGAGGAGCCTCGTGGGCTACAGTCTGGGTTGCAAAGAGTTGGACACAACCGAGCATTCATGCACTGCATTCAAGCATAAACTTTAGAATCAAACACACCTTTGTCCTAATCCTAGTTTTTAGCTCATTAGCTGAATGGCTTTGCTATTTGACTAGTTTTAGTCTCATTCGCCTCATGTACAAAATGGGAGTAATAATAATATCTACCTTATAGGATTGTAGTGAAGATTTAAGGAAATTTTGTATGAATGACAGTTAACTACAAGTGCCTGATACATTGTAAGCACGACACACACACACACACACACACACACACACACACACCCAGGGGGCACAGAGTGAGTTACAGGTATAGTAAAAATGAGACTCAAGTTTTCTGACCTCTAGTCTCATTGACTTTCAGCCAAACTGTCTGCTTCTCACTCTGGCCCTGCTGGGCACAATTTACATGCTCCATTTTTGTTGAATGAATGAAGCTGTAGGGGGTGAACCCAGGAATCTGAGGTCTGCGGGAGTTCCTGGGGAGCCAGCTCTGAGAGATGGAGGGTTTTACCCTGTGTCTTGGGAGGGTGTGAGACAGTGCGGGTTGGCCGGACCAGCTGTTGCTCCGGTGCTGCACGCTGGAGTTGAACCTCAGGGCAGAGCTGAGGCCCCAGAGTGGCTCTCGGCTTAAAGGATCTTGGCTTAAAAGGAATGTGCAGTGGGCTGCCTCTGCTCAGGAGGGGCTAAAAAAAGCCTGACCCTCCCCTGGGCTTTGTGTGAGGGTTATCAGCTGCTCAAGTCAGCTCATCTCTCTGGCTGGACTCTGACATTTTTGAGAGGCTCTGCTTCCCTGGCCCCTCTGGGTGTCCACCAATTGACAGGAAGGGATCAGCCTTCATGTCCCGGTGGTGGAGGCCATGGGGAGTGTGAGGTGGCGGGGGGAAGGGCTGGGGGAGGGGGCTGGTAGCCCCAAACCTGGTGACAATACACAGTTGTCAGCTGTGCCCTGCTGGTGTTTCTTCCTTTTATAGTCAGCAGCAGTTGCTCTCGCTCTCACCCAGCCCCTCTCTGGGGGCTCCTGCCCAGGATAAAAGGGGCAGGAGGCGGCCCAGGCTCCCATCTCATCTCCCTGGCGATCCACATCTCTTGATTCCTTCCTAGGTCCCACCTCCTCGGAAGAGCCCAACAGGACAACATGCCTCCCAAGAAGCCTGAGCCTAAGAAGGAGGTGGCCAAGCCAGCCACAGCCCCAGCCCCGTCTCCTGCCCCACCTCCTGAGCCCCTCAAGGAACCTGCCTTTGACCCCAAGAGTGTAAAGGTGAGTGAGCCTCAGCCACTGGGATGGGGGTGGGGGTGACATTCAGGGTTCTCTTGGCCCTGGAGCTCAGAGATCTGCTTCATGGAGGCTGGACCGGGGTGAGGGCTGAGGTGTCTGCGCCCCCGATCATAGTCGCAGGGGCGATGGAGAAGGTGCTGGGGGGCGCTCTTTTGGTTGGTAAGCTGTTCTTTTTCCTCAAGAACAGCTTTCTGCCCTGGCTGAGGAAGCTCTGCTCTGTTATCCCACATTTGCTCAGTAAAGTCGGAAATGGCAGGGAGGCACAGGCAGCCAACCACCCAAACTATATTTCAGGCACCATAGTAAAGAAAGTGATATCTTTAAGAGAAAAGACGCAGAATAATCACTTCTGGTTTACTGCAGAGTAGGTGATGTCAATAGCGAGGGAGCATGATCTCTGTGTGCTGGGGTCTGGGTGGCGGGGGCAAGGAGACCCTAGGTAAGGTGAGAAGAGCCAGCTTGCCTCTCCTTTTCCCTACCCAGGTGGGCCCCTCCTGCGTGTGCGTTCTAGAATCATTCATTGTTTCTCTTTCTCGCTCACTTGGAGCCCTCACTTCATAAGAGGTATTGAGAGTTTTGGAGGTTGCATCGTTTGACAGGCCGTCAATTGTGGCCCAGTGGTCAGGAGACTGGTGTTCAACCCTCAGCCTGTCTATAGTTCCTTTCCTCCTCATCTGTGCCCTTACCCTGGGCTCCTGCATGGAGTATGCAGTGGTCTGGCCCATCCCAGTTTGAGACCCTCTGTCTCAGCAGGTGTGGGAGCTGGGCCAGGCTTCTTTGGCTGCCCCAGCCCTGTTCCCTCTCTGCCCGGCCCTGCTCCCCTCACACTGGAAGGGTCCTCTCCTTGGAGCTGGTGTAGACCCTGCCTGCTGATTCAGTCATTTTAGGCCTCTCAGCTATCTGGCCCAGCTGCTTAAGGAATGGAACTGGGAGGGGATGAGCCAAGGAAGGAGGGAGTTAGAGCCCCCTGGAGACTCAAGCAGTATTAAGCATCAGTGCCAGAATGTAAGAGGTCAAGTGGCTACTGGTATGAAAAGCTATTAATAACTGGTTGGGAATGGTGGGCCCTTGGGGATCTCAGCCTCAGGGCAGAGCTGGGGGGGTTGGTGAGGAATTAGATCAAAATTACAGCTCAGGGCCTGGTTCTATGACAAAGAGGCCAGGAAACTAGCCCCCAGAACTCTAACTGGATGACCCTTCTTGGCTCTCCCAGGGTTCTTCTTAGTGCCCACAGCCCTGGGGGACCTGCCACCGTGCCCAGAACCATAGGGTTAACCTAAGGTCATTCCAAGCCAGTTAAGCAGAACTGGCTTGGCCAAGAGATGGAGGCAGTTGCCCCACCCCTGGGCTTGGTTATGGGACACTCTGGGGAAACTGAGGCAAAGGAAAAGACCTTGAAAGTGCCTGAAGCTTTTCTAGGTCATACACCACTCCCTCTGTGAGCAGAGCCTAGCAAGAAAAGCTATCTCCCCCTTCAGGAAACCTGTATTTCTGATAATGTACTATTCTGGTGTGTCAACCTAGACTGGACAAGAGCTGCCTGCTGGTATCAGTGGAGTGCCTTCTCTTTGGCCTATCACTTCCCCTCCATCACCCACCTTCCCCAATTTCTGGCCTCTGGTTGCAATTGTCTTCTCCATGTCTGGGTCTTCCAGTTCTAGGAGTTGTTGAAGTTGCTTTAAAGTGGAAACAAAATTAGGTATCTTTCATGAGGGTCATTTCCCCTCTTATACTTACCCAGTTCCTTCGCTTAGAAGGTTCTTTGCTCAAAGACGGAGCAAAAGTATAAATGACATAAACCAGAGAAAGACAAATACTGCGTGGTAGCACATGCCTGTGGAATTTAAATAAAAATAAAAAGTCAAACTGTAGAAACAGAGAGTAGAAAAGTTGTTGCCAGGGGCCAGTCTGAGGATCTCATGAAAAACGTGGTGACTACAATCAGTAATATTGTAAAATCACTGTATTGTATAATTGGAATTTGCTAACAGAGTAGAGGGCTTCTCAGGTGGCTCTAGTGGTGAAGAACCTACCTGCCAACGCAGGGGACATGAGAGACACTGGTTTGATCCCTGGGTCGGGAAGATCCCCTGGAGAAGGGAAAGGCAACCCACTCCAGTGTTCTTGCCTGGAAAATCTCATAGACAGAGGAGTCTGGCGGGCTACAGTTCATGGAGTCACAAAGAGTCAGACATGACTGAAGTGACTTAGCACAGCACAATAGGGTAGAACCCAAGTGTTCTCACAAAAATAAAATAGAAAATAAATAAGTAAGGTGATACATTATCAGTTAACACGTGGGAGGAATTCTTTCACAATGTATACATATATTAAATCATCACAGTGTACACTTTCAATATCTTACAGTTTTGTCAATTATACCTCAATTAAGTAGAAAAAATTTAAAAAAAAAAGATAAAGCAAAAGTAAACTTAAGTCCAATGTGTGTGGTTATGACTATATATTCTGATGTTATGTTTGTATATTAACATCTCTTACATGTTTACTCCTGGGATTTAAAGCATTGCAAAGTAAGGCAAGCGGCACCGTTGCTCAGAGAGTTCATTTCAAGGCATCCTTTGCCCCATTTAGGGGGTTTCTTTAGCTTTCTGGCCACTGTCACCTACACCTCTGGCAAAGTCCATCCTGGGCACAGCCAGTTCCTTTCCCAACACAGTGTAACCCTTTCCCTGCTCTCCTAGCTCATTCTGGCCGCCTTCAGGGGTTCTCATTAGTGAGGTCGGCTTCAGATGGGCACAGAGCAGCAGAACCAGAACTGGGAAGAAGAAGAAGAAGCTCCAGGATTGGTTTCCACCACCCGTGGAGAGTGGATTTGAGGGGGCGGTGGTGGATAAAGACCATGAAGTAACATGCAAGGTGCTAAATTAAAATGATGACTCATGCTTGTTCATTCTCATTCATCTTCAGAGCTTTCCACCTTCTTCTTTTATACTCAGATTTGAATTTAGGGAAGGAAAATCCAAAATTTACTCCTTCTTGCAACAAATAGTTTTTGAGTACCTACTCTGTGTCAGGTTTTTCCTTTCAAATCCCCTGCCCAGGGCGGACCCTGGTTTTAAGGAGCCACGGTACACATAGAGGCATGACTGGAAAACAGGAAGCATCCAGGGCTCGCCCACACTAGGCTTCCCTGCCGGGAGCCTGGGGGGGATGTGTGCTGAAGGAGGGGCTGGAGTGGAAGGGGATGAAGGAAGGCTTCTTGGAAGGAGGTAGATTGAAAGTTAGTGTCAAGTAGAAAGGGGAGAAAACATTTACAGCTGCTAGGATGGAATTTACATTTGACCCAAAGGAATTATAATAGGGAGTTGTGTGGGCTCCGGAGTTATTCCGAGCACTTCTCTTTCCCTCTCACTTGGAGCCATCACTTCACAAGTGGTGTTGAGAGAGCTTTGGAGGCTGCAGTATTTGATAGGCTGTCAGTTGTGGCTGGGTCCTCAGGAGGCCAGTGTTTGACTCTCAGCCCACAGTCTCCTTCCCTCCTCATCTGGGTCTATGGCGGGTGACCCAGCATCCCCAGAAGCCGTTTCTGCTTCTCACTGGAAGCCGTTAGCAGTCCCAGCCCTCATTGCTCTGTTTCTCTCCACAGATAGACTTCTCTGCTGACCAGATCGAAGGTGAGTACTGATAACTCCAGCACCCCCCCCACACCCTCTCTGTTGTTGTGCCTCCTGGGGAAGGGGTTGTCATGATCACCATAATAGTAATCATCCCTGTCATCACCATCACCACAGCACCATAAACATCATCACGAGCATCACCATCATCACCACCATCACCATTATTTCATCACCATCATCAGGGCAAACCTGTATTTGAGTCAGGGTACACAAAGGCATGACTGGAAAACAGTTATGCAAAATAGCAAGTCTAGGGAATTCCCTGGTGGCCTCATGGTTAGGATTCTGGGCTTTCACTGTCAGGGTTCAGTCCCTTGTCAGGGAACCGAGATCCCCAGTGCAGCCGAAAAACAATCCAAAAAACACCGCCACCACAAACAAACAAAAACGAAACAGTAAGTATGGGTTTGCTCTTTTTTGACTGTTATTACTTAAGCACTTTACATGGATTAATTTATTTAATTCTTACCACAACCCTATGAGGTAGGGGGAGAAGGCAATGGCACCCCACTCCAGTACTCTTGCCTCGAAAATCCCATGGACGGAGGAGCCTGGTAGGCTGCAGTCCATGGGGTCGCTAAGAGTCGGGCACGACTGAGCGACTTCACTTTCAGTTTTCACTTTCATGCATTGGAGAAGGAAATGGCCACCCACTCCAGTGTTCTTGCCTGGAGAATCCCAGGGACGGGGGAGCCTGGTGGGCTGCCATCTATGAGGTTGCACAGAATCGGACACAACTGAAGTGACTTAGCAGCAGCATGAGGTAGAGACTATCACCACTCCACTTTACAGGTGATAAAACCGAGGCACAAAGAGATTGGGTGGTCTGCTCAGTCTCACACAGATATTTGGTGGTGGAGCCAGGATTCCAACTAAGGCAATCTGATTCCAGACGAGATCTGAACAGCTCTGCCAGACAGCCTGGAACATAACAGATGCACAGCAAAAAAAAAAAAAAAGTTTTTTCTTTTCTCGGCCCTAAAATCCAAGATATTTAAAAGCCATCATTTCTGTTCCTGTTATTGAAAAGCCCTCCTTAGGCTACCAGCTCTCTCCCTCTGTATCATGAAGTCTGCCAAGATCCTCAACCCCCTAATGGTGGCAGGGCCAGCAGTGTCTTGGGGGGACCCAGTCCACCTGTGGTCTCCATCAACTCTTCTCTATCTTTAATGAAGACAATTTGTTTTCTCAATGTTATATAAATACTATTAAGTGTAGCTTCTAGACAAGCCCCTCAGCTTTTCTTTTGTAGGATTCTGGTGTCTTGAGGATGAAATGTTTCATCATGTGATATCTACTTTAGAGCCTCAGCCTCACTGCAATTTATCCCTCTGTTTCCCCCATCAAATCACTCTTGGACAGAAAATCATATGAACTGGAAGGGACCTTGAAAGGTCACCCGATCGCTATATTTGAAAAATTAAACTAACGCAAGCACGTGATAAAAATTAGTACACTACCTAAAAATAAGTAATGAAAATAAAAATATTTTCCCCTTGCTTTCCTTTCATGCTGATCTGCTCTCCCCAAAACAATCATTGTTAACAGGTCTACGTATCCTTTGATAAAAATATATCATGTTATACCGGTAAGTATGTATGTATGTGTAAAGTTTACACAGATTGAGTCCTATGGTACATACACTGTATTTGGGTTCAACAATATATAACACAGTATATATTATTTAATGATCTATTTAAATATGTTTTCTAATATTTAACACAAAAACAGTTCTACCTCATTCTTGTAAACCATTGTATAGATTCTCACACGCTGATGTAGTTTTTAATCCAATTAGCTCATATTGCTAGACCTTTGGATTATCCCCAGCTGGGGGAAAAATCATTATGCTTTCCCCAGAAGACTTTCCTAGCAATGAGTCAAAGGATATGTGCATTTTATTTTTTTTATTCTTAAAAATTAATTAATTAGGCTGCCTCGGGTCTCTGGGGCATGCATAGTCTTCACCATGTGATGCAGGAGCTTACGTGACAGCTCACAGACTCTCTAGTTGTGGAGAGTGGGCTTAGCTGCTCCTTGGCATATGGGATCTTGGAGCTTCCCAGGTGGCGCCAACGCGAGAGACATAAGAGACGCTGGTTTGATCCCTGGGTCGGGAAGATTCCTCTGGAGAAGGAAATGGCAACTCACTCCAGTATTCTTGCCTGGAGAATCCTGTGGACAGGGAAGCCTGGTGGGCTACAGTTCACAGCATCGCAGAGTTGGACACAACTGAGTGATGAAGCACACACATATGGGATCTTAGTTTCCTGACCAGGGACGGAACCGGTGTCCTGCATTGCAAGGCGGATTCTTAACCACTGGACCACCAGGAAGGTGTCAAGTCTATGTGCATTTAAAATTGTAATAGTTATTGTCAAGTTTCCCCTCCCAAAAAGCCAGTTACTCACAAAAGGGGCGTGATGATGACAGATGCATTTTGAATCTAGTGAACTAAATCTGACTCCATTTTTGTATTATCCTGTTGACACTCACTTTCTGTCAATAGTCTGGAGTGCTGTGAGATTCTTAAAATTAATTTGAATGCATTTTAGTTACATATATGGACTTCCCAGGGGGCTCAGTGGTAAAGAATCCGCCTGCCAGTGTAGGAGACACAGGTTCGATCCCTGGGTCAGGAAGATCCCCTGGAAATGGAAATGGCATCCCACTCCAGTATTGCCTGGGAAATCCCATGAACAGAGGAGTCTGGCAGGCTACAGTACCTGGGGTTGCAAGAGTCAGAAATGACTTAGTGATAAAACAATAACAACTTAAATTTATACTCATTGTATATACAAACACAGTGGTACACAGGAAGGCTAGAAAATCAATGATAAAAATTTTTCATTTCCCAGGTGAGAATCCTGGTCAAAGCCAACTGGGACAGCTGGCGGCCTCTTTTCTCCATGAAGATTTTCAGGGCTGGGACTTAGCTGATTCCAGGCTTTCATCCCTTTGACTTCAAAGGCATTGTTCCTTAGGTTGGATTTGAATTGTTTCTGTTTTGATTTTGCTCCCATCTCTTCCTTTGCTCCTTGGTGAAGCTGAAGATGATTTTCTTCTGTTTTGCTGGAAAGAACATGATTTGGAACCAGGAGACTTGGCTATTAGCCCTAAATCTGCCGCTGGTGGCCATGAGACTTAGGGCAAGTCACTTCTTTAAACCTGAATTTTCTCTTCTGCAAAGTGAAGGTATTCGATTCTCTTCAATTCAGAAATTCTGTGATTCTTTTCAGCATTCTCTAGATAACCTCCATCTATTTGAGGATAGTCATCGAATCCTTTCTTAGCTTTGTAATCTCTGGGTGGTATAGCCCCAAATTCTTTTATGTTTTTTTTTTTTTTCTCATATGAGCTAGTTTCTAACTCCTGACTTCCTTCTCTGGTCCCTCTCCAGATTTCCATATCCCTTTGGAAAGGGATCATCAGCACTGCTCATTGCTCTAGCAGGCAGCTCGCTACTATAGAACTTTGAGAAAAAGTTTCTTCAGAGACCATGAGTGTCATCGCTCATATACCTCGAGATCACTAGGCTAGTTTTCCCCCAGTTGCAACCCTAGACTTCAGAGTCGGGTTTTTATGTGTGCGCCAGCCTTCCCAGCAGTCAGGAACATTCACTGGGACAACAGGCCACTTCCTCCTCCTCCTCTCTCCTCACTTGTTTTCCTTAATAGTTGGCTGGAAGTCACATCTGCAGTGGCCTATAAATGAGGATAGTAATACCTATAGTATAAAGTTTTTGTAAATATAGATGGGGTAATTCATGCAAAGTCATCAACTCAGAGGCTGGCCCATGATAAGTGCTCGAACCATAGGTCATCATTCTTATTCTTGTTCAATCTTCCTCTTAAATATCATTTTTTTTATGTGGAGACTGCATCTTTAAGTTTGCCCTCGTTCTTCTGAATGAGTTAGGAGTGCAGATTCAATGCAGGAAATGCAAGAGACGTGGGTTTGATCCCTGGATTGGGAAGATCCTGGAGAAGGGCATGTCACACCGTATTTATCGGACAATGAATTTGTGTCAGAAGCCATGCTAATAGCTTTACATGTTAAGAATTTAATTCTTCTAACAAAGCTGTGAGGTCAGTGCTATTCCTTTTGACAGAGGAGGAAACCAAGGTTCAGTGAGGTTATGTGGCTTGGCTAAGATCACAAAATCAGGTGTCAAAATTGGGATTAAAGTCAGTGAGAGATTACTAACAGTATTGTTGGGGAACTGACAGAGTTAAGATTTTTTTTTTTACATGCACTATTGTATTTTATTTGAATGTAATTTAAGGATCCTATGAGGTAGATACCATTTGTAAAAGAAGTTTATAGAGGTTAACTATTTACTTGCCTGAGGTCACATAGTTAGTAAGCAACGGAAATGGAATTTGAGCTCAATTATTTAGTAATTTGAAAGACATGTGGTTTTATCTCTTTGCAATTCATACAAAGCCTAATAAAGAGCTGTAGGTAAACGTCTTGGGGAACCTGTTTTGATATGTGGGATGATTTGTAAATAATCCATATCCCGCCTCTAAGGAAGTAAGTGTTTCTAAAGTACTTAGAGAGAATTAAAAGCAGCTTTTCTCCTAAGTAGTTCACATATTCTTCTTAGGTTTATATTGTTAATCCACTATGTAAACCGCTTCTTCATGGGTAGCACAAGGGTACTTCAATGCCATACCCAGTCCAAATTATCCCCGGTAATGAGCTGGTTGAACACAAATTGATGAGGAATTAAGGTTGTTTGCAAAGGGCCCAGGAGTGCCTTCATTCAGCCTGGCACCCTGGACTCCTGCACTGGTATCTTCTGGGAGTCTGGCTTCAGAACTAGAAATGTAATAATAGCCACTTGCCTCTTTCCCTGGTGGCACTGGTGGTAAAGAATCCACCTGCCAGTGCGGGAGATGCAAGAGACGTGGGTTTGATCCCCGGATTGGGAAGATCCCCCGGAGAAGGGCATGGCAGCCCACTCCAGTATTCTTGACTGGGAAATCCCAAGGACAGAGGAGACTGTTGGGCAACAGTCCATGGGGTTGCAAAGAGTTGAATGTGATTGACCCCACACGCGTGCGTGCACACACACATGCACTGTTAGCTAAGTCACTTACCACGTGCTAGACACCATGCTTAGGGGGCTTTGTCATCCCCCCGCAGCCCCAACAGATGCACGGTCATTCCCCCTTAGAGCTGAGAGACAGAGGGCCCACGGAAGTGGGGAGTTTGCCTGAGGCCACCTGTGGGTCAGTGGCAGAGTTGGGGTGGGCTGACTATCCAACTTGTCACCTTGTCCGACCTGAGAGCTAGCTTCCTTTCAGCCTGGGACAGGCATTACTGTTAATGGCTGACTTCTGAACGGGTCTTATCACTCTGCAAAGTGGCTCCACACACTGCCCCCTCCTTTGGCACTCAATTGGGAGGGTCAGGTGAGGTATGACTCTTGGTGTGTTTGCTTAAGGAAACTGGGACCCAGCCCAGCTTATTCTACATTGGTTGGCAGAGCCAGGAGGAGAACCCAGGAGTCCTGACTCCTGAGCCAGTGGTCTTTTTACTTCCCTGCTTTTTTTCACTGTCAGGCACCTCACCTGCAGAGGGAAGGATGAGTGGATGGGAAGGATAGAGGCAGGGGAGACCTCAAATGATGTGACAAGTGGTTGCTGGAAGAGATCCCAGGCCCAGTGCTGGAACAGGTCATGGGGGCTCCAGGACACTGCTTTAGTTGTCAGAGACGGGGTGCTCATGGGTTCTAGGGAGGGGCTGGCGTGCTGGCTGTAGAGAAATATTTTATCAACTCCATTGACCTGCTTTTCAATGAGGGTAGAAACTGATCAGCCCCTAGTCACTGCCTTCGCTTGGCCCCAGGGGGCTGCAGTCAGTCTTTTCTCTGCAGAGTTCAAAGAGGCCTTTTCGTTGTTTGACCGGACCCCGACCGGAGAGCTGAAGATCGCCTATGGGCAGTGTGGGGACGTGCTGCGAGCTCTGGGCCAGAACCCCACCAATGCCGAGGTGCTGCGTGTCCTAGGCAAGCCCAAGCCGGAAGGTCAGCCTCCCCTCGCCACCCCTGGGGCTCTCTCCCTTCAAGACCAACCTGCTCTCCCCAGGTTACCTGCCTCCCATTGCTAGAATTACCCAGAAATATCTGGCCCTTGGTCAGTCCTCAAAAGAGTGTGACCTGGGCTTGTTCTCATTTTCTCTGTGAGAGTGGGAGCTCCTGGGGAGCAGGCCCGACTTTCTACTGCTTCAGGGCGCCTGGGACATGGGGCGGGGGGTGCTGGGAGGGAAATTGGGAACTGACCACCGCCCCCACCTCCACCAGAAATTGTGGGTGAGGTGTTACAGCATTGAGACCTGTGACCACCATGAGTTGTATCACAGATAATGTGTTTCTGATAATACAGCCCTGAGATTGCAAATTATTCATTTAATATAAGTTAGAGCAGACTCAGGCTCAGCTCTATAATGATGCCTGTTTCACTGGTTTGCATTAGATAGGTTTTGGTGAATGAGGGTTTAGAAAGTGGTGCAAGGGGTCCCATTTGTGAATGTCGTCTGTCACTGTGGCAGTCAGGCTAACAGCTGCCTTAACACATGAGTCCTTCTGAGGGGCTGGGGCTGGGCAGACCTGGGCAAGAGCCCTTAGCCAGGGTGGATCGTTTCTAGAGATTTCCTGGGCCCTATATTGGGGCCTTCCTGCCCTCTTCCTTGGTTCTGGGTCCTTCCCTTCCTACTCTTGCTGGGGAAGACACCAGCAAGAGTGAAGGATGTGGGTCAGAAAGGACCAGAGGACCAGGAGCCTACCCGTGTCAGTAGAGCTTCTCAGAGGGCAAAAGATATTTGGGTCTTTCCATTGTGGGAGGTTTCTGGGTTACAAAAGAAAGCAATGCCAGCCTTGGGATACTTAAAAATGGTTTTACCTCTATGAAAGTAAAGTGTTGTTTTTTTTTAAACTTTGGTAAATATTCAAGAGTTTTTATTCCAGTTTTCTCATCTTTTTCCTACTGTTCAGTAGGAATTCTTTAAATAATTATTGCAATCTGTAGTTTAATAACAGAAATTGTCTTTTGCCCATTTCTTTTTGCAGTTTATAGCTTGTCAAAAACACAAAAGTCAGTTAAAACTTTTAACACACCACAATGTGGGAGAAAGGTGCTAGTCATTATTGATTCAGACTTGCTCCAGGCGGTGGGGATAGTGAGGGGACCCAAATTTGGGGTTGTGCAAAGTTTTCTTTTTGCAGTCTTGTCAGTTTACCCTTGAGACTGGGAGTCTGTCACGTGTCCGAAGTCTAAGTTGTGAATGTGAGAACTTGGGGCTGCTCACCTCCCTGCCCCACTGGCCGCCTGGAGTTCAGAGGTCAGGGTGGAGTCACAGGTCCTTTCACTGAGAAGAGTGCCCAGAGCCAGCTCTTGCCGGGCTCCTGGGGCTTCGTGCCCTCCAGGATTCCTGACCAGGGGCCCCACCCAGAAGTGACGGCAGCTGAGCTTGGGCTAGCCTGGTAGAGCCGGATGAGACCCCTCCCGAGCCTCTGCTCCCCTCGAGCTCACTTCGAATTCCTTTCCTTACCGGTCCCCGCCGGAAGAGATGAATTCCAAGATGCTGGACTTTGAGACCTTCCTGCCCATCCTCCAGCACATCTCCCGAAACAAGGAGCAGGGCACCTACGAGGACTTCGTGGAGGGGCTGCGTGTGTTCGACAAGGAGAGCAACGGCACGGTCATGGGCGCTGAGCTTCGCCACGTCCTTGCCACCCTGGGTTTGTATGCCAGCCAGGCAGGGGCGCAGCCCAAGGGAGAGGAACAGAGGATGAGAAGCGTCTGAGCAGTGTATGTTGGGGTGATCTGGGGCTCCCTGCACCCTGAGTCTCATGTTCTGGTCCAAGCCAGTCTCCCTGGGTTCTGTAGGTACCATCGTCCCCAACTGGGTTTGCTCAGCAGGGTTGGAAGGAGAGGAGAGCAGGCTGGCAGAGCAGGGGTAAGGCCTGAGAGGTGGGACCCAGGGCCCCTGTCCTTGTCTTTGCCTCTGTTGCTAGGGCCTTGGTCTGCTCACCCACTGGTGGCTGTAGGCAGAGGGAGAGACCTTGGGGGCTAGGAAGGGTCTTAAGACCTTGACTCCACCTTTCAGAGCGTTGGGGGAGGTTTGGTCTGACCAATTCCTTGATCCAGGAAGTCCTGGGCCATCAGACTCAAGGGGTTGTTTGGGTTTGGCCGGTCCTCCTTTGCCCATCTGTCATTAAGTGCCCACTGTCTCCCACCCCAGGAGAGAAGATGAGTGAGGCTGAAGTGGAGCAGCTGTTAGCAGGTCAGGAGGATGCCAATGGCTGCATCAATTACGAAGGTACAGCTCATTTCACACTTCCTCGGGCAGCCGGGGATGGGGTGGGGTGGGTGCAGCTCAGGCCAGGAGAGGCTGCAGGACAGAACAGATGCAGGAGTTAGAGGATATGTGTACCCTGTGGTCTTTGGTGAGCTCCCAGTGGATATTGTTCTTTTCCCTCCTGGGAGTGAACATCACTGTGTAATGGAAGGAGCATGGATTTTGGAGATAGCTCTGTGATATACCAGCTGGGTGATCTTAAGCAAGTCGCTTACCTTCTCTTAACATTGGTTTTCTCATCTGAGCAACGGGGTGATGCTGGCCCCTTTCCCAGGGTTGCAGGGATTGGCGGAGATAATGTAGCTCATTTGATCCGTGTCTGCTATCAGCACAGGGAGTGCACACAGAGCAGCGGTTGGTTCCCTTCCTTTCTTCCACCTTCTCCCCATCAACCCCAAACAGGAAAAGGAATCATAGTCTGAAGGAAGGGTGGTGGGAAGGTTTGCGGTCGGGTGGCATAAACCAGGGAGGAGGGGTTTAAGGGGCCGAGAGGGGCCGTGTGATGTGGCTGTTTTCCGTCTTCTTTCCCAGCCTTTGTCAAGCACATCATGTCTGGGTGAAGCAGACCCCTCCAGGGTGAGTGCAGCCCCTGCCCCGCGGGGCGCCCAGAGCCACACCGCATGGCCTAGAGCCCTTCTCTTCCGGTTTGACCCCCTTCAAGGACACTGCAGGAGACAGAGCAGTCCGGCCCCACCCGTCGCCCCTGCATTCTGAGTGCTCCTGTCGCCTCCCCTTCATCCCTTCCTGCCCTGCCCCTGACCTCCTTGGTCTTTGCTCCCAATCTTGACCCACCAGTCACATCCTCCTGCCTCTTCTGGGGTCTCTCAAGGCTAGACGAATCACTCAGGTGGGGCTTTCTCTGTAGGCTTCTGGCTGTGAGGAGCCAGGTTGCAGGTGGAAGAGAATGTCCCGGGCCTATGCCCTTGACCCTGATCCTCTTCACCCGCTTCCCTGAGTCCCTTCGGCCTTGGTGCCGGCTGGTGGGGGTGGGGTTGTCATCAGGAGCTGGAGTGTGGAGGGGAAGTAGAACCCTTTCCACCTCGCGCTCTCTTTCAGGTGCCTGGCCCGGGGCCTTAGCCCAGGTGAGTTACCAAGAGGCCCAGAGTGACTGAGCTGGAGCTGGAGTCCTGGACTTTCCGCTGCACGGCAGCCCTGGGGACTTCAAGGGCCCACAGTCCTCCCCATAAATAAACAGCTTCAGCAAGGCTGGGCCGAGATCCCAGCCAGCCTCTGAGTTGTTTTTTAAAGCCAATTAATTCGTTGAGTTGGGGTTTTGTGAGTGTGTGTGATAATGTCACCTGAGGCCTTATGCATATTCCTCAGAAGAATGAGCAGTATCTGGGATCTGGGGGACATGGGCTGGGGCCCAGGGAGCTAGAAACAGGAGGGTCAGACTGTGAGCAGAGAGTTTTGGAAGGGTCTGCAGTCTGAGGAGCTGTGGTCAGGAGGAGCTTCATTTCCTTCCAAGGCTCACTCTCTGCCTTAGGTCTGTCCGGGTGACAAACAGAAAGAGGGCCACTAGGAGCCCTGGGGATACCAAGGGATTCTCAAATGGTCCCTGCTCCCTCCTCTTCTTTAAAAAAAAAATCGTGGTAAAAGGCACAAAGCATAATGGCACTTTCCTGGTGGCTCAGATGGTGAAGACTCTGCCTGCAACAGAGGAGACCCAGATTCAGTCTCTGGGTTGGGAAGATCCCCTGGAGAAGGGAATGGCAACCCACTCCAGTATCCTTGCAGCACACAATATAAAATTTTCCATCTTAACAATTTTTAAGTGTTCAGTTCTATAGTGTTAAGTGTGTTCACATTGGTGTGTAGCAAGTCTCCAGAACTTTTTCATCTTATAAAACTGAAACTCTATATCCATTAAACAATAAATCCCCATTTCCCCCTCTCTCCAGTCCCTGGCGACCACCATTCTGCTTCCTGGATCTATGGATTTGACTACTCTAGATAGCTCATATGAGTGGAGTCATAGTGTATTTGTCTTTTTGTGACTTTATTTGTGGTTTATTTCACTTCACGTAATGTCTTCAAGGTTCATTTGTGTTCTAGTAAGTGTCAGAATTCCCTTCTTTTTTAAGGAGGAATAGTGTTCCGCTGCACGTGTGCAGGTACCACATTTTGTTTATGGTTCTTATAACTTTTTTGATCACACCACATGGCATGGGGGATCCTGGTTCCCTGACTGGGGATCGAACTTGCACCTGTCCCCTGCATTGGAAACTCAGTCTTAACCATTGGGCCACCAGGGAAGTCCCAGCCCTTGTATCTTCATATGGGCCCTTTAGGTGTCTCTTCCCCTGAGAACAAGGCCCCTGATGCCTGATTCAGCCCTGCTTGTTCTGGGCATCTCACTGACTCCCTGGCCACACCCAGGACTCCATACAGGACTCTGCATCAGGGAGGGGGCATCAGGGCTTCAGAGGGAGCACAGACTTCAGGCTGGGCAGGCAGGGGTGTGGCGGGAGGCAACTGGGAAAAGGAGGGCAGGCAGGGGTGTGGCGGGAGGCAACTGGGAAAAGGAGAGACAAGAAACCAGAGATTGAGAAGAAGAGGACAGACCAGGTCATGAAATGAAAGACACATATGAGTAGAACCCCTCTGGATGGGGGTCCCCACATCCCTGAGAGCCCCCCAGGGTGGATTAGACCCTTCTCCTCTCACAGCCTTTCTGCTGCCCTCTCAAGGCATCCAGCTGCAGAACTTTGTGAAACATTCTTTATAAATCCAGCCAAGGCTGAGATTCCATGAGCCCAAAAGGGAAGTTGTCATGGGAAGCTGAGATCCATGAGCCCAAACTCAGCCTCCTCAGAATTTAACGTCTCTTTGGGAAGATGAGACCAAGGCCCCAAAAGATACCATGTGTATCTTTTCTTCTGTGAGGAAGGGGCTCCGGTGATGGGAGAGACCTGTTGAATCATAAAACTTGAGATCTTTATGTAGTTGCGATAGGGGTCGTTGACTCCAGTGGTTTTCAAATGTGGTTGTAGCTCCATAGCCTTTTAAAAAATTGTCTGTTTATTTATTTGGCTGTGCTGGGTCGTAGTTGTGGCTATTACCATTCATGGGCTCTTAGTTGCAGCATATAGGATCTAGTTCTCAGACCAGGGATTGAACCCAGGCCCCTTACATTGGGAGCAGAGTCTTAAACCACTGAACCAGCAGGGAAGTCTTGGCTCCATAGCCATTTACTCAAACTAAATTCTGTGCAGAAGCCAATGCATGAACCGAATGGAGCAGAGTTTCTCCAGCTGAGGAGGTGAGGGATGGATGCCTGTATCTTGAGCCTCTACCTGGGTTCCTTAGAGCACAACCAGACCACCACTGACTGAGTCAGACCTGCTAATTGTAAAAGGAAGGAAATAGCTCCTTAGGAGAGACTTGACTCACCCAAGGTCACAGCTAATGACCCATGAACCCAGGTCGCCAGAAGCCCCAATTTTCCCATTTTTCGACACACATCAATCAGCCTTTGAAATTTTTTTCAAGTTAGGCTCTTGGGAGCTTCTCTCTTGCATTATCCCTACCATTCTGCTTGATCATTTTGGGCCTTACTAATTTCTCCTTTTAATTTTTATTCATTTTATTGCCGGATAATCTCAGATTCCCAACCAGGGACTGAACCCGGGCCATGGCAGTGAAAGCCTGGAATCCTAGCCACTCGGCCACCAGGGAACACCCCATCATTTCTCCTTTTTAATTAATTAAGATTTTTATGTGGATCATTTTTAAAATCTTTATTGAATTTGTTACAATACTGCTTCTGTTTTATGTTTTGGCTTTTTGGCCATGAGACATGTGGGATTTTAGCTCCCCAACCAGGAATCAATCCCACACGCCCTGCATTGGAAGGTGAAGTCTTAACCACTGGACTGCTGGGGAAGTCCCTATTTCTCCTTTTTAAGAGTCGCTCTTCCTGACTTGAAATGCCAGCATGCCTCCTCAGTGTTGGGGCCTCGTTGGGTTTTCCTCACTCCCTTTTCCTTTCTTCTCTCCCACCTTTCCTCCCTCCCTTTCTTTCTCCATGAAGTGTTTATTGTCTGCTGTAAACATTTAGGAGGAACTGGGGCCAAGCTCCCGGCGATTAAAAACTGAAAGTGTTTTCCCCTCCAAAGTCGATTACCATGTGGTTAAGCAAGGATGCAAGCATCCAGGGACTAAGCGCAGAACGACCCCCACGCCACACAACACCAGCAGGACCACTTCTTCCACGTCACACACACTGTAATTTCCAAGGGCCCTGCACCAAGAGGAAGTGAGATGTGACTGGGGTGATCTTTCTTAGTGGGCTTTAGGAGAGACCTCAGTGGAAAAGATGACACAAGGCTGGTACTCAGGTTCAGGGAGGAAAAGGGCAGGAAAGGGGGGTCACAGACTTATCTGACAGACACTTACTGAGTGCCAGCTGTGGGTATGGCACTGGCTTGGGCCTTGAGGATACACTGAACTGGGCAAACACAGTCCCTGCCCTCATGGAGCTTACAATCCAGTGGGAAGACAGACATTAAATAGTTGAGATCATGTGACAGATAACAGCCAACACTTATTGAATGCAATATCAGTTATGATTATCTTTGGCTGTGGGTGATGGAGACTAGAAGACAGTGGCTTAAAAGACACGAAAAGTACGTTTTCTCCTCCCACTGAGGGCCGGGGGTTGCTGTCCAGCCGTTCTGCACAAAGTCCTCGGACCCAGACTCCTTTTATCTAGTGACATTGCACTGTGACCTCTACTCACAGTCCTGATGGCTGTTCTGGATCAGCCACCTCGGCTCCTGAGGGAATAGTTCTGGAAGCATTTCCTACTTGGTGAACCTCCTCGGGAACTGGTGTGCCTCCCGGGCTCTTTATGGTATTCGGCTCACTCATTTGAAGACACAAGAACCCTTGTGCTACTAGTCATCTTTTCCCTGCCCTAGCCTCCTCCTCAGCTTCCCTGGTGGCAAAGGATCCACCTGCAGTGCAGGAGACCCAGGTTCAGCCCTGGATTGGGAAGATCCTTGGTGAAAGGAATGGCAATCCACTCCAGTATTCTTGCTCGGAGAACCTCATGGGAGAGCCTAGCAGGCTGCAGTCCATGGGCTAGCATGACTAAGCACACACACACAACCTCCTCCAGGTCGGCCCATCAGTAAGGCTCAGCACTCGTCCCATCTGGGAAGAGGTATGGGTAAAACTGACCCATCTGCAAGATTTTCTCTGAATGGACTGACTTCCAATACTTCAAACCGGGACTCAGACCATGCCTTGGTCTGCTTGGGTTGCTAGGACAAAACACTACAGCCTGAGTGGCTTCAATAACAGATGTTGATTTCTCTCAGATTTGGAGGCTTGGAGATCAGAGTGCAAGCATGATTGGGTTCTGGTAAGGCCTCTTTCTGGCTTCCAGGTGGCTAATTTCCTGCTGAATTCTAACAGAGAGAAAAAAGGGGAGAGAGAAAGAGAGCAAGCAAGAAAGAGACAGACTAATCCCAGTATGAGGGCTCCACTCTCATGACTTCACCAAAACATAATTACCGAAGGTTTTACCTCCAAGTACCATCACACTGGAGACTAGGGGCTTTATGATATGAATTTTGGGGGACACAATTCAGTCGCATGGCAGACCATGTAACTTACAGGATCAGGACTGCGCCCCCTGTGGTTCCTTCTCTCACCCTGCAGGCTGGCTGACTGTGGACTTGAGATGGCGGCACCACAGAAGGATGAGTGAGGTGGGAGGAGGAAGGAAGGGGTGTCCCAGCTCTTGGGTGGATTGAAGGAAGGCTCCAGCCTGGAGCTGGACATGGCACCATCCTGACAGGGTGATGGCAAGTGATGGACATGGGAAAATCGCTTTAGTGGAGCACAGAGGATGACTGAATGTACCCATAGGGTGGGCATCGTGCCTCCCAGAGATGGGTATAGGAAACACAGCCCCCAGGGCAACTACCCTCCCACCCTAAACCCTGCAGACAGATGCTGAGGAGAAAGTTTTATGCTTCAGGTCAGGGAGGAGTTTCCTTTAAAGTTCCCATTGTGGGAGGGAATGAGCTAAGGCAAGGGTAGGGAGGAGACTTAATGCTCTTTTCACTCAGCTGCTTTCCTCTGCAGCGTGTATTAATGGGCTTCCCTGGTGGCTCAGAGGTTAAAGCGTCTGCCTGCATTGCAGGAGACCCGGGTTCGATCCCTGGGTCGGGAAGATTCCCTGGGGAAGGAAATGTCAACCCACTCCAGTATTCTTGCCTGGAGAACCCCATGGACGGAGGAAGGGCCATAAGCTTTTGGCTGGTGGCGCAATACCTACATCTCACCACTAGATGGCACAATTGCAGCAGCCATGCTTCCAAAGAACGCCCAAGAGTGAGAATTACAGGAAAACTGATTCCCACCCTGGGCTGGAAGGAACCCTCGGAAATCACTTAGTCCATCTTTATGTTTTAAGAAAAATGGAGGTTTTATTCATTTCAAAGACTCACAACTATTAGTGAGCTTCCTTCAGGACCCCCTCAAAGGTTTTGCAGCGAGGGGGCAGAAAGAGGACTGTTTGGGACACGTGGAAATCTGGCATCTAGACCAGTTTGGCTCCTAAATCACACACAGACTCGGCTTCTGATCCACAGGTTGCAAAATAAGGAAGTCGATTAGATCATCTTTAATGTCCTTTCCAGCTCTCTGATTCAGGTCATTTGGAATGCACCCAACTACTTGCTATACTCAACTCAGAATGATATCTGTTCATTTCCAATGCAAACCATTCAGTATCACAGGAATCCAAGTCTATGCCCCAACCAGGAACGCTGAAGAAGCTGAAGAGTTCTATGAAGACCTACAAGACCTTATAGAACTAACACCCCCAAAAGATGTCCTTTTCATTATAGGGGACTGGAATGCAAAAGTAGGAAGTCAAGAAACACCTGGAGTAACAGGCAAATTTGGCCTTGGAGTACAGAATGAAGCAGGGCAAAGGCTAATAGAGTTCTGCCAAGAGAATGCACTGGTCATAGCAAACACCCTCTTCCAACAACACAAGAGAAGACTCTACACATGGACATCACCAGATGGTCAACACTGACATCAGATTGATTATATTCTTTGCAGCCAAAGATGAAGCTCTATATAGTCAACAAAAACAAGACCAGGAGCTGACTGTGGCTCAGATCATGAACTCCTTATTACCAAATTCAGACTCAAATTGAAGAAAGTAGGGAAAACCGCTAGACCATTCAGGTATGACCTAAATCAAATCCCTTATGATTATACAGTGGAAGTGAGAAATAGATTTAAGGGACTAGATCTGACAAAGTGCCTGATGAACTATGGATGGAGGTTCATGACATTGTACAGGAGACAGGAATCAAGACCATCCCTAAGGAAAAAAAAATGCAAAAAAGCAAAATGGCTGTCTGAGGAGGCCTTACAAATAGCTGTGAAAAGAAGGGAACTGAAAAGCAAATGAGAAAAGGAAAGATATACCCACCTGAATGCAGAGTTCCAAAGAACAGCAAGAAGAGATAAGAAAGCCTTGCTCAGCGATCAATGCAAAGAAATAGAGGAAAACAACAGAATGGGAAAGTCTAGAGATCTCTTCAAGAAAATTAGATTTACCAAAGGAACATTTCATGCAAAGATGGGCTCAATAAAGGACAGAAATGGTAGGGACCTAACAGAAGCAGAAGATATTAAGAAGAGGTGGCAAGAATACACAGAAGAACTATACAAAAAAGATCTTCATAACCAAGATAATCACGATGGTGTGATCATTCACCTAGAGCCAGACATCCTGGAATGTGAAGTCAAGTGGGCCTTAGGAAGCATCACTATGAACAAAGCTAGTGGAGGTGATGGAATTCCAGTGGAGCTATTTCAGGTCCTGAAAGATGATGCTGTGAAAGTGCTGCACTCAATATGCCAACAAATTTGGGAAACTCAGCAGTGGCCACAGGACTGGAAAAGGTCAGTTTTCATTCCAATCCCAAAGAAAAGCAATGCCAAAGAATGCTCAAACTACTGCACAATTGCATTCATCTCACATGCTAGTAAAGTAATGCTCAAAATTCTCCAAGCCAGGCTTCAGCAATACGTGAACCACGAACTTCCAGATGTTCAAGCTGGTTTTAGAAAACGCAGAGGAACCAGAGATAAAATTGCCAACATCCGCTGGATCATGGAAAAAGCAAGAGAGTTCCAGAAAAACATCTATTTCTGCCTTATTGACTATGCCAAAGCCTTTGACTGTGTGGATCACAATAAACTGTGGGAAATTCTGAAAGAGATGGGAATACCAGATCACCTGACCTGCCTCTTGAGAAACCTATATGCAGGTCAAGAAGCAACAGTTAGAACTGGACATGGAACAACAGACTGGTTCCAAATAGGAAAAGGAGTACGTCAAGGCTGTATCTTGTCACCCTGCTTATTTAACTCATATGCAGTGTACATCATGAGAAACGCTGGGCTGGATGAAGCACAAGCTGGAATCAAGATTGCCGGAGAAATATCAATAACCTCAGATATGAAGATGACACCACCCTTATGGCAGAAAATGAAGAGGAACTAAAATGCCTCTTGATGAAAGTGAAAAAGTTGGCTTAAAGCTCAACATTCAGAAAACGAAGATCATGGCATCTGGTCCCATCACTTCATGGCAAATAGATGGGGAAACAGTGGAAACAGTGGCTGATTATATTTTTCTCGGCTCCAAAATCACTGCAGATGGTGACTGCAGCCATGAACTTAAAAGATGCTTACTCCTTGGAAGGAAAGTTATGACCAACCTAGACAGCATATTAAAAAGTAGAGACATTACTTTGCCAACAAAGGTCTGTCTCGTCAAGGCTATGGTTTTTCCAGTAGTCGTGTATGGATGTGAGAGTTGGACTATAAAGAAAGCTGAGTGCTGCAGAATTGATGCTTTTGAACTGTGGTGTTGGAGAAGACTCTTGAGAGTCCCTTGGACTGCAAGGAGATCCAACCAGTCCATCCTAAAGGAGATCAGTCCTGGGTGTTCACTGGAAGGACTGATGTTGAAGCTGAAACTCCAATACTTTGGCCACCTGATGCGGAGAGCTGACTCATTTGAAAAGACCCTGATGCTGGAAAAGATTAAGGGCAGGAGGAGAAGGGGACGACAGAGGATGAGATGATTGGATGGCATCACAGACTTGATGGCCATGGTTTTGGGTGGACTCTGGGAGTTGGTGATGGACAGGGAGGCCTGGCGTGCTGCGGTTCATGGGGTCGCAAAGAGTCAGACATGACTGAACGACTGAACTGAACTGAGTCCAACTCTAGATCAACTCTAGTCTTGTTTATTTTCACCGTCACTGTGTATGTATGTTTAGAACCTTAAGTGGCAGAAAGCATTCATTCAAAATAACTGCAGAGTCTACGGCTAAAGGTGCTTTGGAAGTCACCTTCCAAAAAGGTGGTTCCAAAAGCAAAGTCACTCATAGTCTTTCACTCCATGAGTTTATACCCTACTGAAGTAAGAATGATCTACAGGTGAAAAGTTATAAGATAAAAACAGAAGAAAGGAGACCAGGCAGTATATATCTAAGGACTGAGGGAGAGATATGGTATCATAGCACTTGGATCTCAGGGAATGGCTAGGGAGGGCTTCATGGAGGAGGTGTGGCAAGCTTGGATGAGATATAAATAGAGAAGGACCTGGAGAGTGCGATTCTTGACAGGATGCCTTCTTTTTTGCCAGCTATAATCGCGTACATGTGAGCTCAGTCGCTCAGCTGTGTCAGCTCTTTTCTACCCTATGGACTGTAGCGCACCAGGCTCCTCCGTCCATGAGATTCTTCAGGCAAGAATACTGGAGTGGATTGTCACGCTCTTCTCTAGGGGATCTTCCCAACCCAGGGATCGAACCTGAGTCTTGCGTCTCCTGCATTGGTAGGCGGATTCTTTACCACTCTGCCACCTGGGAATATCACTGTCTCGGCCTTTTAGGATTTGCATAAAAAGAAAGAAGGATGAAAGAAGAATGAGAAAAGTAACTGGAGAATGGGGTAAAGGCAGGGAGAAGGAAGAAAGACTGAGAAAGGGGGGGGAGGGTGAGCAGGGATCACACTGGCGTGAGGTGCAGCTGCTCAGAGATGGAGAAGCAAACTTAAAAAAATCTAAAACTAAGCTGGGAAAGTACTCATTCTTTTCTCCCCTGACATTTTAGAGTCACAGAATCAAAAGTTTTCAGGGTTAGAAGAGATCTCTAATCCAAACCCTTCCATAAAAGCCCTATAAATGTCGTCCCGTGCTCGCTTGGATATCTACTGTGGCAGGAGACTTGGTACCACCCACGAGAGCCCACTCCATCTGGGAAAAACTCTAATTCATATTCTTCTTAGTAGGAATCTGACATTTACATCCCTGAAATTTCCATCCACTGGTCCTGGATTTGTCTTCCAAAGTGACCTAGAAAAGACCTAGAACCATTCCCCAAGATAGAAGTTGGCATTTCCTCTTTCTCAGCTCGGCATCTCCCAGCTGGTGCTTGTTCCACACTGAGATTCTCAAGTCCATTTCATGTGGCCAGTGGCTGTCTAATGTGTTCTCTCCTGGGGTTCAGTTCCCTCTTAGCAGTGTAGTTTGCCACTTCAGAGCTGGAAATGAATCTTCTTGACAGAAAAGATGGAACTGAGGTCAAATAGAGGTTGGTGAACTCTGCTGATGTCACTCATGTAGCCCCGAGGACTGTGACCTTTCTGTAGTTCTTGCTCAGAACTTTAGTGTAGCAGGCTTTTGTTAATTTTGACATTACAAAGATTTCAGGGACTTCCCTGATGACCCAGTGGTAAAGAATTCACCCAGCAATGCAGGAGACACGGGTTCATTCCCTGGTACGGGAAAATCACACATGCCGCAGAGCAACTATGCCACTGGGCCACAGCTACTGAGCCAGGGCTCTAGAGCCTGGGAGCCACAACTCCTGAGCCCACGTTCCACAACAAGAGAAGCCACCGCAGTGAGAAACTCACGCACTGCTACTAGAGAGTAGCCCCTGCTCGGCGCAACGAAAGAAAAACACTTGCAGGGACAAAGACCCAGCAGAGCCAAAAGCAGAGAATTCAGCTCGCTCGGGACTTATGGCTTCTTGGTCTTGTGGCCACAGCCCCATATGACAACTTTATGTTCGTGATAAGCCCTTGGCTGCCCCTCCTTCCATCTATTCTGGATAAGAACCCTGGAGAATTCTCTTTCCTCAGCTCCACCAGCCTCTTCAGAGCCCCTTTCCCACCTGTTTCCTTACTGAGTTGTTCATAGTTCTCTTTTGAAGACAGTCCATTCCTCCGGTGATAGGAACAGAGATTCTGTTTTTTAAGCTGTTAATGTGACATATTTTTTCATCTTAATGACATTTATTATTTTCCAATTTTACAAGCAATACATGTTCATCTCAGACAACTAGAAATACATAAAAAGAATAAAGTGAAAAATAACCATCACCCATAATCTCCAACCCTTAGAGAAACCACCATTAGTATTTTGATGTGTTTATTTCCAGTCTCTCTCTCTCTATATATAGATATATATGTGTGTGCGTGCATGTATCCAGTGTCTGTCTATCTATCATCAAGATATAATTGACTTACAACACTGTGTTAAGGAACAGAGATTCTTTATCATAAAAGACACTGTGAGCACATTTACACTCTCTTTCCGAGAACTTATACTTTTCATCACATTTCCAAAAAGGTCAGAGATCCAAAAAAGGCTAAGAATTGCCATTCGGGAGCCTTTGTGGGATTCGGTTTATCTTTCCTCTGAGTGTTTCGATACTGCATCTGCTTTGGGCAGCCTTCTTCCAGGCTACCACAAGCTCTAAAATAGCACATCGCTTTCTCCCAGGACCTGCTTTACTTCCTCCTGTCCCCCAGCCATTCCTTGGGTCACACTTGGGTTTAGAGAGACAGTTCCACCTTTTACTTTTACTTCCTCTGTGGCCCCGCTTTTTGCTGAGTTAGCATTCCTACGACACCCCTCTGAGTTTCGGTCCAGACCCTGCTGAACCCCTGTGAGTGTCTACCACTCCCCATCCTCCCCCTCCCACCTCCCCCCCCAGCTGGTGCCTCAGGTCCACAGGCTTATTGTGTCCCCGTGGTCCCTTCGGTTCCACTCTCTTTGATCAGGCTCCGATGGCCTCTGCTGGACTTTCTCCTTCAGACAGGTGTGTCCCTTATGTTGTGAATCTTCTTGATGGTCAACACTCACATGCCTGTTCTCCTAGCGGTTTTACTTTTCCTAGAACAGAGTCCATTGTTGAATGGAGTGATTCCTATCTCACAAACCTATGGTCACACCCAAGACAGTGTGTGCACTTCCTAAAAAATCTTCACTATTTTACATTTACGTAAGTCTCATAAGACGTTAGTTATTAGGGGCTGACGTGTCATTCCATAACAAAGGGCTGTTGTCGGTGTAAGGACAGGCTGATGAGGGTGTCCTGAGTGTCTCAGTTTGTCTTTGTGCAGGGCGAGGTTTGGGTCTGGGCATTTGAGGACTTGAAACAGTGTGTCTGGCCGTGCTGGTCTCAGGGATCCCTCCGTTCCCAGCCCTTTGGCTTCAAAGGAAATTTTAAAAATGATCACGTTATCCCTACACTTTCTCCCATTCCATCCCACCCACACTTCAGCCCTCATTGCAGCCCTTCTGTGCCCTACATATTGAGGAGCAGCCAGAGGTTAAAGATCTAGCATTTAAAAGCTTGGTTACCAGCGGGAGTGTGGAGAGCGCTCTTGTGTGGTTAGTTTCATAATAATTTATTTAATGCACTTTATTACTGGTACTGCAAGGTTTTGGTTTTAGAGTTCAGTCTTTGTGATATTTTGCCAGTGTCTAGTTTCTGATAATGGCAGCTGGAGTTTTGCCAGGCCTCTGAGGTTTAGAAAATTGAACAGGACCTGGTCGTTGCACTCAGAGCTGGTAGGTAAGTTAAGACATAGTTTTATGCCTGTGCTCAGTTGCGTCTGACTCTCTGAGGCCCCGTGGACTGGAGCCTAGTTTCCTCTGTTCTTGGGGTTTTCCAGACGAGAATACTGGAGTGGGTAGCTAAGACATATATGGTGTACAAGCAGAAAAATACCAAGCGGAAGGCAAAGGCTGTAAGATAGATACTAACAAGGAAGTGGGGGGATTTTAAAGGGAAAAGCAGCAGTTTCCAGTGAGGACATCAGAGAAGGCTCTTTGGAGGAGGAGGGCCGGCACTGAAACTGTAGACAATGCAGGTGACTTGATGCGTGCTCTTAGAAGAGAGCTGTGGTTAAGCGTGTAGTCTCAGGGTCAGGATGGGTCTACACTCATGAGCTGTGTGACCCTGGGCAAGGTTTTCAACCTCTCCAAGCCTCAATTTCCTAATTTATAACATGGGGATAACAGTAGTACTGACCTCATTTGGTTATTACAAGGATCCAGTGAGTTGATCAACGTAAAGCACTTAAAACAGCATTTGTATATGTATAACGGATTCAAATTGCTGTACACCTGAAACTAACAGAGCATTGTAAATCAACTATACTCCAATAAATTAAAAAGAAAAAATCTAAAAAAACCCACCCAAAACAAAACAGCATTTGTAACCTAGTAAGAACTCAGTTATTAACTCTATAGGCAGAGGGGTATTCTAGGCAGCACATACAGTTCTGGCAAAAGAAGGAAAATGAAAGAACTCTTATTCTTTTGGGAAATCCCCAAATAACAGAAATACCTGGGAAACAAGGAGAGAAACAGCACTCATCAAAATAGTGGTAAAGAACCCGCCTGCCTAAGAAGTGTCTTCTGCATTGACCAAATGGGTTCTTTACCACGATGCCACCTGGGAAACCCATAATTAAGGTGGACATGTTACTAAATTTATTTTTTTTCTGGGAATTTGGACTTGTTAGGAGTAGTCTTGTGTGATAATCACTCTCATATTTTTTATTTGCTTTTGTTTTACAGCTTGATAAAAAAATACAATGAAAAAATTGCTACAGATAAATAGGGGAGAGACTTACATGGAACGTCCCCAATCCATGTAGCTAATTACATGTACCTTTGGCAGTTTACTCTGTGCCTCTCCTCCATCTTCTGCCATACTGCGATTAGTTTCTGAGTGTCTCTAAGAGTTCTGTCTTCCAGCCTCAAAGGACACTTGTGGTCATCTGCCTCAGTGTCCCAAATGTCCATTATTGTTCATTTTTTGGCCTTACCCCATAGCACACAGGATCTTAGCTCCCCAACCAAGGATTGAACCTGTGCCTCCTGCATTGGAAACAGAGAGTCTTAACCACTGGACTGCCAGGGAAGTCCCTATGAAGTATTAGTGCCTGGCAAATAATAAGCCCTTGATAATTGTTACCTTTGAAGTTGTCATCGTTCTGTCATCTTACCTTAATGGATTGCTCAGTAGAGTGCTGAGGCAGTAGGAAATAAAGGTTCATTTTGTGACCTGGGCAGAAGAAAGCTCTAGAAAACTAGGATGCCCCCAGTCTGAAGGTACTACTTCAAAATCCTTAGAGTACTTAGGGGATGGCTAGAGTGTAAGGTTTCCAAGGAAGACTCAAAGACACAGGGTCAGGAAGACAGATGAGTGGTGGTTGCAAGTAACCATCCACAGATGGGGAACATAGCCTTCAGGGTAATCATGGGTGACTGAGCTCCAGAAGGGAGGAGAAGAGGGTGAGAGAGCAGAGGGAAGGAGGAGGGGGAATCCGGGAAGTCAAGGTGTTCTGCCAGGGGTCCTGGTTGGAGTGTCCTAGGTATGGGCTTCCCCTTCCACTCCTTCCTCAGACCTCGGGGCTCCCAAGTCCTTACTGCCAGCCTTATTGGGTTGGAAGCAGCCAGAGCCTTGGGGAAGTGAGGCACACTGCTGATCATACACCCAGCTCACAGTCACCCCTCTCTGTGTCACCCTTTCAGGGAAAAGCTGAATCCCAGGGGCTCTCTGTTCGGCCCAGAACTTGGTCTAAGGCCCAGGTTTTTCCGGTGTAGTTGTCATATCTCAGGAGTCAGGCGGGCATGGCTGGTAACTTCTTGTAATAGTTAAGACAGGAAGTGGTCAGGACCTGGAAATAGAGCAGGGCTAGGCAGTGGGAGGGTAAGGAAAAGGCTTTTTCTGGAGAAGATGTTCTGTGTGCTTTCTTGGGGAGGGAGCACAGAATTCCCAGTCTTGGCCTGGGCTGCAGGGACCCTCGGGGAGACTTCTTTATGGACCTCCTGATTTAATTTCTTCCTTTATTCCAATATGAATTTCTTGCATGAACATAGCAAGGCCCACTTGAAACATTAGAGGGTATTGGGCAACCTATAGCCCCACTTATAGTAAGGGAGACAGTGGGGTGTAGAATCAGAGGGACCTGCTTTCTTAGTCCGTGCTTTGTCACTTACTACCTAAGCACACTTTTTAAAAAAATAATAATTGACTAGGCTTTAATGGGTCTTAGTTGTGGCATGTGGGATCTAGTTACCTGGCCAGGGATTGAACCCAGGCCCCCTGCATTGGGGGGTGCAGAGTCTTAGCCACTGGACCACCAGGGAAGTCCCCCTAGGTGCTATTCAGCTAACTATCCCATTTTTCTGAGCCTCTGTTTTTTCACTTGTAAGATCAGGATTCCCATGCCTATTTTGTGCTGATTAAATAAAGTATGAAAAAATTCTTAGCATAGTACTTTGCATATAAAAATTACAAAATAAATGGGAGCTAATATAATAACAACAACAATAATAATTGTTCTATTACCCTACTTGACCTCAGTTTCTACTTCTGTAAAATAAGTTATTATGAGGATTAAGGGAGATGATCAATATTTATAAAGAAAGTGGTGTATAAAAAGAAAGATATTTATTTATTTATCAAAGAAGTGCTCTCAAATTCTAATTATTTTCCTTGGAAGAAAATCATACTTGGGGGAAAGGGCCTGGGTCAGCAGCTTATGACAGTGAGGGACATGGAGGGTGGCAGGGAGAGGACATTCTCTGGCTGGAGAAGACCTGGGGAGATAACACTCCTTGTTGGGAAGAACTGGGTTGAGGGATTGGGGAGTGGATTCAGGCAGGTTTTGGGGGACCCAGTGACTGGGCCCTGTTTCTTGGAGTGATGGCAAGGACCTGTGGATACTGTTGACATTGGGCCTTTCTGAGTCCTCAGTGGCCCAGAAGAAGGCCTCCCAGCCTCATGGACTAGGGCTAGACACTAGGGTTCCCCTATCTCAAAGTGATAGTTCTTAACACATGGGTCACAGACCATTTAAGAGACTAGTGAAACCTAGGGACTATTTCTGTAGAATACACAAACTTTTGGCTATCAGAGGGGGTTCACAGATCTTTTGAAACTCATCCAAGGACTTGTGGTGAAGAAACAATGTCCCTGGCTTCAGAATAGCCCTGATGCTTTGGGTGTTGGCAAGAAGAGTGGTCCATGAACTTGGGACAATCTGAGACTTGTCCCTTCAACACTGATTATGCTAAAGATCTTCCAGGGGTTGGAATAGGGACAGGGACCTGACCCAAGAGCTACATCAGGGGATGGTCACTTTGACCAGCAAGGACCCTCCCCATAGCCTGTAACATCCCTCTGCCTCAAATAATCAGCTCGCCTCAAGTAATCAGCTCACCTCAACTAGAGCCCAGGAGGCTAGTGACAAGCAGCAACAATGAAGCAGTGGGTATCTTGACTTGCAGAGAAAATTTGGGGAATTCAGTACAGATGAATTGATCCTAAGGGGAAGAGATAGCTCACATTTATTGAGGATGAGATGGCTAGGTAGCATCACCGACTCAATGCATAGGAACTTGAGCAAACTCTGGGTTAGGACTTGGCACTTTGACTGCAGTGGCCTGGATTCAATCTCTTGTTGGGGAACTAAGATCCCACAAGCCACATGGCATGGCTGGAAAAAAACTCTGGAGCCCAGTTGCAAGTTTGGATTCACTGAAGCAGGGCCCCAGGGAGGGTGACTGAGAATAGAAAGATACCTGAACAGGAATTTGGGACCAGAAGTCAAGCAGCAGCTCTGTTACTGGAATGAGGCATCACCCTTGCTTGGGGGTTGGATGGAGTAAGTATCTGGATTGGTCTGAGACGGGGTGTGAGCAGTCTTACGTTGCCTTCTGTGCTCACAGAGCTTGAACCTGGGCTTGGCCAGGTGGTACTTTGTATGATGAGTTGAGATAGAAAGTCCTTGGGCTTTTGTTCTTTTCAGCAGAGAAAGGTCTGGCTTAGGTGAGAATGCACGCCATGACAGAACTTGACTGTCTTAGGCCCAGTGGGGCTCAAGCTTTGGGAGGGCAGGGACTGGTGCTCTTCACTGCAGCGTCCTCATTATGCTGACACACAGCAGGTGCCTAATACATGCTTGTGAATGAATGTGAAATGCCAAGGCTGAGCTCATCCCTTCACAACCTTGATAAAAATCTAGGGGTACTTTCCCATACAGCTCCCTAGAACCCAGAAATTCCAAGTTCTATCATCTTTAAGTCAGTGTGGACTCTGAAAACTCATTTCCTTTAAGCCAAAGGAACAGCTCTGTCATCCCTCTCTCTCAATGGACAGAAGAGCCTCTGCTAAATGTGTAGGAGGAGAATATTGTGAACCGATACATTTACTCCACACTCAAGACTCCTTAACTACAGGAACAAATTAAAAAAAAATTTATTTATTTGATTGCTGTGGGATCTTTGTTGCAGCATGCAAGCCCTTAGCTGTAGCATGCGGGATCTAGTTCCTTGACCAGGGATCGAACCCAGGACCATGACTTTGAGAGCATGGAGTCTTAGCCACTGGACCACCAGGGAAGTCCTCAGAGGAATGATTTTGCATTGAATAGACCTACAATATCTCAGCAAACAATAACAACGATAAGAACATACTTTTCTGTGTTTTTCAGACTCTAAAGGCTTTCATATTCCTGCTTTCTAGAACCTCATAAACATGTGTGGGTGTTGGGAGTGGGGGTGGGGAAAAGGGCAGGGAACAGTTATTTTTTACAGATAAGAAAAATGAGTATAGGGAATTCCCTGGGGGGGTCCAGTGGTTAGGACTCAGGGCTTCATGGGCTTTGGTCCATGTGGGCGTGGGTTTGATCCCTCATCAGGGAACTCAGATCCCACAAGCTGAGAAGGAAGGCCAAAAAAAGAAAAAAGAAAGAAAGAAAAATGAGTATAGAGAGGATTTGGACTGTTTTTAGGTCACTTAATCAGTAAGAGGTGGGGCAAGAATGTGAACCCAGGGACCTTCTGACTCTAAGTACAAAGGGGAAATAAACATGATCTTGAGGAAAGAGATTCAGGAAATGGCCACAGAAGTGTTTCCTCCAACTTACAGTGGTGACAGTGAGCAACTGGATGGAGTGGGGCTTCCCAAGGGGGCTGAGTATTGACAAGAGCACAGGGAAAGCGTCCCTATCTTGGTGTCAACCTGGCCAAGGTCAATCAGGGAACCGGATAACGGGACTCCTGCGTCCTAAATGGATCTTGGGGAAGATCTACCTGCCATGCACTGGATACCCCTCCATGGTCTGATCCATTGCGGAATCTGGCTCTTGGGAAAATCACGGAGTAGACACTCAGATCCCCCAACATCACTGCTTGATTAACAGTTCTTTAACATTAACCGTCAAGGGCTGCTAAGAAGGTAAAAAGTAGGAAGAAATTATTTTATTTATCGAGGGCCTACTGAGTAATATAAAGATAAAAAGCTACTGTCTCTGTGCTCAAGGATCTCACTGTCTACGAGAAAGAGATGACAGCTGGAGAGGCAGAGATGGATAAATAATCACGGAACTTCTGCTCCTGACTATGACGAAGTGACTGGTATGGAACTCACTTTCCCACAATAAACAAGAATATATTCAGGCAAAATATTTGAGAAACTGCTTTAGACATTGACTATGGCTAGCAGAATTATAATCCTTGTGGGAAGGGGAACACATGAGGTGAGGAGCTCTACATCTGTCGAGGTTTTGGCCTGGGGGAGCTTTCTGGAATGCAGTGGGAGAGAGTGGAGCCTAATAAGGGCGTGCTGGTCTCACTGAGGTGAAAAGCATTGGTTAGAGTTCAGGGCCTCTGAGGGAGCTGTAATTTATGGGAACAGCTTTTAGAGAGGAGGAAGCTGAACAGAGGGGTGGCCCCAGAAGTCTGCATGGGTGATCTCTATGGTCTTTGGACAAAGGCTGAGCTGCACAGGCACATAGTGAGGCTCTATAAGGCTTAGCAGAGAGCAGCAGAGAGTTGAAGAGAACAGTAGAGGTGGCATGTGGCTTAGAGATGGAGTTTTAGCCCAGTCAGAATGAAAAGATCTCACTAAACAACCTGGTGATACAGCTTAGATGATACAGAACGTCCACACCTTAGGAGTAAGCACCACGTTCTACAGACACATACACACAAATAGACTCTCTAAGATTAAGGATAGAATTTGAAATGACCAGCTCTCCCTGAAAAAGAATAAAACCATCCTGTCAAGATAACCTGCCAGTAAAGTCTGCTAAAGATAGTTCTTCAGGCTGAAGGGATTGGAAACTTGGACAGCATATTTGCTGGACCGGTGTCCACCCCTAGTGGTTGGTACCAGCAGAGTTAGGCTGGGGAGACACCTAAGTGAATGGGAGATGGTTTATATACATGCTGCTGCTGCTGCTGCTGCTAAGTCGCTTCAGTCATGTCCGACTTTGTGCGACCCCACAGACGGCAGCCCACCGGGCTCCCCCATCCCTGGGATTCTCCAGGCAAGAACACTGGAGTGGGTTGCCATTTCCTTCTCCAATGCATGAAAGTGAAAAGTCAAAGTGAAGTTGCTCAGTCATGTCCGACTCTTCGAGACCCCATGGACTACAGTCTACCAGGCTCCTCCGTCCATGGGATTTTCAGGCAAGAGTACTGGAGTGGGGTGCCATTGTTATATACGTGAGAATGAACCAAATAAGTAAACATCTAGGAAACCTGTGTAATCTGGATTTTGATCCAGGGCAATGGCAACACTGTTAAAGTGGCTTCTGACCTAGAGGCCTTCCGGCATTTAGGAAAAGTGTATGGAGCTCAGGTCAGGAAGCCCAGCGACCCTTTGTGGGTTGCTCCTCCCCTGCCTCCTTGCAAATTACTAATGACACTTCTACTGATGTGTGCTCTTCTTTCTCCTAGTGTTTGGGAGGTCTGAGGAGGAAATGCCTATCTCTGCTGAGGCTGGGCAGAAGGAAGAGGGTGGGGGTGGGAATCAGACATGATTATATGGAAGAGGTGACATCTGAGATGTTTTGTAAGATAAGTGGAATTTTCCAGGTGGAAAAAGGAAGTAAGATCAGTCAGACAGAAAGGCGAGGAGCGTTTGGGAATGTTACATATCTTTTTGAGCTAGGATGGGAGATGAGGGTGGAGACCTGAGGCAGGGCCAGTTTCCAGGTGTTTTGTGCGTTTCAGGAGAGGGTTTAGGGAAGCCCAAAGACAGCCTGGAAGGCTTTGGAGGAGCCCAACAGCTGGAGAGACTCCAAATCCTGCCTGATGCCTCAGGGCTTTTTTTCTTTTCTTCGTTTTTTAAAATTTTGGGCTGCTCTGGGTCACAACTGTTTGTTGCTGAGTATGGCTATCCCAAGTTGCAGTTTTTGCAAGAGGGGGCTACTCTCTAGTTGCATTGTGTGGGCTTCTCAGTGGTGGCTTCTCCTGTTGCAGAACCAACGCTCTAGGGCTCCAGGGCTCAGTCATTGCCGGGTGCCAGCTTAGCTGCATGTGGGAACTTGGTTCCTGGACCAGAGAACCAGAGACCGAACCCAGGTCCCCTGCCATGGCAAGTGAAAGTGAGTCACTCAGTCGTGTCTGACTCTTTGAGACCCCATGGACTGTATAGTCCATGGAATAGGGACTATACCTTCCATGGACTTCTCCAGGCAAGAATACTGGAGTGGGTAGCGTTTCCGTTCTCCAGGGGATCTTCCCAACCCAGGGTTTGAACTTCAGGTCTCCCACTTTGCAGGCAGATTCTGTGTCAGTTGAACCACCAGGGAAGCCCCTGCATCGGCAAGCAGATTCCTAACCACTGGACCCCCAGAGAAGTCCTCAGGCCTTGTTTTTAATTATCCTTAGAGTTTCCTATTGAGGCAGCCTGCACCAGCCCCTATCTGTGGTGGCCTCCTGCTCACAGTCCTAGCATTGTCCCCCTTGAGCTTCCCAAAGTTTCTAGTTTGTGGAGGACCCAGAGACCCATAAGTAGGAATCCAGGGAGGCAGGAGGCCTTTGAAGAGAATAAGATAAAGCTCCAAAGCCTGTGAGTTTGAGTGCAGTGCAGACTGTCTTGAAATGTTTATCAGGTGCTTACTCCGTGCAAGCACCTATTTGCAGACAAAGGTCTTTTATGGACATCAAGTGCTTACACAAGCTTGAGATGCGGTCTTGTCTTCAAGAGGCTTACTGTTTACTGGAAAACCAAACTAACCCAAGATAAATATTAGTGAATAATAAAAGACTAAACCGGTGCTTGGCACAGAGTAGGCGTTCAGCAGGTTTGCAATTAAATGAATGAACGTATCAATGACCAAAAGTCAGGGTACAGAGGGCAGGTGCCCAAGGAACTCTAGGGAAAGAGAAAGCCGTGTGGGTGTCTCCGAGGAGAGAGACCACAGGCTCCTGGCTTTTCTAAGTATACCAAGGGCCCGATGCGGACCTTGGGGCCAGGATGTCCTCGGAGGATGCGCCCTCGACCTCCCTGGGGTCCCAGTCTTGCCTTGCATACCCGCAAGGCGATCCTCGCGGGCTGAGTCGCAGCGGCAGAGAGGACCGGCGGTTTCCCACTTCCCGCCCTGCGGAGGGTCCGCAGAAGGGCCGGAGGGGAGGGAGCACCAGTCCACGGCCCGCCCCGTTGCGTCCCACCCACCGCGTCCCCTCCCCTCCGGCCCCGGGAAAAGCGGCCGCGGGCGCCGCCGCTCGCTGTGGGGCGGGAGGACGCTGCCGAGACGGAGCGCGGCGGCGGGCAGACGAGATGCGAGCGCGGCGGCTCTGGGCCGCGGTGCTGGTGGTGGGGGCGCTGGCGGGCGTCGGCGTCGGAGGTGAGTGGGGCTCCTGCGCGGTGGGGACCCAGGTCTCGGTGAGCCGCGCCGCGCGTCCTGCCGCGGCCGAGTGTACAGAGCAGACGTGGAGCGGGGAAGCCGGTCGGGTGGGTCCTGCGCCTCTGCGCTCAGAGTGCGTGGGGCCAGGCTGGAGCCGTCGGAGCTGGGGACCTTCCGGGCTCCGCTGCGGCCAGGGCGAGCCACAACCTAAGGGCGGGTCCACCGGGACATCCAACTAACTCTTAAGCCGAGTTAGGCGGCTCTCCCGGGCGATCTCCACGTGAGCGGCGCGGTGGGCGCATCTCTGAGCCCGGAGTTCAGTCCTGGCTGCGCGCCTCGCAGGTGGTCCCGGCCGTGCGAAGGCAGGGTGGCTTCCGGTGCCCGGGCGAGCTTCCCGGGGCTGTTCCCCCGCGTTTGCAGAGGGATGCGGTTGTCGCTTCTCAAATGAAAGCGTGTGCGCGCAGACTTACCGGTTACTCAACATTTCTCTTTCTCTTTGTGTACACTTTATCCCAAGTTTTTGTTTGTTTAGTTTTTATTTGGAGGCTCCCCGCGGGAGCGATTCGGAGGAGGACAAGAGCGCTACCTCCTACAGTGTCCCAGGGTGGGGGCAGTAGCCTCCGCTTCCGGGACAAACCCAACATCCGAACACTCTCCACTGTGTGCGAACAGCCACGCCAGGGGTCCCCGGAGCTGGCTTGGCTCCCTGGCTTTGTCTGTCTTGCTGCCGCACACGCACCATCAGCTGCCAGGGCACTTGGCATTCGGCCTCATTGGTGTTGGGAGGGGCACAGCCCAGGTTGCTGCCCGTGGTCTTTCTGGTACCCGGGTGACCCGCCCAGGGAGAACTCTGTCTCTTGGTCCACTGCGGTCCACTGCAGCGTTTCTCTGCAGAGGACGCACAAGTGTGCGTATACCTACTTTTAGTGAAAAGAGTAGTACTCATGGTAAGCAGTACTTCCTGAGGGCTCAGTTGGTAAAGAATCCGCCTCCAATGCAGGACACCCCGGTTCGATTTCTGGGTCTTGAAGATCCGCCAGAGAAGGGACAGGCTACCCACTCCAATTTTCTTGGGCTTCCCTGGTGGCTCAGCTGGTAAAGAATCTGCCTGCAATGTGGGAGACTTGGTTTCCATCCCTGGGTTGGGAAGGTACCCTGGAGAAGGGAGAGGCTACCCACTCCAGTATTCTGGCCTGGAGAATTCCATGGACTGTATAGTCCATGAGGTTGCAAAGAATCGGACAGGACTGAGTGACTTTCAATTTCACATTTTCATGGTAAGACAATTTAGATCCTACGGAAGATTAAGATTTATTGCTAAATCCGTCAGGAAATACTCGATGACTTCCTTTAAGACTCTTGTATGTATAACAGATTGTCCAGGATAGGGCAACAGTATCTTAAAAAAAAAACAAAAAAACAAAACAACACTTTATTGAGGTAGGATCCACATTTTAAAAGCTGTATATAGTTACTGTATATGACTTGAATTTTGAGATAAGTATACACTCATGAGATCATCACCATTTATAATCCACAACTTGAAGGAGTTACAGATAATACATAGGGGGCTGTTTAAGTTATTGCTGCAGAAGCTTCCCATGTAGTAGATGCGCAAACAAGTCAACTGATATCTTTAGCCTGCAGTGAGTGGCCTGATGACTATGGCCCAGAATTATGAATCTCCAGCATTCCACCCAGGGAGAGGTTAGAGCCTTGGTTCAGATGCTGTCTGAATGGAGAAGTCTGGAGACAACTAGGCGTTCCCCTGCAGCGATGCCTGCTTCCATGAACTTAAAACATTTTTTACTTTCTTTTCACATCTACAGTTTTCTGAATTTCTGAATGATTTCTGAATTCAATCATTATGTATTTTTACAGTTTTAGAAGTAAGATAATATGAGATAGAGTCTAGCATGGTACTTGGTTCAGCTGGTGAAGATGAAGAGTGCATTTTTTATTTTGCTGTCTCTCTCTCCACCCCTCACTTCTAGTATACTTTTTGTTGATCTGGTTTACACAGTTGTAATGATCTGTATAGGATTCTACTGCATTGACATACCTAAGTTTACATGAATTATTCTTTTGGGGATCTGTTCACAGGTTCATCATTGTGATTGGAGTGATTCCAGAGTGGTGATGGGCTATGCTGAGCTAGCTAACCCCAGAGAACCACTGAGAGGCAGGGTAGAGTCGTATTTAAGAGTATGGGCTCGGGACTTCCCTGGTGGTCCAGTGGCTGACTTTGGTTTCCCATTGCAAGGGGCACAGGTTTGATCCCTGGTCAGGGAACTAGATCCCACATGTTGCAATTAAGAGTTCACTTGCCACAACTAAAGATCCTGCATGCCTCAAGTAAAGATCCTGCATGCCCAGTGCAGCCAAATAAATAAATTTAAAAAGAGGATGGGCTCTAAGCAACTTCCCTGATAGTCCAGGGGTTAAGACTCCACCCTTCCACTGTAACGGGTTCTGGTTCAATTTCTGGTCCGGAAGATTTGCTGGTTGGGAAGTTCCCCATGCTGCGAGGTGTGTCCAAAAAACAACCCACAAAAAGAAACAAAACAAAAAGAACAACAACAAAAATAAAAAACAAAGGACAAAAGATCATGGATTCTAGAGAAGACCTCCAAAGTAATAAACCCCCAGTAACAGTGGCTTCCTCAATGTCTCAGTGGGTAAAGAATAGATGCAGGTTTGGTCCCTGGATTGGGAAGATTCCTTGGAGATGGAAATGGCAACCCACTCTCGTGTTCTTGCCTGAAAAATCCCATGGACAGAGGAGCCTGGCAGGCTACAGTCCAAAGGGTTGCAAAGAGTCAGACACGACTGAACAGAGCGGAGAGCAAAAGCAGTTTTGGTTATATTTCACACCCTCTTCACTCCAGTGTTTATGATGGGGTTCCAGGGATCATCAGATCCCTGGGAGGCAGATATAGGATGAAAGTAGGAGAGCTCTGTTGGAGCCCAGTGTCAAAGGGACACAAACTAGATGCGGATATCACAGAAAGGCTGTCCCAGTGTGGGAGAGTCTGGTAAGGGGAGAAGAGAGGTTGTTTGGTGGTAGACTTGAGTTTTGAAATTCATGTGCAAAGATGATCTTTTTAACTTCACTCAAGAAATGTTGGGTTTTGTGGCTTCCACAAATATGGGTCCTTTATTCTAACCTAAGACCTACCGAGTAACAGGTTTGTTTTCTATCTAATTTGATTAGCTCTGAGCTGAGGTGCTGATTTCTCCTCCTGAATTTATAATACAAAACTCTCCAGCTGAAAGGAACTCTCAGAGCCTGGAGAGACATAGCAGGGGGATTTTTGGCTGGGGAAAGGGACAGCTGTGGTTTGAATGTGTGAGTGCTAAGTCACTTCAGTCATGTCTGACTCTTTGCAACTCTATGGACTGTAGCCCGTCAGGCTCCTTTGTCCGTGGATTCTCCAGGTAAGAATACTGGAGTGGGTTGCCATGCCCTCCTCCAGGGGATCTTCTTGACTCATGGATCAAACCTGCATGTCTTGTACCTCCTACATTGGCAGGTGAGTTCTTTACCATTAGTGCCACTTGGGAAGCCCAGCTATGGTTTAAAGCCAATCAAATGTGGGTTTAATTCTTCTTCTTCCTTTTTTTTTTTTTTTTTTAACATTTTATTATATTGGAGTATAGTTGCTTAACAATGTTGTGATAGTTTCAAATGGACAGCAAAGGATCTCAAATGTATACATGTATCCATTCTCCCCCAAACTCCCCTCTCATCCAGGCTGCCACTAGATGTGGGTGTAGTTCTTAATTTTGCCTCATTATCTGTTTTACCTTGGGCAAGTGACTTAATCTCTTAGGTCCTCTGTTGCCTCCTCTATAGAGTGGAGGAATTAGTACTTCTACAATTGTACCAATTAAATGAAATAAAGGCACAAAATAAGTTTTCAATAAATGTTAACCACTCCTGTCATTATTTCACTTGTCCATGGTAACTACAGTGTTTTGGAGGTTAGACTGTTAGTGCTTCATCCATGCATACAATTCTAGTTCCTAGAATGAGACCCACGCTTCTGTGATAGGGGCGTGCATACGTGCTAAGTCGCTTTGATCATGTCCAACTCTTTGCGACCCTGTGGACTATAGCCTGCCAAGCTCCTCTGTCCATGGAATTCTCCAGGCAAGAATACTGAAATGCATTGCTATGCCCTCCTCCAGGGACTCTTCCTTATTTCAACCCATTCTGCATTGGTATATTTCAGCTGCTCTGATCCAGCAAGAGCTCACAGAATAACCCAAGGGGGAGTGAGGGGTCTCTCCCCATACATTTGCTTTATCCACAAGAAAACTTTAAGTCCTGTCCCTGGGAAAAGAGGAAAGTAAAATACATTCACAGGATTTGAGAAGAAGGATGCACATACTTTGTTCAGTACTCTGTGTACAGTGGTACCTAGGTACAAAATATGTACGTATGGAAAGGCATCTTGAGGAGATACGCCTCACCTTAAGATATCTAATATTTGAATAGCTGCATTCATTCATAGACGATCCTCAAATGCTCCCTCTGGGCATTCTGGAGGATATTAGAATACAGTCAAGACCATGAGTTCTTTGGGTACTTGGACCCCAACACTCTTGTGCCATTTAGACCTCTGCTCTGAAGGTCCTGGAAACTCAGGGGATCATTGTGAAGTGTCTGCCTTTGTCGCTGTCTTCTGGGAGAATATGCATGGGAGGGCAACATTCTCCTTTCCACCTTTCAAAATTGTGAGTGTGAGTGGCAGAGGTCTCCTGGGGACAGCATAAATGAGACAAGGAGGCAGAGTGAGGAGGGGGAGTTAGGATATGACTCTGGACTTTCCCAGTAGAAATTCCTCTTCTGCAACTCCCCACCCCACTCAGGATCTCTGGTTATCATTCCCTCCCAGACCCAAGACTCCTTCTATCCTTTTTGGCAGGAATAGCCAGAAAGCATGCCTGCAGGAACCACAACGCATGAATCAGCAGACAGATAATTAACTGGGGGAATGACTGAGCAGCTTCGGGGATTGACCGCTTAGTTTGACCCATCCCCCTCTGCTGCCCACAGAGCTGGCCTGCTGCTTCACTCCTGACCCCTGGCCCTTTCTGCATGGAATGGTTATCGTGGCTGATGGAGCTCAGGTCACGGGTAGAAAAGCAAGTGGAAGCAGAGGAATGAGGCTGCCTGTCCTTCTTGGGAGAAAACTGCTGGTGTTTTTCAAATGAGGGACTCTGCAGCAAAGAATTGATAAAATCTGCCTTTCTCTCCATGCACAGTATCACCAGGAACACTCTTTTTTTTTTTTTTTTAAGTTTATTGAAGTATAATTTATGTACAGTGAAGTGCGTTCTTTGTAGGTGTTCAGTACTATGCGTTCTGACAAACACACAGTCAAGTGGGCTCTCCGAGTGGCTCGGTGGTAAAGAATCCGCCTGTCAGTGCCGGAGACGCAGGAGACTCTGGTTCGATCCCTGGGTCCAGAAGATCCCCTGGAGTAGGAAATGGCAACCCATTCCAGTATTCTTGGCTGGGAAGTCCCATGCGCGAGGAGCCTGGCAGGTCACATTGCAAAGAGTCTGACACGACTGAGTGACTGATGCACGCACCAGAGCGGGAGGGGAGTGTGGTGTCTCCTTCTAGGACTCCTACAGGTTGATAACAGACCACACTCTCTCCTGGGAGTTTCCTGAGGACCTTGGGAATGGGCTGGACCAAGTTTCGTCTGGAGTTCCCCTTGAGCTTTGGGATTCTAAGAGGTTACCTGGTTTTGATGCTGAACGTGCTCATTTGTATAGAGCCTGGCATGCTCTAGAGAACCTACATTTAAATGAATGCAAATCTAGAGACTGAGGCGGAACACAGGATATGTAAAAATAGCTTTATATATATATATATATATATTTTTTTTTTAGCTTATAAAAGTAATTCAACTTTTTGTGGGGGAAAAAAAAGTCAGTGAATTACCTGTCCGTCCAGTGGTTAGGACTCAGGGCTTTCACGGTGCTGGTCCAGGTTTAATCCCTTGTCAGAGAACTAAGATCCTGCAAACCTCGCTCCGTGACCAAAAAATAAATTAAAAAAAGTCAAGCAGTGCAAAAATAGAATAATGTAAAAAGTACAAGTGCCTTGTAGTCTTGTCCTTAAAGATAACCACTTAAAAATTTTTTTGAATTATAGTTTTTTATTTTTTAAATTATGAAATTATGATAACATATTTACAGGAGACTTGGAAAATAGAACAAGGTTACATATAGTTCCACTGTATATTGCACTTATTTTTTAAGTAGATAAATTAAGATTTTTAGTTGAAGTTTCATATCAAACTCTCAAAAATTAATAGAATGAATAGACAGAAGTAGAAGTAGACCTGAAAAGCACTATGAACCAATTCAACATAATTAAGATTTATACAGACAGAAAAAACCAAAATTCTGTAAAGCAATTATCCTTCAGTTAAAAAATAAATACATTTTAAAAATAAAAAAAAAAAGATTTATACAATTTTCACACAACAGCAGGGTACAAATTCTAGTCAAGTTCCCATAGACTATAAACCAGGAGACACTGAAACATATCCAGAGGCATAAGAGCAGGTACGAACATTTCAGGTCTAAAGGTATTGAACTCATACAGAGTCTGTTCTTTTATTATTGTGGAATTATGTTAGAGATCAATATCGAGATATTTGAAGATAGCCCACATATTTTCAAGTGCAGTGTGACATTTACCAAGAGAGATCCTTGACTTAGTAATGAAAGCTTCAACAAAGACAGAAGACTAAAGAGACACAGAGGGTGATTGCAGAGAAGAAAGCATTTAAATGAGAAATTAATATCAAAGATACTTTAAAAATCCCATGTATTTGGAAATTAAATGTCCACTTTTAAATGATGGATGTAAGATAACCTCTGTTGGCAGTTACTCTATGTATAATTCTATGTATATGAAAGTTTTATTTCCATAAATAAAATTTTAAGGAAATATTTTCCCATGTATATTTCCACTGTATGTAATTATTTATCCTTATTGTTGTTCCTCAAGCAGAATCATTCACAGTAGCATCACTGTCACTTAATAATATACCATGGGCATCTTTTTATATCAGTTTATGGCTTTCTATTACTGTTTATTCTAACAGCTGTCATTCTAGCCCAAAGGCATATTATTACATGGACATATCTGAATTTTCTTAACCAAGTCCCTGTTGGTAGTCATTGGGATCACCTCCAATTATCTGCTACTACAGATAAAGCTGCAGGGGACATCCTTGTTCATTATCATGCACCTTTGTTCAAGCGTCTCTAAGGCTGAATTTCTTACACTAAAATTCCTGGGTCAAAAGACATGAATATTTTAAACTCAAATTTTTATAGCTTTTCCGAATTGTCCTCAAAATGGTGGGACCCATTTGCCTTCCTACCAAGACAGGCTGGCAGCAAGGGCTGGTGACACCAGATATAGCAGATATGACCACAAGATATGAGTCGGAGGAAGAAAAATAATGAAACTGAACAGTCACATACCAAGTGAAGTGAACTGAAAGTCATTCAATCGTGTCCGACTCTTTGTGTTCCCATGGACTATACAGTTCATGGAATTTTCCAGGCTAGAATACTGGAGTGGGTAGCCTTTCCCTTCAGGGATCTTCCCGACCCAGGGATTGAACCCACATCTCCTGCATTGCAGGCGGATTCTTTACCAGCTGAGCTACCAGGGAAGCTAAGGAGGTCACGAAAAGGGCACTGCTTGGCTGGGCCTCAAACAGAGCTTGGTACAGGCTTGCCTCTTTTCTATATTGAGTGAGTCAGATAGGAGGTGGGTCTTGTGCTGATAAAGTTTTCCAGAACTTGAAATGCAGCATTTGAATGAAATGTTAGTTAGTTAAGACATTAGGAAGAAATAGACATGTATATAAAATTAGAGGGATCTTGGGCCCTGGGATGCTAGGCTTCCTAGAGTATTAGCCTATTGATATTTTCTGCCTGGAAAATACACTTTCAGGGCTGGCTGCACTGTGAAAATCACTAATTTAGTCCTGTTTATTTTATGGAGAAGCACAAAGGGAGGTCCTGAGAGGCAAAGTGACTTGCTCAAGATCATACAGCTAGTTTAGTGGCATTGGAGGAGTCTAGCCCTGAGGGCTCCCGTCTCCTGGCCAGTAATTCTTCACTGTATTCTGTAGAGACCAAGGGCCCTCTCTCATCTGCCCCTGAGATGGGTGGGGAAGGTGTGGGGATGGGCATTCCTAGCGCAGGAAGTGATTGGCATGAAGGTAAGGAGGAAGGAAACCAACACTTACTGAGTACCCACTAATTTTTTTTCTATTTTAAAATCGGAGTATAATTGCTTCACATTGTTGAGTTAGTTTCTGCTATGTGACGAAGTGTATCAGCTATATGTGTACATATATCCCTTCCTTCTTGAGCCTCCCTCCCAACCCATCCCATCCCTTTAGGTCATCACAGAGTGCGGAGCTGAGCTCCTTGTGAGATACAGTGGCTTCCCACTGGCTATCCGATTTACACATGGTGTGGGTCGGGGAGATCCCCTGCAGAAGGAAATGCCAACTCGCTCAAGTACTCTTGCCTGGAGAATCCCATGTACAGAGGAGCCTGGTGGGCTACAGTCCATGGGATCGCAAAAGAGTTGGACACGACTTAACAACTGAACAACAACAACAGCTAAGTGTATATATCTCAGTGCTACTCTCAATTCATCCTCCCGCTTCCCTGCTGTGTCCACAAATCTTTTCTCTCTGTCTGTGCCTGAGCATCTGCTACTGATGGTTCATGTTATCTCATTGAATTGTAACGACTCTTGAAGTAAGTATTATGCCCATATTTGGGAGTGTGGGGGGAAAGGAAGCAGTTGTTGAGGGTCACAGGGCTTGGTTGATGTGGTTGGGTTAGACCTGTTAAACACAAGACAGCAATGATAAGTTCTTGAACAGGAATGTGACAGAGACTCAGAGTCACTGGACCTTAGAACACCAGAGAAATGAAGGGATGTGCTTGAAGTCACACAGCCGGTGGAGTGGTTAAAGGTCTCCTGCCTGCTGTCTGCATGCTTCTCTCACCACATCCACTGTTACACAATAATAACCTTCATTGTTTTTTAAATTGGGGTTTAGTTGCTTTACAATGTTGTGTTAGTTTCTGCTGTACAGCAAAGTGAATCAGCTATACATATACATGTATCCTCTCTTTGTCACACACACAAAAGATGTTCATTGTTTTCTCCTCCTGCCCTCAGGGTGTTAGTTTTCCAGGGGTCGGGTGTTAATTTTAGATGGCAATTACACGGAAGACAGGACTCTGTCCTTTTTATGTGGTGTTCAGCACATGGCTACCTAATTACACCAGTTGGAGATGATAAGCAGACATGATCTGGCTTCATTTATAAAGATGGGGACTACTGGCTGAAGAAGAGTCAGTGAAAGGGCATGGCCAGTGGTCAACACGTTTGAAAACTTTGTCCAAAGGGATCCACTTGCTCATGGCAAAATCTTTCCTGTTTTTGGGTCTTGCCCCTCATACCATTGGATCAGCAAATCCTCAGAGTACATCTAGGGCCTAACCATACCATGAACACCACTACCATCCAAATCCAATCCCCTGCCCTCTAATGCCTGGATTACTATTTAAAAATTTTTTTAATTTATTTAATTTTCGTTAGGCTGGGTCTTTGCTGCTGCAAGCAGGCTTTCTCTAGTCGCAGCCCGTGGGGGCTACTCTTTGTCGAGATGCATGGCCTTCTCACGGTGGTGGCTTCTCTTGTAGCGGAGCAAAGGCTCTAGGCACGTGGGCTCAGTAGTTGTGGCAGTGGGCTTAGTCGTCCTGGGGTATGTGGGATCTTCCTGGATCAGGGATTGAACTTGTGTCCCCAGCGTTGGCAGGTGGGTTCTTAACCACTGGAGCACCAGGTAAGTCCTGATGCCTGAATTATTGTAATGCTTCCTAACTGGTCTATTTCTGGTCTTGCTCCCCTACTGTCTGCCCTCCTTTCAGCGGCCAGGATGATCTTTTTCTGTTCATCTCTGCTCACAGTCTGCCAGCGGCTTCCCACCACATGGAGAATGACGGCCACACTCTGTACGGTGGCTACCACTTCCCAGCATTATTGTTCCTGACTGCATTTGCAGCCACCTCTCCACCTAGCTCCCCTTCTGTCTCTCTCCCTACTGTTTCTTAAAGAAGCTGAGGTCCATCTAGCTGTTGCGGGTGTTTTCTGAAGTACTTGTCCTCTAGATCTTCCTATGATTCACTCCTTCATGATTTTGAAATATCACTCAGAGAGGCCTTTCTTGACTTTTTAAAAAGAATTATTTATCTATTTGGCTGCATCAGGTCTTAGTTGCAGCACTCAGAATCCTCGCTGCATCATGTGGGACTTTTCCTTGTAGTGCCCTGGCTTAGTTTGTCCTGTAGCATGTAGGATCTTAGTTTCCAGATCAAGGATTGAACCTGAGTCTCCTGCATTGCCGGGTGGATTCTTAACCACTGGACCACCAGAGAGGTCCCTTGACCACTTGACGTCCTCCCCTCACTGATGCTTTATCCTGCTCTATTTTCTTTTTTAAGAATAAATTTATGTACTTTTAATTGAAGGATAATTGCTTTACAATATTGTGTCTGCCTCTGCCTCACATCATCATGAGTCAGCCCTAGTCTATTTTCTTAATGCATTTGAGTACTTTTTGCTTGTGTGTGTTTTGGTTTTCTGTTGAGCATGTTTGATTTTCTAAGATCCGCGAGAGTAGGGTGGTTGTTTAGTTCATCAGTATGTCTTCAGTGCTTAGCAGAGTGCCGGACACAGATAGGTACTCAATGAGTTTTTCTTGGGTAAATGAGTGGGTGAATGAATGGCAACGTCTTGGATACATCTCAGTAGAAAATGATATAAGTCAAGTGACCACTTTTCTGTTATCCATAGGTGGATTAACCATTGCAAAATGTTCAGTCTAGGCTGGCTTTTCTCAATCATGCCAAATATTTCAGGTCAGTGTTCCTCAAAATCATGTCATATATGCTGCTGGTGCTGCTGCTAAGTCGCTTCAGTCGTGTCTGACTCTGTGCGACCCCATAGACAGCAGCCCACCAGGCTTCTCCGTCCCTGGGATTCTCCAGGCAAGAACACTGGAGTGGGTTGCCATTTCCTTCTCCAGTGAATGAAAGTGAAAGGTGAAAGTGAAGTCGTTTCAGTCGTGTCCGACTCTTCGCGACCCCATGGACTGCAGCCTACCAGGCTCCTCCGCCCATGGGATTTTCCAGGCAAGAGTACTGGAGTGGGGCGCTGTTGCCTTCTCTGTCATATTTGCTACGGAAATGCAAATCCATTTTACGTTAGCTTCTTAGGGTTGCTGTAGCTGGGTGACTTAAAACAACAGAAGTTTATTCTCTAGAGGCTAGAAATCCAAAATCAGGGTGTCAACAAGGCCATGCTCCCTCTGAGACACTGGGGTGGACTCTTTCCTGGTATCTTCCTAGCTTTTGGTGGTAGCTGGCAATGCTTGACGTCCCTTGGCTTCCAGCTATATCACTCCAACCTCTGCCTCTGTCTTCACACGGTGGTATTCTCTTTATGTCTTCACCTGATGTTTTCTTCTTATGAGGACATCAGTCATACTGGATTAGTGTCCACCTTCAGGAGCTCATTTTGATTACATATGCAAAGACCCTATTTCTAAATAAGGTCATAGGTGTAGGTCCTGGGAATTAGGACTTCCATATGTCTTTTGTGAGGACGCAATTCAACCTATAACATTTTAATATTGGTTAAGACAAGTTGTACACAAATGCCTTCAGATGTTAAGTACCATATTTAATTGTCTCTGATACACTTTTAAAAAAAAAGGGAAAATCTCTGAAATCAGGATGCGTTCTGTATGGTTGGGCTTCCCAGGTGGCTCAGTGGTAAAGAATCTGTCTGCCAGTGCAGGAGATGCAGGTTTGATGCCTGGGTCAGAGAGATGCCCTGGAGTAGGAAATGGCAACCCACTCCAGTACCCTTGCCTGGGAAATCCCAAGGACAGAGAAGCCTGGTGGGCTACAGTCCATGGGATAGCAAAGAGCTGGACTTGACTGATTCACTAGGCAGGCACATACACACCTGTATGGTAATTTGGACTCCCTACTGCTTTGGATGATGCTTCCTGGAGCTTTCTGTGGAGAGCACTGTGTTACTTTGAACTCCACCTTCCTGTCTTCTTCCCCTTCCTTGGCTCACTGAGCTGCCCTTACATATAATGAAAGAACCAAAATAAAATAAACTCTGTTAACAACTTGCTCCAGAGAAACCACTTGTTGCACGCACTGTGCAGTTAGGGTATGTTTTGCTCTTGGATGACTCACTCAGCCAGGTGACTGCAATGGAAGATCAGGCACCTCCTGAGTCACCCAGTGTCCCCGTGAACCTGTTTAGGAAATCACCAGTCAAAGGTCACGGGCAGGGCCAGAACTCTTCCCTGGCAGACAGTGGGAGAGATAGCTGCAGTGTTTGCAGGGTGGATCGTCCTTTCTGCCCACTGAACACCTCTCCCTTTGACTGAGCCCTCTCGGAGGGCTCACGAGGGTGGCCTGTTCCTGAATGCTCACATCCTGTCTCATTGGACATCATATCCTCGAAATAGCTCTCATTGACGCATTAATAACTTCCACTGGTTCCAACTCCCTTCCTTGTTCCTCTTTTTTTCCCTCTATTTTCCCCACTCTTTGTCTCTCCTCTGGTTCTGTGAATTGATCTGATGTGTCAAACCACAGCCTTCTACTTCTACTTTCCAAGCAACATTCTTGGCTAATCTCATCTGTCTTTTCTAATTGGCGTTCTTTTCTTGACCATCCCTTCTAGACTGGATTTTTGATCACCTGCCTTTTACTGCTTGGGACTCAGGATAAAAAATCAACAACAAAAACAATAGCGTCAAATAGGTAACCAACGAGGACCTGCTGCGTAGCACAGGGAACTCTGCTCGGTGTTATGTGGCAGCCTGGATGGGAGGAGAGTTTGGGGGAGAATGGATACATGCGTATGTATGACGGAATTCCTTTGCTGTCCACCTGAAACTATCACAACATTATTAATCAGCTATACACCAGTACAAAATAAACAAACAAACAAATGGCAACCATAGCAGCAACAGCCTCTATAGGATGCTTCTGTTTTTGCCAGCTGCTGTGCTCAGAGTGTGACAGGGGTTGGTTCACTTATAACTACCCTGGGAGGAATGGGACCAATCTGACCTTGTTGTCTTGCTCTAGCTAAGCTGTCCGAAGAAATGGATGGTGGGAGTTGTTAATTCATTTCAGGGACAAAGTTCTAATGAAGGTCCCTCATTCTCCAGCAGGGCTGAACCTGGCCCTCTGAGACTGGGTAAGAAAAGAGGCCTTATGAATGACTGGAAACAGGCCTAAACTCCTTCCACATGTTTGCAGGGGAGGGGTGGCCTCAAAGCAGCAGCTCACTGAATCAGCACAGTCAGGCACAGGGACTTCTGATGAGTCAGTTGCTTTCAGCCCGTGTGTTCCAGGGAATCTGCCCTTGGTGGCAGGTCTTGGTGGGGGGCATTCTGGGGAGAGGGGGAATCATTGCTCTCATGAAATCAACCTGTGATTCACTACACAGAGGATGGGTAAGGGGAACTGGGTAACCATGACTCCCCAGACATAACTTCCTAAAGAACTACCCCTGGCAGCTCATCTCATTCTCTGGGGTCAGGGACCGCCCGTTCACTGGGAGGTGGCCTGCTGTTGTTTATTTCACATCTGGTAAGGCGTTCTTTTGTGGCAACAAGTCAAGGATTCATGGGAAATGCTAATTTGAGAATGAATGGAGGGCTAAATGGATAGCCTGGGAAAAGTTTTCAAAAACTAATTTGACGGCATGCACAACTCCTTTGGTTGGTCCTCTTCTCTCTTCTAACTTGTCCCTCATCTCCCTACTGGAAATCCGTGGTACTTATGTCCAGAATTACTCCCCTGGATGCTGGTTCTCATGAAAACTTCAAAAAGGGATGCCTAAAATAATGCAGGCTATGTTTTTCTCAGAACTCTTCCAATAAGGCAGTAAGGAGTTCACATCTGGCTGAGAAAAGAGCTAAGAGAAGGCCAGGCAGCCTTGGCAGGGAGAGGCCTCCTGGATGCATTGTGGGTTCTGAACACTCTGTCATTCTGACTCTGGCAGCTCTGGGAAGACTGGCTGCTTTTCTCCCATTAGAGGCAGTACATGGCTGAGGGCTGTCCCAACTCAGAGATGGCCTTGGTGCCTTAGGGCCAGCCCTGGAACTACCTTGCAGCCTTGGTATCACACACTTAGGCTGGAGTCAGTCAGAGGCTGGAGTCATAGAGGTTACTCCTGAGCTTACAGTGGCATGTGACTTGCAGAATTTTCGAGTTGAGAAAGGCCTTTGAAGTTAGACAGACTCAGGGCTCTGAGGAAACATGGGGCTTCCAGGAGGCGCTTCAAAGATTCCACATATAATCTAGTGTTCTTCAGAGAACAATGAAAATTTCAATTTTCCAAGGAACTGTATCAAGCCATTTGTGTGTTTTATATTGAAATTCTAGGCATAATTTGGAGAAATGAGCTCAGTTTGTTAAAAAAACAAAACAAAACGGACCTAGTCCAGTACTTTGCAATTTGCTCTGTTTGTATGTGTGTGAGTTCAGTCACATCCGACTCTTTGTGACCCCATGGACTATAGCCTTGCCAGGCTCCTCTGTCCATGGGATTCTCCAAGCAAGGATACTGGAGTAGGTTGCCATTTCCTGCTCCAGGGGATCTACCTGACCCAGGGATGAAACTCACTTTTGCGTCTCCTGCTTTGGCAGGTGGATTCTTTTACCAGTGAGACACCTAGGAAGCCCCATTAAGTGACTCACCCAAGACCATGTTGTTAGTGGGTGACTCAGAACCACAATGTACTGATTGTGTGTACACCTTTTCTGTTAGGTCACTCTGTCCTGAGCTGGATACTGTTGCAGTGTAATTTTTAGAGCTAAAAGTATGATTCTCATGCAACTCTAAAATGAAGTGAAAGTGAAAGCTACTCAGTTGTATCCGATTCTTTGTGACCCCATGGACTGTAGCCCACCAGGTTCCTCTATCCATGGAATTCTCCCGTCAAGAATACTGGAGTGGGTTACCCCTTCTCCAGGAGATCTTCCTGACCAGAGATAGAATCCAGGTCTCCCACATTGCAGGCAGATTTTTTTACTATCTGGGCCACCAGGGAAGTCCAGTAAAATGAACACATGTCAAAGATGTCATTCAACTTAATGAGAGAACCAGTAAGATGTTGACTAGTTTAAAAGAGAATTCAAGGAAGGGAGTTACAGTCAGTCAGTCAATGGAATGCTGAAATCAGTTGCCCAATAGATTCAAGATTGGTTAATGTTCTACAAAGCAATAAACCTTAACCTCTGGTGGTTATCTTTGCTACTAGACAGAAATCATTTGCATTGCTGTTGGATAAGAATCATATACATCATTCTCTTCAAGAATTATATCCATTGTTATTCATTTTCTACAGGCCAACCTCTGCTCTTATAGGACTATAAGATATCCTAATCAATAGAGGTCAAACAAAGATACATACCCCTGAAATTATATAACCCCTTAGCATGGTGAGGCTACTGGTCAACCACTTGCATTACCTTGAAAAGTCACCCAGTACTCCCTTTGCCTATTTCCACATTTTGGATAATTTCTTTTAATAATATCGTGTGTGTATGTGTGTATGTGTGTATGTGCACATTTTCTGTCCCCCCTGCCCGCCCCAGATGTTGAAAGGGAGTTCAGTCATAGTATTATAAAGTGATCTGAGATACCCAGCTCTGTAAGAGGTTCAAGGGACACTGGGGAAACATCCCAATGATGAGGATGATTTTCCCTCAAATATATTTGCTGGTCTTACCAGCTAAGGACAAGGGACCAATTCAGAAAATTGTATAAAGGAATTGTCAGGATAATTGAGTCATATCAGGAAGGGGTCTGGGCTTCCTAGGTGGCACTAATGGTAAAGAACCCACCTGCCAATGCAGGAGACATAAGAGATTTGGGTTTGATTCCTGAGTCAAGAATCAAGAGGGCATGGCAGCCCACTCCAGTATTCTTGCCTGGAGAATCCCATGGACATAGGAGCCTGGAGGGCTACAGTCCATGGGGTCACACAGAGTCAGACATGATTGAAGCGATTTAGCACGCACGCACAGGAAGGGAGTCTCCCTCATTTTATTCTTTGCACAATTGTTCCTTGGGATCTGCAGGGGATTTATTCCAGGCTCCCTTGACCACCAAAATCTGAAGATGCTTAAGTCCCTTTTAAAAATAGTTTAGTGTTGGTGTATAACACACATACTCTTGTATTCTGTAAATCATCCTATGTTCCTCACTGTGTGAATGCTATGTGAATAGTTGTAAATCCAATGTAGATAAATAGGTGCTGCCATGTGGCAAATTCAAGTTTTGCTTGTTGGCACTTTCTGGATTTTTTTTTTTTTCTGTATATATTTTGACCCTTGATTGTTTGACTCTGCGGATGTGGAACCCATGGATGTGGAGGGTTGAATGTACTGGAAGAGGCCTTCCTGGGACCCCTGGAGGAAGAGGTTTACCTGACGGAGGCCAGGAAGGCTAAGCTGTGGGGGACATGGAGGATGGGGGCTTCTGTCCAGGGGAATGTCTGTGGTTTACTTCGTGGCTGGACTTCTTATGGAATGCTTTTCATCCCTCTGGTTGTCTCTGTTCCTCCCTCAAATTTTTCTGCATCCTTTGATAGTTTGAAGACTGTTCACAGTCTTCAATTGAACTGAGATAATTTGGAACCAGTTCTCAAAATTCTGATATAATCAGACTTGAGGGGTCTTTACCCTTCCGTGTTATTGGGATCCGGTAGCAATTTACTGAACATCTGTTGCTCTCTAGACACTGCAAATGTAGTGACAAAAAGTCAAGGTCTGTATGATTAAAATCAGAGATTTCTTCAAAAAAGGAATGTTAGGTTCTCTTCTGGTGTTCCAGAAAGGTTTGACCCATCTCTTGTACTTTCTATGTCAATAGTCCTGAGCAAGGAGATTTCACCTTTACAGTGTCATTGGGAATGGCATTTTGTAGTGTACCCAGTGCTTCTCAAAGGAGAAGCACTTCCTGGTGGTTCAGTGGTTAAGAATCTGCCTTCCAATGCAGGGGGTAATGGGTTTGATCCCTGTAAGGAAACTAAGATCTCACATGCCACAGGGCAACTAGAACCTCACTGAATTCCTTGCACAAATCCTGTGAGATAGATATTATCAGCTTCGTGGAGGTTCACCAGGTTGACTGAGGTCATGACATGTCTAGTTAGCAAAGCATTCAGAATTCAAATACAGGCTTTCTAACTCTAAAATTCCATGTTCTTCCAGCTTATATCAGTCACCTTTTTCTAGTATTTCTTTAGTTCTCCCTAAAGCATTCTATGCTTGCATCCCAAGATATATGTATTGGGAAGCTTGAGAAGATTTCAGAAGATTTGCTTTCCCCCCTCATGGTCCAGTTGGACACTCCCATGGCTGTCACCCCGTACCCCCATATTTAGGCTGTGTGTTAATATTAGTTCATCCAGGCTCTGAATTCCCTGCGTAGTGGCTGTGAGTACATCATTAAAGTAATTATCATGGCGCTGGACCTCAGATTTTTATTTGTACAATGTAGGTGTTAAATCAGTTGTTAAAGCCTTTCTTTATTAAATCTAGTTTTTGAGTGTGTGTGTGTTTTAATATGTACTTATTTGGCTGCATCCAGTCTTAGCTGTGGCACCATGAGGTCTTTCATTGTGGTGTGCTGGCTTCCCTCTACCTGTGGTATGCAGGCTCTAGAGGGCTTCGGCTCAGTAGTTGTGGTGTATGGGCTTAGTTGCCCTGTGGCATGTGAGATCTTAGTTCCCTTACCAGGGATCAAACCCATTACCCCCTGCATTGGAAGGCAGATTCTTAACCACTGAACCACCAGGGAAGTCCCAATGAAAGCCTTTCCAACAGTTATGATCTGATACTTGCTCCGTCACTTGCCATCCCCGTGGCCTCATCAGTTAAGAGCAGTGATGAGTTTCTCTTGACTTTCCTCATTCTCCTTCTCTTTCCCCAAACTGTCTATGTTGGGTAAGCGCCTATGGGCTGGTGAAGGTATATATTTGTGTGCATCTGAGAGCTGTAAACTTGGGCATTTGGGAAAGCTGGGCAAGGATAAGGCAGGCCAGTTACTGTGTCAAGCAAAATTGGATGCTGAAACTTCTGTCTTTCTGTTGCAGGGCCCAACATCTGTGCCACACGAGGTGTAAGCTCCTGCCAGCAATGTCTGGCTGTGAGTCCTATGTGTGCCTGGTGCTCAGATGAGGTAAGGAGCAGATATCTGACTTTATTTCTTTCCCAGACTTAGTTGCCTTTGTGTAGAAACAGACCCATGGGTCTATCTCCTCCTAAGTATACAAACCCTTGTCCCTTCTGAGCAACACTAGGGAGAAGCCTTCCCATGGATGGATGTTGAAGGGAGCTGTCATGCACTATTGCTGGGAATGCCATCCAGAGTGTGTTAGGCAAGTAGGCTGGACCTCTTGGCCTCCCTTGTGGCCTTTTTACCACTTTGCTTGTTTTTGTTGGGGTGCAACACCCCTTGGAGGCTGGGCCTCAGGTCACAAAAAGGGAGGCACAAGGGGGTTATAGGTACAGAGTGGATGCTGGCTTATGAACATTCCAGAATTTTTAAAAGGCAAATGACAGACGGATCTTGCACTTGTATGTCATGTGGGGTTGTTTAGTCAGAGGGCCTTTTCTCTCCCTTTCCTGTCTGACAATTGGGCCCCATGGCTTTACCGTCTCCTCTCTCTTTCTCTCCTTCCTTCCTTCTCTTGGGAAGGTGTTTATGAGAGAAGAAGCTGGGCCAATTTGATGAGGCCAGGAGGGTGACAGGAAAGGGTTAGCTGTGTCTAGGCAGTGGATTTGTTGTGTCTGGGGCCCTGGGGAATGAGTGTGTCTGAGGGGATGGTTGTGTTTGTGGCTAGGATGGGAATTTGGAGCTGGCAAGGCTGGGCGTGAGTGTGGCTGGAGAGGGTCCAGTGATTATAGAGTGTGAGGCTGAGTCATGGGCTTCGTCCCTGGCAGGTGGTTACCTGAACTCCTGGCCTGGGTGGGTGTCAGCCGCCTGAGGTGCCCTCTGTCAGGACAGCCTGTCCCCGCACTCCGAGGCTCTGTGAAGTGCTCTAAACCGAGCCCTGGTTCTCTTTGTCCGGTTCCTCTCCCCCGTCTGCTGAGTTTCCTAAAAAGGCAACCTCCCTGGCAGGCTGGTGAGGGGAGGGGGACTGGGAGCTGCGGGCCGTGTTTATCAGTGAGAGGGAGGCCAGGGCGGCCGAGGCCAGCCCAACACAACGCCTTGGCCTCTGTGCAGTTCAGCACGAGAACGGCTTCCAGAGGCAGCTGCCCACCATCTGGGCTACACTGACTTCATTTAGCAAATGAAACTTTCCCTGAGGCCGGGAGTTGGGGGTGGGGCGTTGAGGGAGTCCTTCCCCTCCACCCCCACGGGTTCTCCACCCCTCTGGGCTGAACTGGCCCCTCAAGTGTGATGTGGCCTCTCCCTTCTCATTTGCCATATCCTTCTTCCCTTGGTCATCATCATATTATTAAGCTTCTTTTACAAGGAAATTGGAATTCTGTGGCTGAATCCTTGAAGAAGGGAGAGCCGGATGGGCAGGGTGCTGGATTGGAGGGCATCTAGCTGGCTGGAGCAGAAGGATAGTCAGGGGAGAAGCCCTAGGGTTGCTCAAAGGATGCTCCTCCCTCTGCCTTCCCCCCTTTACAACCCAAAGCAAGACAAAAGGGAGAAACTGTGGTTCAGAGGAATCTGGGGGAAAAGAAAACCATTCTTGGAATATCTGTCACCTCTCTTGATTGGCATAGGGACAAACCAGGTAATAGATATGCTGAGCACCTACCAGACAAAGCCCCTAGGTCATGTGACCAGATTTTAGAGAAAAATGTGGAATATTTAATGGTGGCCATGGTGAATTTTGTCCAGTCTGAGGTGGGAAGAGGAAAGAGAGAGGGGAAGAAAGGTACAGGATAGGATCAAAGCTTAACATAGGACAAGCCTAGGGATGGCGGTGTGGAATCAAAGAGAAGAGGTATGTGTGTGCATGAGTGTGTGCGTGCCTAGTCATGTCTGATTCTTTGTGATGCTATGGACTGTAGCCTGCCAGGCTCCTCTGTCCATGGGATTTTCCAGGCAAGGATACTGGAGTGGGTTGCCATTTCTTATTCCAGGTGATCTTCCCCACCCAGGGATCGAAGCTGTGTCTCTTGTGTCCCCTGCATTGGCAGGTGGATTCTTTACCACTGTTCTCTTGCGGTGTATTTCTGGGACCAAGAAATCTAATGAGAGGGGGTAGATGGTCCAAAAAGATATTTTCTGGGAGGATGGAATTTAAACAGGAAAGTGTTTGTTTGTTTTGAGTGACAAAGTCAGATTTATTGCTCTGGATTGAATCAATGGAGACAGGACCTAGGGAGCAGAAGGCGGAGACAGGAAGTTGGTGAAGCACTCTTTTGGCCTTCATCAGCATCCTGGGAAAGCTGGGGGTGGGGTGTGGTGTGGAGGCCATAGGGCTTAGTGAATGACTACAACTATCTCTCGAGGAAGGAGGAGGGGAGGCAGGATAGCAGAGGAGGCTAGCATGGGGCAACATTTGTCAACCAGCGAGAATGGAATCCTGGCCTGTAACTTGAACATGACCGCCATTTTGATTTTTTTCCCTGAGGGCTTCCCCTGCACTGACCAAGTGTAACTGCTGAAAGTGTCTTGGCTGTTGATTTTAAAAACCAGAATGAACCATCTGGGCCGTTTTGCCCGTGATTTGTTGAATAATCGACCCTGGAAACCCTTCAGCTTCTGCTTCTACCTTGGCTGTTACAGGCAGAGTTGGCAGTGCCTGCAAAAACAACTGGTTGGGCTGAGCTTTCCCTGGTCCTGCCGGACAGCAGCTCTGGGTGTGGATAGCAAGCACTTGGCTGGGTCTTAGGAAAACATAGCCAGTGTGGATGAGTGCAGACTTTTCGGCCCATCTGCAGAGGGTGTGTTCTTGGGGGGCTGGATGCTGATATGGGTTGGGGTGGTATGCTGTCTCTGGACTATGAATCTAGCAGAGAAGTTGGCCTCACACTGAGATTCAGCTTGTGGTCTTGGCCTCATTGACATCATGTAGGGAATTAGAACCTTCCAAACTTGCCTGCTGGTAAGAATCAACTTGCGTGCTTGTTAAATATAAGGATGTCCAGGATGAACCCTGAACCTGTTGCACTAGAATGGGTTGTTATTGAATATCAATAACAATAAACTAAAATGCTTTCCTTTTTCACTCTTTTCTGTTCTCTCCACACCTCTCTCTGTATGTTCAATTTCTTGTCCTCATCAGATGTCAATCAAGAGAACAATTTATTATTGTTAGTTATTGTTAATTTATTTGGAGGCATTTGTTAGCTCTCTCAGAGGAGGCAATGGCACCCCACTCTAGTACTCTTGCCTGGAAAATCCCATGGACAGAGGAGCCTGGTAGGCTGCAGTCCACGGGGTCGCTAAGAGTCAGACACAACTGAACGACTTCACTTTGACTTTTCACTTTCATGCATTGGAGAAGGAAATGGCCCAGGGACGGGGGAGCCTGGTGGGCTGCCGTCTATGGGGTCGCACAGAGTCGTAGACAACTGAAGCGACTTAGCAGCAGCAGCAGCAGTTAGCTCTCTGGGAGAGGGGAAAGTCACATGATATATTGTTCCTTGTTCTCCAAGAAAAAAGTATACAGTAATAGTAGTAGTGGGGATTTTCCTGGTGGTCTAGTGACTAAGATAACACGCTCCCAATGCAGGGGGCCCGGGTTTGACCCTTGGTCAGGAAACTAGATCCCACATGCTGCAACTATAGATCTCACATGCTGCAAAGAAGTTTGGAGACCCCATTTGCTGCAACTATGACCCTGCACAGCCAAATCAATAAATATTAAAAAAAATAGTAGTTAGTATTTACCTGGCAGGGGAGATACCATGATCACGAAGGTGGTTTTCCCAGGGCAAGGCTTATCCGTTGCACTCCAGATGTGCTGATCCTTGCGATTTCCCCAAATGTGGGAAACTCAATTGCATAATTTGTGGTAGTGGGGGACTGCGTTCCTGCTTTCTCCTGGAGGAAAAAAAAATAGTAGTTAAAATGGCAACAGTAGAAAAGAGTTACCTATTTGAACTTATTGTTTCTCTGTGTTAAGTTGCTTTAATTGTGCCCAGCTCTGTGGACTGATGCTGAAGCTGAAGCTCCAACATTTTGGCCACCTGATGGGAAGAACTGATTTATTGGAAAAGACCCCGATGCTGGGAAAGATTGAAGGCAGGGAGAGAAAGGGACAACAGAGGATGACATGGTTGGATGGTATCACCAGCTCGACGGTCATGAGTTGAGCAAGCTCTGGGAGTTGGTGATGGACAGGGAAGCCAAATGTGCTGCAGTCCATGGGGTCACAAAGAGTCGGACATGACTGAGCAACTGAGCTGAACTGAACTGAACTGTGCAACTCTATGGACTGTAGCCTGCTAGGCTCTTCAGTCCAAGGGATTCTCCAGGCAAGAATACTGAAGTGGGTTGCCATGCCCTCCTCTAGGGGATCTTCCTGACCTATGGATTGAACCCGAGTCTCTTCCATCTCCTGCATTGGCAGGCCGGTTCTTTACCACTAGCACCACCTGGAAAGCCCTTGTTTATATCAGATCACAAGGACTTGAGTATATAGGACTTAGATTGAGATTTTTACATCTTGAAAGCGTTTCCTGTTCACAGTTTTATTTTATCCCCTGACCAGCCCTGTGAAATAAGTAGAATAATGACTATTCGCACTGTGCTTCCCCAGTTTCTAAAATGGGATTAATGGAGAATGGGACTAACAGCATGTGTCATTCTCCCAGGAGAGGGTGGGAATTCAGCTCATACAGAACGTGGGCTGGAGCCTCCCACCTCTGTGCTCCAACCCTTTCCCTGGGTCTGGGTTATTTTTGCCCTTTTTGTGTAACATCTGGTTTCACTAGGCACTGGAACTTGACCACTCCTCTCCGCCTCCTTCCAGCTTTCTCTCTGAGTCACCTGCACGCATTCCTTCTATCTGCTCAGCCTGGGTTATTAGGACAGGGAATGGAGCCCAAGTGTGTTGAGGTCACTGCCTTGGTGTGCTTCTGGGATAGCAAGCTCTCAGGGAGAGGGTGGCCAAGGAGCAGCCCTGTTAGGTTCTTGACCTCTGATGTCAGCGACCACGGAGGGAGGGGAGGAGACAGTTTTTGTTTCTTAGTGTTTAGATTTCTAAAGAAATTCATAACAAACCATAAGCACTGTCAGCAAGGCTTAGTACTTCAAACTTTCTTCTACTAAACACTGCCTTGTTAGAAAATAGGGGTCAGGAAACCCCCTCCAAAACATTCTCTCCCTTTACGATGCAGCTTGAAGATACCCGACAGCCTTGCAGTTCTCATTGCTTCCTGGGCTCTCCCTTCCCCCTCTCTCTTTCAGCATCTGTCTTACTCCTGGAAAGGATCAGCAACAGGGCATCTTGGTCCATCCAGTCATTGCCTTTTTTGGAAGGTTTTCTGCCTGGGCTTTGTGGGCAGCTGGAATCAGAAGTACAGTAGGGAGTTTTGTGAGCAAGAAAGAGACTGCTTCCTGAGAGAGAAGGGTTGGAGCAGGAAGAATTAGAACACAAAGACACTAAATGCTCATGAGTTCTCCTCTCTGCCATTCTGCCCCCGGCTGAGCTAGGGGAATGGGGCAGGATTTTCATCTCTCTGAGACTTGAGGAGCTGTGATGTCCTCTTAGGATCTTTTGAACCAGGAAGGTTAAGTCTCCTGTGCTGTTTCCCGTTGCTGATGCCGTTTCTCTACCTCTTACCTGTGAAACTGAGAGACTAAGAAGGAAGCTCTTTCCGTGTTTTGCCCGGCCCAGGTTGGTGCTTGTGCCATTTGTCTTAGTCTGTTCAGGCTGCTCTAACAAAAGTGCCATAGCCACAGTGGCTTAACAATGAACATTTATTTCTGACTTCTGGAGGCTAGAAAGTCTAAGATTAGGGTATCAGCAAATTCAGCATCTCCTCACTATGTCCTCAAATGGCAAAAGGGGACAGGGAACTCTTTTTTTTTTTTTTTCCCCTTCAATTTTTGGCCATACCTCTCAGCATGTGGGATCTTAGTTTCCTGAACAGGGATCAAACCTGCACCCCTTGCTTTGGAAGGTGGAGTCTTAATCACTGGACCGCCTGGGAAGTCCTCCAGGGAGCATTCTGGGGCCTCTTTTATATGGGCACAATACCTTTCCTAAGGGCTCCCTCTCATGATCTATCAGCTCTCGAGCCCCCACCTCCTAATACCATCATGTTGGCGGTAAGAGTTTAGTGTATGAATTCTGGGGGCATGCAGAAATTCAGTCTATAGGAGTGTTGGTATTGTTCATGGTCCCATCCATGCAGGGAAGCCCTTCTGCCTATTAGAGGAGGGCTGGGCGGGAGAGTTCAGTTCAGTTCAGTCGCTCAGTCATGTCCAACTCTTTGTGATGCCGTGAACCGCAGCACACCAGGCCTCTCTGTCCATCACCAACTCCTGGAGTTCACTCGGACTCACATCCATTGAGTCGGTGATGCCATCTGACCATCTCATCCTCTGTTGTCCCCTTCTTCTCCTGCCCTCAATCTTTCCCAGCATCAGGGTCTTTTCAAATGAGTCAGCTCTTCGCATGAGGTGGCCAAAGTATTGGAGTTTCAACTTCAACATCAGTCCTTCCAGTGAACACCCAAGACTGATCTCCTTTAGGATGGATTGGTTGGATCTCCTTGCAGTCCAAGGGACTCTCAAGAGTCTTCTCCAACACCACAGTTCAAAAGCATCAATTCTTCAGCGTTTAGCTTTCTTTATAGTCCAACTCTCACATCCATACATGACTACTGGAAAAACCATAGCCTTGAATAGATGGACCTTTGTTGACAAAGTAATGTCTCTGTTTTTTAATATGCTGTCTAGGTTGGTCATAACTTTCCTTCCAAGGAGTAAGCATCTTTTAATTTCATGGCTGCAGTCACCAGCTGCAGTGATTTTGGCTGCTGCTGCTGCTAAGTCACTTCAGTCGTGTCCGACTCTGTGTGACCCCATAGAGAGCAGCCCACCAGGCTCCCCTGTCCCTGGGATTCTCCAGGCAAGAACACTGGAGTGGGTTGCCATTTCCTTCTCCAATGCATGAAAGTGAAAAGTGAAAGGGAAATCACTCAGTCATGTCCAACTCTTCGAGACCCCATGGACCGGAGCATACTAGGCTCCTCTGTCCATGGGATTTTCCAGGCAAGAGTACTGGAGTGGGGTGCCATTGCCTTCTCCGGCAGTGATTTTGGAGCCCCCCCAAAATAAAGTCAGCCACTGTTTCCACTGTTTCCCCATCTATTTGCCATGAAGTGATGGGACCGGATGCCATGATCTTAGTTTTCTGAATGTTAAGCTTTAAGCCAACTTTTTCACTCTCCTCTTTCACTTTCATCAAGAAGTAGTTTAGTTCTTCTTCACTTTCTGCCATAAGCGTGGTGTCATCTGCATATCTCAGGTTATTGATATTTCTCCCAGCAATGTTGATTCCAGCTTGTGCTTCCTCCAGCCCAGCGTTTCTCATGATGTACTCTGCATATAAGTTACATAAGCAGGGTGACAATATACAGCCTTGACGTACTCCTTTTCCTATTTGGAACCAGTCTGTTGTTCCATGTCCAGTTCTAACTGTTGCTTCTTGACCTGCATACAGGTTTTTCAAGAGGCAGGTCAAGTGGTCTGGTATTCCCATCTCTTTCAGAATTTTCCACAGTTTATTGTGATCCACATAGTCAAAGGCTTTGGCATAGTCAATAAGGCAGAAATAGATGTTTTTCTGGAACTCTCTTGCTTTTTCCATGATCCAGCAGATGTTGGCAATTTGATTTCTGGTTCCTCTGCCTTTTCTAAAACCAGCTTGAACATCTGGAAGTTCATGGTTCACGTATTGCTGAAGCCTAGCTTGGAGAATTTTGAGCATTACTTCACTAGCATGTGAGATGAGTGCAATTGTGCCGTAGTTTGAGCATTCTTTGGCATTGCCTTTCTTTGGGATTGGAATGAAAACTGACCGTTTCTAGTCCTGTGGCCACTGCTGAGTTTCCCAAATTTGCTGGCATACTGAGTGCAGCACTTTCACAGCATCATCTTTCAGGATTTGAAAGTTCCAATAGAATTCCATCACCTCCACTAGCTTTGTTTGTAGTGATGCTTCCTAAGGCCCACTTGACTTCACATTCCAGGATGTCTGGCTCTAGGTGAATGATCACTCCATCGTGATTATCTTGGTTGTGAAGATCTTTTTTGTACAGTTCTTCTGTGTATTCTTGCCACCTCCTCTTAATGTCTTCTGCTTCTGTTAGGTCCATACTGCTTCTGTCCTTTATTGAGCCCATCTTTGCATGAAATGTTCCCTTGGTATCTCTAATTTTCTTGAAGAGATCTCTAGTCTTTCCCATTCTGTTGTTTTCCTCTATTTCTTTGCATTGATTACTGAGGAAGGCTTTCTTATCTCTTCTTGCTATTCTTTGGAACTCTGCATTCAAATGGGTATATCTTTCCTTTTCTCCTTTGCTTTTCGCTTCTTTTCTTTTCACAGCTATTTGTAAGGCCTCCTCAGGCAGGAGAGGGAGAAGGACTTCAAGCATCAGGAGAGGTTTTAGGCTACAGATTCAGGATTTTCTGAATATGGATGGCTCCTTGTGGTTCAGTCTCTCTCCTGGAAACATGGTTTCCAGTCCCCTGAGGGGCTGGGAAGATAGGATGTTACCTATCCAGCCCACACCTCCCGTATCCCCATCTAGCATTCTGTTCCCTACTTGCGGCATTCTCAAGTGTGGCTCTTCCCAGGACACTCTCTTCCACAGTCCTGATTCTCTGCCTTGATTCCCACTCTACATGGAGTGTAATACAACTTACCATTTTATCAGGTTAATCAGTCAGGCCATCTAGTCAGCATCTCACCTCTGTCCCTTCTGAGCTCTGCAACTCTGAGAAAATTACCTATTTTCTCCAAACCTTTGATTTCTTACTCATTAAGATTGGGTTCCTCATTTGTGAAACCTCCAAGCCTCAGGTTTGTAATTTTTAAGAAAGCAATAGTTCCAGCATTATAGAACTGTAATCAGAAGGACTGCAATATTCCACGTACAGTGCCTCTTACAGTGCCTGACATGCAGTGTGTGTGTGTGTGTGTTAGTTGCTTAGTCATGTCCAACTCTTTGCGACCCCATGGACTGTAGCCTGGCTGTCCATGGGATTCTCCAGGCAAGAATACTGGTGTGGGTCGCCATTTCCTTCTCCAGGGGATCTTCCTGACCCCGGGATCGAACCCAGGTCTCCCTCACTGCTAGCAGATTCTTTCCTATCTCCACCACCAGGAAAGTTACAGGTCAAAGAATTTGTTGTGTGGTTGTAAAATGCGCAGTCAAGACCGTTGAGAAGCAAGGCCAGTGTTTCTTCTGCAGAGACCACGGTCTGGCTCAGAGGACGTCCCTCCACTCACGAGTGTGCACCCAGCTCCGGACAGCCTCGGGACAAGGGCCTCAGCCCTAGAGGTGGAGGCTGAGGGTGAGCTTGGTGGTGTCTTGGTCCCATGTGAAGGAGGTCAGGTTTCACTCATTTTAAGAGGTTAATGACATGCAGTATGTACTCCGTAAATGTTAACACTCGTTGTTCTGGGATGTCGGTAGGGTTATTCAGCTGCCTTCTGAAAGTGGTTGTGAGAGGGGGTGGCTGGGGGTGTGGGGGATTGTTGGACTGAAGGCCTAGATGTTGTGAAATAGGTCTCAGGAAAGGTCTTCTAGCTTTCCAGGCAGTCCCCCCACAAGGCTGGCAAGAAGCCCTCGTGGGCTTGTGTCCACACAGCGCTGGCTAGGTTTGCTGAATGTCAGAGGAGGAAGAGGCTGAAAGTATCATGTCATCTAAGCCCTCTGACAAGGGTGAATGGGAGAGGAAACTGAGGCTCAGTGGAGTGAAATGACTGTCTGAGGTCACGTGGCTGGTCAGTGGCAGACCTAGGATCGAACCCATTTACTGATTTCTAGTATCTTTTCTGACACAGCGTGTCCCCCTGTTCAATGCTTGGGTGGAAACACACACAGAGCTCCAGTGGGTGGTGGGACGCATTCCAGGGTGTTTGGAAGGGTGCTCAGCCTGCCCTTTGGCCAGCATGAGGGAGGAAGCTGAAAGTGATAGAACAGGCTCTGGTTAGTGGCCTGACATCATGGGATTTGCCCAAGCTTGTGAAGTTTATTCATAATTAATTTATCCAGGAACTATTTATAGAATGTCTTACAATAATAGCTAACATTTATCGCGCACTTACCCTATGGCAGGCAGCATACCCTGTGTTTTACAGGTACTGCCTTATACTGTTGTCCTGTGGAACATCCTTGTGAATATGACGAAGCAAGGCCTGGAGAGTTTAGGTCACTTGCCCTAGTAACTAGCTAGTAAGAGGCAATGCTGAGCTGTGGTCTCAGCCCATCTGTGCTCTTAGCTCCTACTCTCTGTTCTCTCCCTATATCCTCCCCTATCACCTTGCTGGCCAGCCTCAGATTGGGTGCTGGGAATAGAGGGGAAAGGAGATACACATAATCCCTGCTCTCATGGGTCTCACACCCCAGCAGTGTCTTAACACAGTGGCTTCCAAACTGTTTGGAACCTGACTCACAGAAAGTACATCGTCTTCCTTTCTTTTTTATTGGAGTGTAATTGCTTTACAATGTTGTGTTAGTTTTTGCTGTACAACGATGTGAATCAGTTATATATATACATATATTCCTTCTCTCTTGGCCTCCCTCCCACCCACCCCTCATTGCAGAGCACTGAGTTGAGCTTCCTGTGCTTTATGGCTTCCTACTAGCTATCTGTTTGGTACATGGTAGTGTATATGTCAATCCTGCTCTCCCAGTTTGTCCCACCCTCTGTTCCCCCAACTGTGTCAGCGTGTCTGTTCTCTATTTCACATCTCTATTCCTGCCCTGGAAATTGGTTCATCTGTACCATCTTTGTAGATTCTACATATATGCATTGATATATATTTGTTTTTCTCTTACTTCACTCTGTATGACAGGCTCTAGGTCCATCCATATCCCTACAAATGACCCAATTTTGTTTCTTTTTATGTCTGAGTAATATTCCACAATATATGTATACCATATTTATTATACAATTTGTACCCCACTTCCCAATATGTAAACCTTTCACAAAATAATATTTCCTTTTACTACTTGTATACTTTGATACTTTCTATTCTGTTATGTTGTTGTTTAGTTGCTAAGTTGTTTCTGACTCTTTGGGGACACAATGGGCTGTAGCCCACCAGGCTCCTCTATCCTTGGGATTTCCCAGCAAGAATGCTGGAGTGGGCCACCGTTTCATTCTCCAGGAGATCTTCCTGACCCAGTGATCAAACTCCTGTATTGCAGGAAGATTCTTTACCACTGAGCCACCTGGGAAGCCATTCTATTATGTTGTATTTTACTTAGTTAGTGGGTGGTTGAAACCTACTATGTTGATTTTTCCAACCCACAGGTAGGTTGCATTTTACAGTTTGAAAAACTGCCCAATAGGCATCTTATCGTACTGCCCCTCTTCTTACCTGCCAATCCAAGAACAGATGCTCACCTAACCTTTCTGATGCCTCAATTTCCCCATTCTGTACAACAGGCCTAGGTACTGTCTTAGGAAGGACCATACGCGTTCATTGATGTTGGTTTAGCTCCAAAGTGCTGGGTAAGCTCTAGGCGGTCGGGAGGTGGCAGAGGCTGCAGGAAGCAGAGAGCCACCATTGGTCTGATCACAGGACTTGCCCCTGGACCTCTGTCTTACAGGCACTGCCTCCAGGCTCGCCCCGCTGTAACCTGAAGGAGGACCTGCTGAAGGATAACTGCGCCCCGGAGTCCATCGAGTTCCCGATCAGTGAGGCCAGAATCCTGGAGGCCAGGCCCCTCAGTGACAAGGGCACTGGAGACAGCTCCCAGATTACCCAAGTCAGTCCCCAGAGGATTGCCCTCCGCCTACGGCCAGGTAGGGAGCCTGTGGACGTGGTTCACGAGGAAATTGTGGTGGGAAAAGGATGTGGGGGGAGGTGTGAGCAGGAGAATGGAAGAAAATGGAAGACTTGGGGACCTGGAGTCCGAAGATTGGAGTTTGAATCTTGACTCTTCCATAGATTAGCTATTTGACATTGTTAAAGTTATTTAATCCTGCTAACATTGTGATGCTTAGTCGCTAGGTTGCATCCCACTCTTTATGACCCCATGTAGCCCACCAGGCTCCTGAGTCCATGGGATTTTCCAGGCAAGAGTACTGGAGTGGATTGCCGTAAAAATGTCTGTTTCTTGTTTTCCTCAATGTCTGTTTTACCGAGTACATAGCTTTCTCTCGGGGCTCAAATTATATATAAGACGAGGAAGCAGTTTATAAGACCCTTTTCCATGTGAGATTGAGGCAAGGCCATGTATAGGGACAGAGAAAATAGGGGCGGGAGACTTTCAGAGGGGTAAGGATTAGGCTAAGAGACAGGCTTTTTGAAGCACTGATATTGACTTTCCAATTAAATCAAGAATTTAAGAAAGAGTGTTTTATGTGCAAGGCATGTGTTGGGTACTGTGCGATTCAGAGAAGAGTGGAACACAGTTCCTCCCTTTACAGAGTTTGGAATGTAGTAACTGCCAACACTTCTGTGATCCTGGGTAGTAAACCCTTGGGACCCAGGGATTAGACAGATGGGGATTTAGAGACAGTGAAGACTTTTAGAATGGAAAAGAAGAGGTTAAAAATAGGAGAGTTAAGAGATTGAAAGAGTAATAGAATTGCAAGGGGAGAGAAAGAGGAACGAGGGCTTTCAAGTTCAGTTTGCTCAAGAAGTTACTTCAGGGAATTCCCTGGTGGTCCAGTGGTTAGGACTTGTCACTTTTACTGTGGTGGCCTGGGTTCAGTCCCTGGTCAGGGAACTAAGATCCCATAAGCCACATGGCACAGCAAAAAACAAAACAAAACAAAAATTTGCTTCATCCTAATATGTCCAAAGGCTTCCCTGATAGCTCAGCTAGTAAGGAATCCACCTGCAATGCAGGAGACTCCGGTTCCATTCCTGGGTCAGGAAGATGCCCTGGAGAAGGGATAGGCTACCCACTCCAGTATTCCTGGGCTTCCCTGGTGGCTTAGATGGTAAAGGATCTGCCTGTGGGAGACCTGGGTTTGATTTCTGGGTTGGGAAGATCCCCTGGAGGAGGACATGGCAACCCACTATTCTTGCCTGGAGAATCCCATGGGCAGAGGATCCTGGCAGGCTCTAGGCCACGGGGTGGCAAAGAGTCGGACACAACTGAGCGACTGAGCACAGCACAGCCCAGCAAATATGTCCAAATCTGCTTAAGTCTTAGAGGAAGAAGAGAAGAAGGCTTAATGTCCTTCTGCCTTACAGATGATTCGAAGATTTTCTCCGTCCAAGTTCGGCAGGTGGAAGATTACCCTGTGGACATCTACTACTTAATGGACTTGTCTTACTCCATGAAGGATGACCTGCGGAACATCCAGAACCTGGGTACCAAGCTGGCCTCCCAGATGCGTAAGCTCACCAGTAACCTGCGGATTGGCTTCGGGGCCTTTGTGGATAAGCCCGTGTCACCATACATGTATATTTCTCCACCAGAGGCTATCAGAAACCCTTGCTATGAGTAAGTCTCTCCTGTAGAAGCCAGGGTAGCATCTCTTCCCATTGCCCCACATGTGCCCAAGTCCTGCTTCTTATTTCTACCTCCAGGTTGGCTTTGTTGTCTGCTTTCTGGCCACATTGTTTCTCCTCTTTACCAAGGTCTCCCTGTCTGGCAAGCGGGCTGACTCACTGACTGTGTTAATAGTTAGTAATCAACCAAAATTGTTAATAATAAACAAGGCTATTTGGAGACCTAGAAAGGAAATTCATTAGCTTCCTGGTCTAGGTCACAAATAAATAGTAAGACAAGAGAGAATAAAAGAGAAATGAGACCGAACATAGAGAGAGAACTTTATGGATAAGTAAATAGAGGAGTTATGATTTCAGAATGATTGATTCCATTGTTATTGTCCTCCTTATCTAGAAGATGGGTCCTACAGAGTTAAAATGCAAGGAATTAAGTCCTAGAGGAATATAAAAGAGTGGAAATGATATTTATTGAACCATCTAGCGTAAATGGATGTGTCCCTACTTTGAGACTTTGGCTTACAACTGAATGGTTTATTTATTTAATTGGTGGAGAGACTATGCAAATTCATGAATTATAATTTAAAATAATGGTTATCAAGTCTGTCAGGGTACAGCTTTACTTTTTAGATTTGAGAGTTATGTGGGTTGTAAGTTTACCCAGTAAGGATGTCAACTGTGAGTTAAAGAAATAAACCAATGGAGTGGGGACAGAAAAAAAAAAACCTATGTCCTGCTTGACACAGATCTATCAATTTATTGATAGCTCAGAGACATAAAGTTATTGATGAACTTTTGCTTATTGTTATGTTAATGTTACTTTAGAGAAGTGTTGAATATAAGGTGTTAGCAATAGCAACCAAAGCCTCACTCTGATCTGAGAACCTTCCCCATGTTAACTCACTTAAACCTTACAACTAAAAGATGCTTGCTCCTTGGAATAAAAGCTATGACAAACCTAGACAGTGTATTAAAAAGCAGAGACATTACTTTGCCAACAAAGGTCCGTAGAGTCAAAAAAATCTGTATAATCAAAGCTATGGTTTTTCCAGTAGTCATGTATGGATGTGAGAGTTGGTCCATAAAGAAGGCTGAGTGCTAAAGAATTGATGCTTTCAAACTGTGGTGTTGGAGAAGACTTGAGAGTCCTTTGGACAGCAAGGAGATCAAACCTGTCAATCCTAAAGGAAATCAGTCCTGAATATTCATTGGAAGGACTGATGTTGAAGCTCCAATACTTTGGCTACCTGATGCAAAGAGCTGACTCATAGGAAAAGACCGTGATGCTGGGAAAGATTGAAGGCAGGAGGAGAAGGGGACAACAGGGGATTTGATGGTTGGATGGCATCACTGACTCAATGGATATGAGTTTGAGCAAGCTCTGGGAGTTGATGGTGGGCAGGGAAGCCTGGTGTGCTGCAGTCCATGGGGTTGCAAAGAGTTGGACACAACTGAGCAACTGAACAACAAGGCTTCACAACAACCCTTACTAGCTATCATGTCCCCATTTGTTTTATAGGTTAGGTATAGAGAAGCTTGCCTAGGGTTCCATGACTAGTAAGTCAAGGAACTGGGATTTGAATCAAGGGAGTCTGGTTCCACAGTTCACTCTCTTCTCCTCTGAGCTAGGTGGAGGTTAGTTCAATGTGATGCCTAGGTAATTTGAAGGGTTTAGAGTCTAAACTCTCTGGATAATTCTAGCTTCATAGAACTGGACTGGGTGTACCATTTTCCACATCTCTCTCCCTCTTTTCCCTCCCATTCCCCAGGTAGTCTTTTCTCCACCCCATCCCTGGCTACACCACATGGCATGTGGGATCCCTTAGTTCCCTGACCAGGGATCGAACCTGCATTCCCTGTATTGGAAGCACTCGACTGCTGCCGGGGTCCAGCCCCGGTGGATCCAGGGTGATTCGAAGCGTGGACGGCGTAGGCGAGGAAAACGTATTTATTTATTAATATAGGATTAGATTAGGAAGAAATAGTGTAGTAGGAAAATTAAGTGGAGAAAAAAGGCTGAATAACTTGGTTTACGTGGAAAGCCAATAAAGTTCCAGACAAGGAGCTTGCACCATCTACGTTAGAACACCGGTGTCCTCTTGAATATCGGGGGGTGCCCCGCCTTGGGCTCCTCGTCACGTGGATCTTAAAAGCCGGGACAAGTGAGTAGACATGGTGAGCCTCCACGCCCCAGATGGGAATTCAGCCAGAAATTAGAGTAAAGAGGAGACACAGGGGAAACCACTCCAGCGACTGGCCCCGGCCCCTATTGTCTAGAAAGGCCTTTTATACCTTTTTGATTGTACATAGAGATCAATGGGTAATACAAAATTATGCAGTGTTAGCAGTCCAGACTGTTACCAAAACCAGGCTTTTCTCTCTGCATACCTAATTGTATACACAAGTCTTAGGTGATTTACATCATCTTCTGGCCAAAAAGGGCCAATTAACATTTTACAGCCTTTTTTCTGATAAGGGTTTGTCAACCAGAAGACTTATTTGTGTTGATCTTCCCAAAGTCTGGTGCTGCTCTCAGAAAGCACTAAATAAAGTTACATTCTTACATAGCAAGGACACAAGAGGAGTGCAGTGATATATAACAAAGAGAAGTAATTAACTCAAAAGTCTAGTGTTGCTAACATCAAAACTATTATATATCTTTTTCCATATCCCGTTTACATTGATTAACATCCTCCCAGGTGCCTAAAAGATAAAGAATATGGAGGCCTGGCAGCAGTAATTGAGTCAACAGTGAAAACCCTCTACCAATATAATTTTTAACTCTTTAGGAAAGGCTCTGTATCTGTAAGATGCTTTTAAGCTTTGTGCCTCTCGCGGTTGGGGGCCTGTAAGCAATTCACAAGCTGTAAGAGGTCTGGGGAAACCTGTTAGGCAAGCTAGAGAGTTGTCAGAGGGGGTTTAACTGAAACATCCCTTTCAAATGCAGAAGACTAAAGCCCTGAGTTGACTTTTTCCAGAGAATATCAGAAGAGTGGAGAAGCAGAGTACAAAAGCCGGCAGATTTTTGGTTTGGGGGGTACATGCTCAGGAAATTCCAGGGGGAACCCCTGAAACCTGATCACGTCCTTGCGTTTTGTCAGGCTTCCTTCCTCATGACCTTGTCACGGGCGGGATTCCTCACGCTGGCTCCCGGCACTGCCAGGGAAGTCCCCCTCCCTGCCATCTTTTATGTCAGATGTCTGTTTAAATCATCTCCTTCCCTCCCTAGTATGAAGGCTACCTGTTTGCCCATGTTTGGCTACAAACATGTGCTGACCCTAACTGACCAGGTGACCCGCTTCAATGAGGAGGTGAAGAAGCAGAGTGTGTCACGGAACCGAGATGCCCCAGAGGGTGGTTTTGATGCCATCATGCAAGCTACCGTCTGTGATGTGAGTTTGGAGGGTGTGGAGTGCCAGGTGTGGTTGGAGCAGATCAAAATGGGGAGGAAGTGGTTCAACAGTGGGGATTTCTGGGTGAAATACAAGATAGGAACTAAGCAGAGCTTTGTACAGTATGAGCAACATGTTGCTGCTGATAAGCAACCTCTGCTTGTATTTGCTCCCTGGCCAGAGCTGATAGTTTTTTGAACCTTAGGGGACCCAGGTGCTTACTGGGGAGAGCATCTCCCCACCTTCTCTGGAAGTGTATCCGAGTCCAGGCTGGGTTCACTTAACCTCAGCAAAGTGGGCAGATGTTCAGGCAAGATTTCTTCTGCCCAGCCCAGCTCTGCAGATGCAGGTGGGTTTCTGGATGGGCCATGTGATTCTCATTGAAGAAGTTCTATTTGGAGATGAAGTAGGTGTCTTTCAGCTCCTTGAACTAGTGAGCCCTGAGACTGTTTTTCTAAGAGAACAGAAACTGCTGAGTTGGAAAGCTCCAGCTTGTGTTCCAAGGACTGGGACTGAGGCCATTCTCCAGCCCGTGTCTAGCCCTTCAGATTGGGAACTCCTTAGGTCTTTGTTTTGTACAGTGACATAGCTAAAGTTGCTGTCTTTCACCTTTTTTTTTTTTTTTTTTAAACAGGAGAAGATTGGCTGGAGGAATGATGCCTCCCACTTGCTGGTGTTTACCACTGATGCCAAGACCCATATAGCGCTGGATGGAAGGCTGGCAGGCATCGTCCAGCCCAATGATGGGCAGTGTTATGTGGGCAATGACAACCATTATTCTGCCTCCACTACCATGGTGAGATTCTTTTTTCCACTTATGGTTCCTATTCACTATGGCCAGGACTGCCCTAACTCAGGCAGAGTCTTTGTGTGAATATGAAAATGACAGGCCTTCCTCTGGGCAAGATACAGGGCTCTTTGCAGCCTGTCTTCATCCAGGGTACAACCTGCACAACCATTAGAGATGGTCCTGGCTGGGGTCAGTGTTACTGCTACCCCCACTGCCTCCAGCACCAGCTGCAGCCTCATGGCATCCAGAATGGACCCAGAGGACTTCTACATGTTCAGCTGGAAAGCAGGGCCATCCTGTCACTGTGTACAAATTAGCCCCTTCTTGAAGCATCATGCTCTCTGTGGTTTTTGGAAGAAGACAGAGGAGAAAGAGACAAAGACTGGCCAACCATGGCGAGCCAGTCCTGTGAGGAAAGGATAAAGGGCTCAGAGTCATTTAGCTGGAATCCAAGGGCTAAAGGATGGTTTAGCTGATACATGAGAAGACTTTTTAAAGTTACAAACTAAAAAAATTTTATTATTTTTTTTAATATGAAAAACTCTTAAAGATATTTTATTTATTTATTTGGCTGCATTGGATCTTAGTTGCAGCACTTAGATCTTTGATTTCATTGTGGCATATGAACTCTTAGTTGCAGCATGTGGGATCTTAGTTCCCTGACCAGGGATTGAACCCAGGGCCCCTGCATGGAGAGCCTGGAGTCTTAGCCACTGAACCACCAGGAAAGTCCCAAGAAGACGTTGTTTTAAAATTATTATTTTTTTTTGAGGTAACGTTGGTTTATTTTTATTTTTTTTTAATATTTTATTTTATTTAATTTTTTTAAATTTTATTTTTACTTTATTTTACTTTACAATACTGTATTGGTTTTGCCATACATTGACATGAATCCACCACGGGTGTATACAAGCTCCCATTATATGTTTCGCAGTGTACATCAGTATCTTTCTACTTCTGCATACACTTCACCATGCTCACCACCCCAAATTTAGTTTCCATCTGTCACCATACAGTTGATCCTCTTTACCCATTTCACCCTCCTCCACCCCTTCCCCTCTGGTAACCACTACTCTGTTTGAGAAGACTTCTTGAAAGTTGTTTTCTATGTCCACAGAAGGTAAAACAAAGGAAAGGAATTTACATGGAAACAAGAGAAATTGCAGTAAACCATAAAGAAAATGTACAGACCTGCAGAATACTGATACTCTGAGTATATAAGGGGAGATGTGAACTCTTCATTTCTTAAAGACAATATAGCAATTACTCCATCTAGGTGGCTTAAATGTACACCTGTGTAAGGACAGGAACCTGAGTTTCACGATCTCATGAGCTCCCTGAAAGGTCTAGGATTCCAGAGATATGTTCATAATTTGTCAGCACTGCCTTTTTGGCTTGAGTTTTTGGTATCAGCCGTATGCAGGTTGAGGACTACCAAGCAATGGGTGAGTCTATAGTGACTGACATCTAGTCTAGGCAAGGCCTTGGGGCTTCCCCGGTGTCTCCGCAGTAAAGAACCTACCTGCAATGCAGGAGACTCAGGAGACATGGGTTCGATCCCTGGATTGGGAAGATCCCTTGGAGGAGAGTATGGCAACCCACTCCAGTATTCTTGCCTGGAGAATTCCATGGATGGAGGAGCCTGGTGGGCTACAGTCCATGGGGTGGCAAAGAATTAGACGTAACTGAAGCGACTGAACACACACACACTAGGCATGCCCTTACTGGGGTTGGAGAATGTTAACAAGACTATATTATGCCCTGCTCTTAAAGAGTTTTTGGTTTAGTCAAGAAGATATGGTACCAATAACAGAAGGTGCATGATTAATGCTAACTAGGTGAAACATTTGATAAAGGCTTTAGGTATTCAAAAGAAGAAGGCTCATTGTGAATTGGGGTGGTCAAGGAAGGCCTCCTGGCAAAGGTGAGACCTGAGCTGGATCCTAAGGAAGGAGGGTTAACAAAAAGAAGTCCACTCCAGGTGGGCGAAAGACAGGGTTCCAGATCAGTGGTGAGTGAAAGGGGGAGAGAGGCTGCATGATGCCTGGAAAGGAAGGCTGAGATCACATGGCAGAGTCCTGTGAGCACCAAGCCAAGGCATTTGTCAGGAGCCACAAAACAGGAGTAGGCGTCAAAACGACGAGGCCTGGCAGAGCCTGGTCCAGGCAGCTGCTCCTTGGTGTGGCTGCTTCACATCTGAGTAGGAAGAAAGAGGAGCTTAGTTTTGATACTACAAGCCTGTATCTCTTCATCTATCCTGAGTTCACACCTGAGTTTGTGTTTGCTTCTCATTGTCATGGGGTGAAAAAGTTAAAGCCCCACCACTGTCTGGGCCATGGCCCCATTCAACCAAGTCCTAAGGTTTAGAATCCAGGGATGTATGTGAATAGACTTCTTACTTCTTAACTAATCCCCACATCCTCCCTTTTTACAGGATTATCCCTCCTTGGGGCTGATGACTGAGAAGCTATCCCAGAAAAACATCAATTTGATCTTTGCAGTGACTGAAAGTGTAGTCAATCTCTACCAGGTGACTATAGCTTCGGGGCTTCCTGGAGTGGGAGTGGGGTCTGTGATGGGTGGACCTATCTCAGGGAACCAACCCAGACTACCTTTGGCCATGGTCCCCAATCAGGAAACACTTCGGAGCTAATGATTACTTTTGGTGAACCTCTCTCCTCCAACCTTGAACATAGAAGGATGGGTGTATTGACATTTGCAGAGGTGGAGGGGAGTAATTTAGTGGGAAGAGCCGTGTGAGAGGTTCTCTGTAATTTTTCTCAGGGCTGAAAAACTGCTAGATATATTCTTGGCAGTGATAAGTAAAATATCCCATCCCTCCCTCAATTTTCTTTTCAAGACTCTCCATCTATTTGGGGAGGGCTTTTGGAGATCACCACCTTTATCGGTCGTTCCTAGACATCTTTATCTTCTTTTCTAGAACTATAGTGAGCTCATCCCAGGGACCACAGTGGGGGTTCTGTCTACTGATTCCAGCAATGTTCTCCAGCTCATTGTGGATGCTTATGGGGTAAGTGTCTTACACTGGGAATAGACCCGCTAAGAGTCCACTGCCCTTGGCATTACCCAGGAGGCCTCAGATTTGGGAATCCTGGCAGCTAGTCCACCATGCAGCCTTGACTGCCTTCTTGTTCTTCCAGAGGCTAGGTGATAGGCAGCACTGGGAGGAATGCAGCCTTCTGCAACAGAAATGGCTCAGGAGGGGATGGAGGGAGCCATAGGAACAGCAGAGGAAATGCTTAGAGAAGGTGAAATGGAAAGAGACAATGGGGATGATGTTAAGGAGCAGGGCCCTGAAACTGGGAGTGGGTACAGACTGAGGGAGAGCTGGGCTCCAACAACAGAGGAAAGAGGGAGCTGAATTATGGGGAATGTGAGGTTGATGAAAAAGTAGGTAGAAAGTGGTACTACCCAAGGCGACCAGTATCAGCACTCCTTTCTTGCAAGTCTGTGAGGCCTGCAGGAGGGCACAGCTGGTTTAGATTTTACCGAGACTCACCTAGACACAAGTGGAGAAAGAGCGAGAGCAGGTCTTGGGCTGGAAGGTTAGTGGGATACAGGCTCCTAGGGATGCTGTGGCAGCTGGCAGGTGGACCTCAGCATTTAGGGGGTAGGTGAGTCCAGGACCACCTGGTGGCTTTTGCTTGGGATGTAATTGGCCCCTACTTGTGTCCTCTCAGCCCATTTTCTTGCCTTCTTTTGCCCTTTCTTGCTCAGAAAATCCGCTCTAAAGTAGAGCTGGAAGTGCGTGACCTCCCCGAGGAGCTGTCCTTATCCTTCAATGCCACATGTCTCAACAATGAAGTCATCCCAGGCCTGAAGTCTTGTGTCGGACTCAAGATTGGAGACACGGTGAGGTGGGCTGGACAGGGGCTGACGCTGCGGCTCTCACCTTGGCCTGTGCCCCGGAACCTCTGTGGGCACCCACCCCTTCCTTCCCTGTACTTTCTTCCTGAACGTCCTTACAAGTCAGATGTAACGGAGCTGCCAGCCTTTGCCTCCGAGGCTTCTGTTGCCTAAACTTTCTCTGTTAAGTAACTTCCCTGTCAGGATTTTTTTTAAACTTGCATTTAGGTGACTGTTTATGCACAGTCAATTGCAGATGATAATATTTCTTGCCTTCAGCCCCTTACTGGTCTCCACCCTCCTCTAAAGTAATGCCTTTCGTTGCTTCACAACGTAAATGGAAATGTCATCTGTAAATATTTATTGAGCCCTGACTTCGTGCCAGGCATTGTCCTAGCTGCTGAAGATTTGGCAGCAAACAGAATAGGTGAAAATACCACCATCATGGAATTTCAGAATGCAAACGTTCATTTTGCCTCCTTAATCCCTCTGTGGCTTTCCTTCCCTAGTGGTTGGTTCTCCTCAGCTTCTGCCTTAGGGGAGAGGGATGGTGAAAGGGGTGGGAAGAAAAGAGGGGCTTATCTATAGTTTTATCATTCATGTCTGTATTATTTAATGTCTATATCCATCTCTCTTTCTGTCTATATTCTAGGCACATGTGCACACACCCTAGTAAGAAACATTGGCCTGAAACAAGTTTGATTGCACAAGTGATGAAATGTCACATGGAAATGGAACAGGGATCTCCCTGGTGGTCTGGTGGTTCTCTCTCTGGGCTTCCACTGCACGGCGCATGGTTTCGATCCCTGGATGGGGAATTAAGATCTTGCATGCTGCAAGGCGGGACCAAAATAAATAAATAAATAAACAACAACAACCAAAACTATAAAGAAATTGAACAGTAGGCCTTGAGCCTGAGGTTGGCCACTATGCGACACTGTATGGGTTAGGGTTAGGGTTACCATTGTTATGGTTTAGTTGCTGTCATGTCTGATTCTTTTGTGACCCCATTGACTGTAGCCCCGCCAGACTCCTCTGTCCGTGGGATTTTCCGGGCAAGAATACTGAAGTGGGTTGCCATTTCCTTCTGCAGGGGATCTTCTCCACCCAGGGACTGAACCCGTGTCTCTTGTATCTCCTATACTGGCAGGCAGATTCTTTACCACTGAGCCACCCAGGAAGCCCCAGGGTTACCATACAATGCCACAAAATCGTGCTTTGTGTACCTTGATATTATGTAATCAGCTAGCTTAGTTGGCCAAAGGCAGAGTGTTTATAAGATCATAGGTTCTGCTCTGCTTGAACTGGTTTATTTTTTAAAAAAAAGCTATCTCGTGATTATAAGCCATGTCTACACCCAGCCAGCAGGTCACAATGGCACAGCTGTCCCCAGGTCTTGCTTTGGCTTTGCAGACCCTGGTAGTGGCAAAGCTGAGGAACTTTGGCTTGCGGGGGACAGGACACCCAGTTTGAGTATTCCTGGGCAGGGCAGGGAACAGCTTCTTTCCCTCTAGCGCTGGAGTGTCAACAGGGTCCCCTGTGTCTGAACACGATCTTACTTTCCATCCAGGTGAGCTTCAGCATTGAGGCCAAAGTGCGTGGCTGTCCCCAGAAGAAGGAGAAGTCCTTCACCATCAAGCCTGTGGGCTTCAAAGACAGCCTCACTGTGCAGGTCACTTTCGACTGTGACTGTGCCTGCCAGGCCGAGGCTGAGCCTTATAGCCACCGCTGCAACAATGGCAATGGGACCTTTGAGTGTGGGGTGTGCCGCTGTGGGCCTGGCTGGCTGGGGTCCCAGTGCGAGTGCTCGGAAGAGGACTACCGCCCCTCACAGCAGGATGAGTGCAGCCCCCGGGAGGGCCAGCCCATCTGCAGCCAGCGGGGCGAGTGTCTCTGTGGCCAGTGCGTCTGCCACAGCAGTGACTTTGGCAAGATCACGGGCAAGTACTGCGAGTGTGATGACTTCTCCTGTGTCCGCTACAAGGGGGAGATGTGCTCAGGTGAGTGGAGTTGCACATGCCTTCCATCCTGGTACCCACACACACTCACGCATCTGCAGCCTCTGGAAATGGAGGCAGCCTAGGGCTTGAGCTGGGCACAGGGTGGCTCAGGGGCAGAGGGAGCCGATGGTGTTCCACTCCGAGGGCAGGAAACAGAAGCGAGGTTCTCTTTAATTCCCCTCAGCTCCCTCTGTCCTTTCGCGAGGGACACAGGAAGGAAATGAGTGCCTGCTTTCAGGGGGCTTCTCTCTTAAAAGAGGGTGGGAAAGAGTGGGGAAAAGTGAAAGTGAAGATAGCTTTTTCTTTTCTCTCATTTGCCCTTCAGCTCACATTTTAAGTCACTGGTTTCTAATCTTTTTGAGGATATGAATCAACCCTTTTTTAAATTAAAAAAGTTTGTTTTTTTTTTTTGCCACACCATGTAGTATCTTAGTTTAGTTCTTTGACTAGAGGTCGAAACTAGCCCTTCTCCCCCACATTGGAAGAGTGGAGTCTTTTTTTTTTTTTTAAGAGTGGAGTCTTAACCACTGTACCACCAGGGAAGTCCTCCAACCCTTTTTTTTTACTTAAAAAAAAAAAACCACTGACTAATGCTAATTAGAATTGTAGTATACATAGGTTTGGAAACTACATGATGTCAGAATATGTAGTGAAGTTAGTAATGATTATTTTACATGAATTTATATTTTCATCACACAACATGTGGAAAACAAGTACTGTCTTTGTAAGATATTGGAGCACATTTAATGAGCCAGTACACTTAGGAGAGTGACTGAAAAATAGTAAGTGTTGGTACTATTAAGTGTTGGTACTCTTATTAAGTGTTGGTACTGTTTTATTATCACTGTTAGTATATTATTACTTTTTGTACTCTAGATCTCTACAGTCCAAAATGGAGGCTATTTAAATGAATCAAGTTTAATGAAAGCTTAAGTACAAAGTTTAAATCAAATTAAATAAAAAAAGTTAGTTTCTGTGTTCCTCAGGAGCCATGTGTGGCTAGTTGCCACCGTATTGCACAGCACAGATGATTTTTGGGGGTGCTGCCACAGACAGTCCCAGACTGCAGGCTGGGGACTATGAGTTTGAATCCTCCTACCTGCAGGATACTGAATTGTTGTCTACCTCATTACAAAATTCAGTAAAATCTTGAGGCCCATGATACTCTCAAGCTGGTTTCTACTTACCCCAAAGCCCACTCCTGGGGTACTTCCCCAGCTAGAAGTCCAACTAAGTTAACGTAATCCTTATCTGCAGACACACTGACAACACTCCCAGAGGCAGTTAGGCAGTCTGAGTTGTTCCTGAGCACTAGGGATACATTTTGCTGGGCTGTAGTCACTGTGGCTTAATCCCCATTGTGAGAGAGAGACTGAAGATATCTGCAATTTGGTTGGGACCAGTTTGCAGTTGTATTGTGTGGCCAATTGAACAGAGAGTATCACTTGGTTCTGGGGTGATCAAGCCTATGAGCCAGATGGGCTTCACTTGCCCTGGGGCTCTAACCAGCGGAGCTAATCTACCCAGGTGTTCATTTTAACATTGGCCTTGAGGAAAGCTTAATGAGAAAGGTAAGTGTGTGTCATTCTAAAGCATACCCAAGTAATATAAAAATGGCTTCTATCTATTACCTACAACATTGTTTACTCAAGTCAACAAAATTTGAGAGACTGGAGAAAAATGATATCAGAGAAAAGGAATACTGTTCCTAGAATGTTAAAATCTTCAATTTGCAGTAATATTTTATAGCATTTGAGACTGATCAAATTAAATATCTTTTTATAACAAAAAATTGATATGAGAGAGATTAGGGGAAAGAGAGATCAGATATGCACGGACACACAGACACACCCAGCAATTTGAATTCGGGAGTGAGGCAAGAGTTTCGGTTCCTTCTCACAGGGGTCCCCAACATCCGGGATCTAATGCCTGATAATCCGAGGTGGAGCTGATGGATTAATAATAGAAATAAAGGGCAGAATAAATGGAATGCTCTTGAATCATCCCCAAACCATCCCTCCCAACCCCAGTCCATGGAAAAATTGTCTTCTGTGAAACCCATCCCTGGTGCTAAAACGGTTGGGGACTGCTGCCTTCTAATATTTAATAGTATTTATGTCGTATCCAGGGCTTTCCTGGTGGCTCAGACAGTAAAGAATCAGTCTGCAAGGCGGGAGACCTGGGTTCGATCCCTGGGTTGGGAAGATCCCCTGGAGGAGGGCATGTCAACCCACTCCAGTATTCTTGCCTGGAGAATCCCATGGACAGAGGAGCCTAGCGGGCTACAGACCACAGGGTTGCAAAGAGTTGGACACAACTGAGCGACTAAGCACACACACGTCGTATTCAAGGCACCAAAGGGAATGGTTAAGTTTGACATGAGGAGAAGTTTGGGACTGAGGGAAAAAAAGTTCCCCCTAGGAGAGGCTTACACACAGACCACGACGGCACCAGGGTGGGAGGGAGGCCCGCTGCTACTCTATGGGCTGATTGTTCCTGGTCTGATGTGGGGCATGTGGGAGGGATCCCAGCCAGAGTGTGTTTCCTTTGGCTGCCCGCCCCACTGAAGCCGCAGAACAAAGGCCCCGGGTCAGCAGCCCTTATTCCTGCCTCCCAGCCGCACAGGAACAGCTCGTCCCCAGTGAGCTCCAGCCCATCACACGAGGGAAGCCCAGGCAGCCACTGCAGCTCTGAGGCCTCCCTCTCCCTTCCTGCCAGGGTGTTGGGTGCCCGCCGGCCTCAAGTCTGGACCCTCTGTTGCCGTTATCTCATCCTCCAGGGACACATGCTCGCTGAACACCTGCTCTGTGCCAGGCCCTCGGTCCACATGGGTGCAAAGGGGTCATGTGTGGTTCCTGACCTGGCGGGGCTTATAGCCCAGCTCATCCTTGTCCCTCCCTGCCTAGAGCTGCTGGCCTGGTCTGTTCTTTGCTCAAGCAGGGGCTCGGGAGTCCAATGATTTGGCCATGGTCCCAGCCCCTGGCTGTCCCTGCCCCCTCCTCCCCACTGGAGGCATGGTCTTTGTGGTTGCATGGTATCAGCACCCCTCAAATATCAGGGCCTGTGCATCCTTGTCCTCAAGGGATTCTTCCCCTGTCACATCAAGGTTTTTTTTCCCAGAAACTGTCCTCAAGCAGGATACATTATTGATATATAATCCTAACGAATGTAGAGGGAAAAAAAGTTTGTCCTTTCCTCCTCCTTGAGAATTCCAGATCCCTGTCTCCTTGGGGACCCCCGGTCTTCTTATCAACCTGCCTAGGAATTGACTCACGTGAACGCTGGTCAGGCGCCCATGTGAGCCAGGTTCTGTGCTGTGTGCCATAGTGCTGTGGGATAGAGCGGCATGAATAAGGGACTTCCTTGGTGGTTCAGTTGTTAAGATTCCAAACTCCCAATGCAGGGCGACCTGGGTTCGATCCCTGGTCAGGGAACTAGATCTTGCAGGCCGCAACTAAGAGTCTTCATGCTGCGACTATGACCTGGCACAGCCAAAAAAAGAAAAAGAGAGAAGCATGAATAAGACAGTTTTGTCATAAACTTACCCAAGGAGAATTCACAGCACAAGGCAGAACCTGCTAGATCCCAGAAGTGAAGTGTCCTCAGTGAGTGTTATAGAGAGACTCACTCTGGACAGGGGAACCCTGGGAGGCTTCATGGAGAAGGTGGGAAGTCAGAGAAAGGGCTGGCCCATAGAGGAGGGCAGTGGAGTGATGTGTCAGCCCAGAAGGTCAAACTGTATGAGGGAGTGGCTGCCTGACCTGAGACTCCTGCTCCTCCCTTTCCTTCCCCTCCCCCACACCTCCTGGGCCATCTTTTTTCTCTCCCTCCTCTTTCTCACATTTTCTCTTCGTTTTCCAGCCTCCTCCCCTGACTTTCCTGTGAACCCCTTTTGCTGGAGGGACGCCAGTCCTGTGACATTACCGCACTTTGGTTTCCTTTTAAAGCTTGACCCTGCCGGAGCCTTGGAGCCAGCCTGCTGGCGCTGGCCTGCCACTGTCCACTCCCAACCTCACTCCCGGGCTGGCCTGTGGGCCGTCTTCTCAAAGATCACTTTGTTTAGCCTCACAAAGGAAACACTATGAGACAAGGGTTTCTGAGGAGACTGAGGCCTCTGAGTGCTGCCAGGCCTCTGTGGGGTCCACTTTTCCTTATCCAGGAGGCATGGTCAAAAGCTGGGTGTAGTGGACACTGTGGCGGTCCCACTCTGCTGGCTGGCCCACCCATCCCCCTGCCACTGGTACGGCTGCTGGGAGTACCTCACAACTGTACCTTCTCTGGAGAATTATTTTCAGCTGACAGGAGCTGGATGGCGCTCAGACCGTGGTTAATGACTGGTGGACAAGGGGTTATACAACCTTGTATAACCCCTTGGGGCCTTGTATAACCCCTTGGGGCCTTTGCCTCAAGGTTGCTGTGGTGCTGGTCACGCCCATCAGCCTGCCGTGGGATCAAGCTGAGGGGCGTTGTCAGGCTGAGACCACATTCCTGCCAGCTTTTTTTTTTTTTTTTTGATGTGGACCATTTTTAAAGTCTTTATTGACTTTGTTACAATATTGCCTTTTGGTTTTTTGGCCACGGGACATGTAGGATCTTAGCTTCCCAAACAGGGATTGAACCTGCTCTCCCTGCGTTGGAAGGTGATACCTTAACCATTGGACCGCCAGGGAAGTCCCCCTGTGAGCATTTGACTCCTGCCCTGTCCTGCTTCCCTCCTTCCCTCTGCGTCCCCAGGGAGTTGCTGGGACAAGAATCCTCACCACAAGTCATACTTATAGGGAACCCAACCTCAAAATGCAGTCTATCTTCTTTCTTCATCCTTCTACCAGCCCAGTATCTCTGCTCTCTAGATCAGGGGCCCCTGATCTTCGGGATCTAAGGCCTGATGATCTCAGGTGGAGCTGATGTAATAATATTAGAAATAAAGTACAGAATAAATGTACCAGGCTGGGATCATTATGAAACCATCCTTCTACCCCAGCCTGTGGAAAAATTGTCTTCCACGAAAACATGATGTCTTCCACTTTTGACCGTGGTGCCAACAAGACTGGGGACAGCAGCTCTAGGTGTATTAGGTTGGCTGAAAGTTCATTTGGGTTTTTACCATAAGATGATATGGAAAAACCCCAGCGAGCTGTTTGGCCAACCCAATATTTGGCAGCTGGGGTCACTGAAGTTATGTTTCCCATTCTTCTTGGGAAACAGACACACACAGTGAAGGTGTGTCTGAGCCTTGAATGCCATTGTGGTTCCCAGAGGATTATGCTGGTATCGCTCATCCTTTAGTGGGTGATACCAGCCAGAGGGACCTATAGTGGCCAAGAGATATTAATCGGACCCCCTGGGTCACTGGGTAGCAGGGGCTGTGCCAGCTCATTGCTATTTGAGCCTGGCTGTGTACCATCCTCTCCTCCACCATCTTGGGGCCCATCTGCTCACACAATGGTTTGGTTTTCAGATCAATTCATGTTACTTCCCCCTTGCTCCCTGCCTTTCCTCTGATTAACAATCAGATTTTTATTATTCATCCACTTCTTCCTGATTCAGAGTCCTGGAGAATGAGTCACCTTTCTACAAGATTTAGGAGCCAAGTTTTAAAGCCTTGGTAAATGAATATTAGGGGAATATAGTGTTGAGAGTTAATGCCTGCATTTAAGCAGTCTAACCCCTACCCTCACCCCGTCTCTCTCTCTCTCCTCTTCCTATACTCAGGTAGGGAAGCAAATAAGTCGTTCCTAGTAAGGCTGGTGGCTCTTTGCAAACTATGATAATACAATGAAGAGCATAGGTTGGTGAAGGTTTATGTGTATTTTCTAGGAATTTAACTAAAGGAGGTAAGATCTATGATAGTAGGGATTTTGCCTGTCTTGTTCACCGTTGAGTCCCCAGTGCTCAAGATGTGGTATGAGCTCAGTAAATATTTGTTGAATGAATAGATAAATAAGAAATTGCATTAGTTGTACACCTACTGTGTATCAGATTTTATACTAATCACTATTGATGGAAAAATGAATATAATATGTGCTCCCCCATCAGGGAGCTCACAATCCAGAAAGATAAGCAAGCAAATGGGTTAAACATCAGGGTTGAAATAAAGGTATCTATAAGTACTGGGAGAATACAACTGTCCCCACGACAGCTGATTTGGCCTGGAGAGGTCAGAAAAAAGTTACAGAGGGGAAGGAACATTGGAGTTGGGCTTTAAAGGATGAGGAGGAGTTCGGTTGTGGTCTCAGGATGAAAGGGCGTCTAAGCAGAGGGAACAGCAGGCAGAGAAGCGTGAGGCTATAACAGTGTAGAAGACAGTGAATGGCTCAGTGTGGAGGCAAAAGCGTGGTGATGTGAAGAGGGTGATGAGGGGTAGAGCCCCGAATACCGTCCTGGAGGGGGCGTCCCTGACTGGTCTGCCCCCTTGGGCTGTGTGTTTGCAGGCCATGGCCAGTGCAGCTGTGGGGACTGCCTGTGTGACTCCGACTGGACCGGCTACTACTGCAACTGTACCACACGCACGGATACCTGCATGTCCAGCAACGGGTTGCTGTGCAGCGGGCGGGGCAAGTGCGAGTGCGGCAGCTGTGTCTGCATCCAGCCTGGCTCCTATGGGGATACCTGTGAGAAGTGTCCCACCTGCCCTGATGCTTGCACCTTTAAGAAGTAAGTGGGCAGAGACGTGAGTTGGAGAGAGTTGAGTGTCTGGGATGGGGAAGAGGGTCCCCCATACTGTACAGGTTCTGTCCCTTACTCACCAGAGCTTTAGAGAGAGAGGAGTCCGTTCTAGCAAATGACTAGCTTTCATCTTTCCATCGTAAGCTTGAGGGAAAGCTGGAGATAGAGCCAGGGTGAAGGGGACAGAGTGGTACCAGCTGGACTGCAGTTGGAGAAACCTCTCTTTTAGGTGGGATCCTGAATCCTGAGTTGGGAGGAAGGCTAAACCAGATAACTCCTGGGGAATGTTCCAGTGCTGAGGTTCTGATTTTGTGAAGGATGTGGGGCTGGAATTATGAAGGCTACTGTGTGAAACAGGAGATATTCACCACTACAAACATCATTCATCTGGGGGCAGAGGAAGCCCCATCAACCCAGGTCCATGGCCCCACTCTTTCTCTTTCTACTTTAGCCTGGCTGGACTCATGGGTGTGCAACCTGCACATTTGTACAGCACCCTGTCCTTAGAAGGGCCTCACATTTTGTTTAATGCTCTGCTACCATTGTTTCGAAATTCTTCCTAATTTAAAGAAAATTTATTTATTTATCTATGGCCACACTGGGTCTTCATTGCTGCGCAAGGGCTTTCTCTACTTGTGGTGAGCAGAGGCTACTCCTTAGTTGTGGCGCGTGGGCTTTTCATTGCGGTGTTTTCTCTTGTTGCAGAGCTCAGGCTCCAGGGTGCACAGGCTTTAGCAGTTGCAGCAGGCGGGCTCAGTAGTTGTGGCGCAAGGACTTAGCTGCCTTGTGTTATGTGGGATCTTCTCGGACCAAGGATCGAACCTGTGTCCCCTGCATTGTCAGCAGACTCCCAACCACTGGACCACCAGGGAAGCCCCCTACTAATTTTTGAATAAGGGACTGACATTTTTGTTTTGTTCCAGGCCCCCAAATTATGAGATCAGTTCTGACTTTAGGGCTCCCAGAAGTGATGTAGGGTTTGCCCTCCTGTCACAGTCTTGGATGGGACATAAAGAAGTTTAATAAAGTTCCTGGAGGCCTCTGCCTACCTAGCCTTACCTATCAGTCAGGAGGGCAGTCCCACCCCTGAACTCCAGATGTGAATTTCTGGTCCCCCAGGGTTGTCTTACAAATGTTTTTCTTTCTGTGTCTGTTTTCTGGTGTGTGTGGGGAGCAACTTTCTGGGTATATGGCAGGCAGAGCCAGACTGTAGCACACTTAGGGGTCTTCCTTCCCTGGCTTCACCCCTGTGTCCCCTCTCTTTTAGGGAGTGTGTGGAATGTAAGAAGTTTAACCGGGGAGCCCTCAACGAGGAAAATACCTGCAACCGTTATTGTCGTGATGAGATTGAGCCTGTGAAGGAACTTAGTAAGTTCAGCAAGCCATAGAGTTATGCACACCCACATTCTAGGTTTTTCCAGTTTAACCCCAGAAACTATCCAACTCTCATCTGTAAAATGGAAGAGTAATTTCTACCTCAAAGGTATACTGTGCAGGCCTGATACACAGTAGTTCCTTCCTAAAAGCTAGCTTCCCTGAGAGTCTTTCTGCATGTCTGCTAATGTGTTCAGCAGTCCCCTCCTCTTTTACTTCATAGAGCCCATGGGCTCAGCAAAATCCTGCAAAGAACTTTTAAAGTATGTATAAACCTGGCAACCCTAGCTTTACTACCCCAAGGAAAGAAAGATGATGTACCCCATTTTACAGGTGAAGAAACTGAGGCACAGAATGAAGAAGTAGTTGCCCATGATAATCTTAGTTTGGTAGGCCAGTCAGCATTTACTAAGGGGTTTCCAGGTGGCTCAGTGGTAAAGAATCTGCCTGCCAGTGCAGAAGATGCAAGAGACATGGATTCGAGTCCTGGGCTGGGAAGATCCTCTAGAATAAATAGGAAACGGCAACTCACTCCAGTATTCTTGCCTGGAAAATTCTATGGACAGAGGAGCCTGGTGGGCTTCAGTCCATGGAGCTGCAAAGAGTGGGACACGACTGAATGACTGAACACACAAGTTTTCCTCAGCATGTTAAGCAAGGTCCAGCATACAGGTCTGCAGATACAGAGGGAAACCTTCACCTTTATGGATCTGGAGCCACAATTATTAGCCTGAAGCCCTTTTGGCTCTTGGGAGCCCTTCCTGGCATAAGACATAAATACAGTGAGGAACAAACTTGCCTGCAGTTATTCTGGTTTGTGCTTCATCTTGATTTAAAAGGAGTTGCTCTTTGCTGCAGTCACATATCTGATGTAGTTATCTAGGTCAGTTAGACATTGGGCGATGCTGAGAGATAGTGATCTCACATGAAGGAAGGAACACATGTTCAGTGGGAGCCACAGGAAGACACAGCTAGCCAGCCAGCTTCAGGGTGGGTGTGCTTTGGGAAAGAGTCAGATCTGTAGATCCTTTGGCTAATGTCTGAAGTGGGTCTGGAGTAATAGTGATTTGGGAATTGAATTTGAAAAGGCAGTTTGTCCTCTGGAGGAGACCAGGCTTGCTATGATTAGCTTAGATGGAAGAGGCTGCTGATAGGAGAGATTTTTATCATCTAGACTAGATGAGTATCACAAGTTAGTCGATAAATACCCCCATCCTCCACCATGATAATCATAAAAATAAATGCTTCTTTGTATGGAATTGTATAACGTACAAATGACAAAAGTATCTTTTTGTGCACATTATCTTATTCTTCTCCCAATAACCTAGTAAAGTAGAACTTAGTCCTATTGTTAACTTCATTTTTGAGGATAAGAAAATTGAATCTCAAGAAAGTTGTCACTTTCACAAAGCAAGTTAGTGGTGAGTTAAGGTTGGAACTAACTCCTGAAATCCTTACTCTTTGCATTGTCCTGTAATACCACTGGTTTACTGAAGGCCCTGTAGCATGTGGTTTGAGACTCATGGCCTAGTCCTGCTCCATCACTTCTTTGCTGTGTGACCTTGGTACACTTGCTTAATCTCATCATGTGTCAGATTTATCCATCTGCTAAAGCTGGTAGAGGGCATAGTGAAGCTGGTGAGGGCATAGCGCAGTTGGTGGAGGGTAACCCATAGTATCACAGTCAGAATAACAGGTTTTAGAATTGGAAGGGATGAAGCCAACAAGACATGATGAGAATCAGAGAAAAAGAGATGGCTCTGGGGAGGAACACCGGATAGAAAGCAGAAATAGAAGGAATCTAAGGCTTGAGTAAGCAAACTATTGGGAATCATTGAGCAAACAGAGAAAGGAAAGAGAGGAAAGGGAACACCCACTGTGTGTTAGGTGGTTTATGCTGTTTGATTCTCAACCATCCTTGTGAGTGAAGGTATCTTTTCTGCTATAGAAGAAGAAAGAGATTCGATGAGGTCAGGTAACTTACCCAAGATCACAAAGCTGGGACGTGATAGAGCCAGGCTTTGAATCAGACTGTAATACTGTTATGTCATATCCCTTCCAGAGGAAGGAATAAGAACCAAAAAGTACTTTGTGAGGGACAAAGTACTAATATAGCAGTGAGAGTCATCTAGAAGCAATTGCCAGGCACCACAGCCATCTCTGAGCATATTGCCTAATGTCAGACATAGGGTTTCCTGTCACAGGCTTTCCCAGAAGTCTCAGGACAGGATTTGGGGTGGCTCTATCTTTCAGGGATTGACCTGTTTTTCATTCTCCCATCTTTCCTCCTCTCCCAGAGGACACTGGCAAGGATGCTGTGAATTGTACCTACAAGAATGAGGATGACTGTGTCGTCAGATTCCAGTACTACGAAGACTCCAGTGGAAAGTCCATTTTGTATGTGGTGGAAGAGCCAGGTGAGTGAACCCCGAGGGTCCCGACCCTTCCCCAAGGAAGAGTGAGACCGATATTAGACAGTTAGTTCCATCCATCACTCCTCTTAAAAAGAATATCCAGGTGAAACCTGATGTTACAAGTGATAGATCAGGGCTTGTCATCTGAGTGTGGGGTATATAAATAAAGACATTAGCAAGAAGATGACCTGCTAATTGAGGAGATAGAAGAATAAGAAGGTGGGTAAGGAGAGGAAAAGGGTAGGTGTGGAGCTCATCAAGGAACAGATGATAGCCTGGTGTTTTTTTAGGTGACGTTGTAAGGAAGAAGTAAGAAATTTAAATTCTAGCACTTTTAAGCACATGGCATCTGCTCTACTAAGAGTTAAATGGTTGCCAGGAACAACGTGCTTGCTGCTTCAGAGGAAGGTCTGAGGTTTGAGGTCTTCACCTTACCAGCTTTGCCATTTGATGTGGTGAAGGATTTGAGGCTGCCTCCAACACTGAAAAGTTAATGCTTGCTCTCAGGACCCTCTGGAGGCAGGAGAGCCCATTGTATCAAACACACACCCACCACAGGTTTGTCACCATCCAGCGCAGTAGATTTGCTTGTTTCCCCTTATTTTCTTTATCTCCTTTCTTTCCCTTAAACAACAGATGAAGGTGTGAATCATTAGACTTTTTTTTTTCCCACCACATCACTCAGCATGTGTGATCTTAATTCCCTGACCAGGGATCGAACTTGCACCCCCTGCATTGGAAGGCGGAATCTTAACCACTGGACTGCTGGAAAAGTCCCAATCATTAGACAGTATTTTTGAGTACTTATTATACATCAGGCATGGGCTAGGTGCTGGGGGTGTAACAGTAAATAAGGCAGGTGTGGTACTCACAGGCCATGGATGTGAGAGGCATGTAAAGCAGTCATGTCACTGCAGGGGATAAGGGCTATGGTATTGTGGGCATGGGGGATGGGAGGGGTGGGCCAGAACTCTCTGGAATGAAGGAACAATCTCTGAAGGCAGAGGCTAAATTAGTCGGTCACTTGACATTCTTTACAGCTGTAGGAGTTTCTTCAAATCATTTTTTAGACCAGGGGCCAGCAAACTGTTTCTGTAAAGGGCCAGATGTTACATATTTCAGGGTTTGTGAACCAGATGGTCTCTGCAGTGACTGCTCAACTCTGACACAGTAGCAAGAAGGCAGCCGTAGACTATATGCAAATGAAGGCATCTGAGTGTGTTTACCAAAACAGGTGGCCTGCCACATTTGGCTCACTGGGCTGTTTGCTGGTCCCTGCTTGAGGGCAGTGGTTCTTGAACTTTTGTATGTTCCCTTGTTAAAAAATCCAGAGTTCCGAACCCTGTCTTACTTCTACAAGCCAATGCCTCTCTGTTCATTGTTAGTGCTCCTGGTAATTGCAATATGTTCTCCGATGTTTTAGACATACCACTTCCCAGATGAGCCATCTCAGACCTCCTCCAGCATCCATTCTGATGATTAGATTTGGTACACATCTTTGATTTTCAGAGCAGCTGTGGTTCCCCACCCCACCGCTTTTTTTTAAGTTTTTTTTTTTTTTGGTATGGACCATTTTGAGTCTTTATTGAGTTTTCTTCAATATTACTTATGTTTTATGGGTTTTTTTTTTAGCTATAAGGCATGTGGGATCTTGGCTCCCCGACCAGGCATCGAACTTGTACCCCCTGCATTGGGTTGCTGTGCTTCCTTTTAGACCGGCTAAGTTGTTATATTGCTTCTTTAGGGAATTCCCTGGTGGTCCAGTGATTAAAACTCTGTGCTTCTACTTCCAGGGGCCCAGGTTCGGTCCCTGGTTGGGGAACTAAGATCCCATAAACCTCAAGGAAAAAAACTGCTTCTTTAATCTCCTGTCTTCTTCAGGTGACTATACGTTCCTTGAACACAGGAATTGTGTCTGTCTTATCTATTGTTATAATATCTCTATACCTGGCTCAGTTATTTACAGAGAAGATACTTCATACACAGTTTTTGAATGAATGCATAGGATGGATTATGCCCAGGAGACAGGCAGACTCATATACATCTTAATATCTGTTGGGAGAATTTTGGCTGCTTAAAGACAGGAGCGGTTGAAAGTGGGGGAAGGGCTGCATCTATGTCACTGGGGGTGTTGTCCTCCCCGTGGGTGGAGGAGAGCATGGGGTCCCCATTTGTGATATTGTTTATCTGTCTCTCCAGGGCTCTCATCCTTTATAAGGGAGAAGACAGGTAAAGAAAGGGTTTCACCTTAGTTTTATTTTGTGACTCAAGGGAACACTGACATGGGGAAATGGAGAGGCAAGAATCTGGGTATGTACTGGGTTGGCCAAAAAATCCATTCAGGATTTCCCATAGGACGGTATGGAAAAATCCGAATGAACTTTTTGGCCGACCCACTACCTCTGGGGAAGCAGATGTAGGTTAGTTTCAGCATGACTTCCTCGTACTTTCTCCTGCACCTGTGTTAACGGGTTAAACGGATTTTTCCACACCCACCCTATCTGTACTTGTGTCCCTTCTCACCTCAAAAATGCAGTGTGTTCTTGCTTTGGGCTTTAACATTACCTCATCTCTTTGCTATAACAATCTGGCTGGTGCTCCTGCTGTAGCACTCACAAAAATCATTTGACCTGGTATTCTGAGATTGAAAACTATTGCCTGGAGTCCTGGGAAACAAAGATGGTGATAACTGGGATGGTGACACATCACTAGTTAACAGAGTGGAGGGTAACTTTTTATAGCCTTACTGCCAGTATAGCCCTTCCTCCATATTAGGAGACAGGTCCCCAGACCTACATTTCTTAGCTTGTTGCCTTGAATTCCAAATTCTGCCTCTCCTCTCACCCTGGCCTCCAATCATTTTCAGGGGCTCTGGTTTTGAGTAAAAGGTACCATCTGGGGCCTGCAGTCTAGGAGGAGATTACTCTCATTTGCTTTCCTAACTCTTGCCCTTGCAGATGTTCTCTTTGAAGGGCTGAGCCACTACGGGGCCATGAAGAGGGCACCACTAGAATTTGACTTTAGCCAAGTGGTCAGGGAATGATCTCCTTTGAGCTGGGCCCTCATCGCTTCCAGATAGGGTTGTCTAATAAAATACAGTATGTCTGCCACTGGACATTTAGGCTGTTCCCATGTTCTTGCTATTGAAAATAGTGTTGCAGTGAGCACTGGGGGACATGTGTCCTTTTGAATTACAGTTTTCTCAGGGAGAAGATATGGTACATATGTACAATGGAATATTACTCAGCCACAAAAAGGAATGAAATTGGGTCATTTGTAGAGATATGGATGGACCTAGAGTCTGTCATACAGAGTGAAGAAAGTCAGAAAGAGAAAAACAAATATTGTATATGAACACATATACGTAGAATCTAGAAAAGTGGTCCAGATGAACCTATTTCCAGGACGGGAATAGAGACACAGAGACTGGACATGTGGACATGAGGGGAGAGGGGAGGGGGAGACGAGTTGGGAGACTAGGATTGACATATTAATATATACACGACTAAGCATAAAATAGATAGCTAGTAGGAAGCTGCTGTATAGCACAGGGAGCTCAGCTTGGTGCTCTGCAGTAACCTAGAGGGTTGAGATGTGGGTTGTGTGGAAGGGAGGGCCAAAAGGGAGGGGATATATGTATACATATAGTTGATTTCACTTTGTTGTACAGCAGAAACTAACACAACTTTGTAAAGTAATTATACTTCAATAAAAAAGTACAATATGTCCTATGCAAGATGTGGTACATACTTAAAAAGTTATTTGTTATTTATCGGAAATTCTAATTTAACTGGACTTCTTGTACTTTTGTTTGTCAATTCTGCTAACCCTCCCCAGTTGTCGCTGACTTTAGGTCATCATCCATCATGGGTCATCATCACTGTGGCCGGGAAGGCATTTCAGAGACCACCTGGTCTTGTATCTGGTTCCAGGAAACCTGCCGTCCATCCCTTTTAGGACAGATAGTTAACAGGTTTAATCTTTCCCCTGAAGATCTGGCTTTCTACCTGTGCTGGCCATACTGACATGTAAAATTGAAGCGATTCCACTTTGAGGTTTGAGGGTCAGCCCTACCTCAGTCTTCCAGAGAATTCATAACTGCTTTTCCCAGAACTGGGACCCTTCATCCCTGGGAACTCAGACATTGGGATCTCATAGCCTCTTTCCAGACATTCCTTTAATTATAGACAGGTTGTAATTTGGTGGGATAGGAAATAACCAGCTTGGGTTGTGGTGGTGGTTGTTTTTGGGTCATGTGTGGTGAGCATAGTGTGTATGTTTAGAGAAGAAGGTGGGAGACAGTGTGGAAAGTAGGTGTGATATCTCTTTAGACCCATCAATACTCAGATATACAAACACCTAATTATATAACACCCGAGAAGTTACTGGAGTGAGGTCACTCATCAGACGTCTGTGGTTTATGGGAAATGGAGCTGTTCAGAGCATACTCAACTTGGCCCTCAGAGGGCTGACGTCGTACCTCTGTTTATGTTGGTTGTTGACTGGGGTTGAACAGGAAGTTGGTTCTCAACAGGGTGAGGATTTTAGATGACTAAATATTTTGGGAAGAAACCCAAAATATTGTCTTGGCTGGCAGACCTCCTAGTTTCAAAGTACATTAAAAAGGTCATTAGGTTCCCAGCCCTTGGAGGTTGTAAATATCTGAACTAGGGTAACTAACTCAGATACCCAGCTCAAACTCGAGGAGGAGCTGGGTAAAGAAATTCGGGAAAACAGCCTCGGATAACAGGGATACCAGTAATAACGGTAGCTGATATTTACTGAGCTCTGACTCTGTGCCAGGCACTGTTCTGAGTTCCTTAAATATATTTAACTTAATTATTCCTTTTTTAAGATTAAAAATTTTTTTGTTTTATTATCTATTTTGGCTGCACTGGGCGGGGCTTCATTGCTGTGCATGGGCTTTCTCCAGCTGCGGCGAGTGGGGGCTACTCTCCCCTTGCAGCGTTCGGGCTTCTCACTGTGGTGGCTTCTTGCTGAGCACAGGCTCTGGGCATGCAGGCTCGGTAGTTGTGGTGCGTGCACTTTTTAGTTGCCCACGCATGTGGAATCTTCCTGGACTCGGGATCAAACTCGTGTTGCCTGCATTGGCAAGTGTATTCTTATCCACTGTACCACCAGAGAAGTCCTTAATTATTCCTAACTATTACTCATAATACATTTTTGAAATCAGGGCTATTACTGTTAGAGATGGAGAAACGGAAAACAGACACCCAGAAAGGTGAAATCATTTATCAAAGATCACATAGCCAGGATTTACTCCCCGGCAGTCTGGCTCCAGAGTCCATAGGGGCATAGACTCGGTGACAAGTCACACTTCGCCTCCGTTTAATGCAGAAAAGAGTGGTGAGGAGTCTGGTAATCTAAAAAAAGTATGTTCCGACTAAAAGTGGCAGCTACTCCTCAGCCCTAGCTGTTTGAAACCCTATAAAAGTATAAGTTCAGTGTTTCTAGATCTTTTGACTTTTTTTTTTTTTTTTCTGGAGAGAAGAAGAATCTGAAATTTTAGGGGGAGAATTTCCTGGATTAATGTTGCCAGCAAAATCAAACGTCTTCTTTATTTGGCTGCGCTAGGTCTTCATTGCAACCTGTGGGATCTTTAGTTGTGGCTCTCGAACTCCCAGTTGCAGCATGTGGGATCTAGTTCCCTGGTTGGGAATTGAACCTGGGCTCCTGCATTGGGAGCTTGGAGCCTTAACCACCATTGAACCACCAGGAAACTCCCCAAATTGAATTTTTAATGAACATTTGTGTGAACTCTCACCAACACTCTGCTTGTGGATGACCAGCTAATGACCTTTGATTTAAACCACTCAGGACAGATGATTGCTGCTCTAAGGATTTTACCCCCCTCCTTTTAAAAATTAATAGGCTTATTTTGTAAGTTCTGTTTCTTTTGGAGAATGCTCCAGTACTATATTCCTTTGTCGAGAAGATCTTATTTGTAACCAATTCAAATGATTCCTGCTCCATTCCCAACTACCCTGCTCTCTGCGCTCTCTCCTGATAGAGTGTCCCAAGGGCCCTGACATCCTGGTGGTCTTGCTATCCGTGATGGGGGCCATTCTGCTTATCGGCCTTGCGACTCTGCTCATCTGGAAGCTCCTCATCACCATCCATGACCGGAAGGAGTTTGCTAAATTTGAAGAAGAGAGAGCCAGAGCCAAATGGGACACTGTAAGAGGCCGGGCTGGGCATTTTCTTAAGTTGTTGGTTCAAGAGTCTGAAGTGGAAGTAGTAGATGCTTATGTAGGGAAGGCCAGGTTCAGCCAGCACCGTAGTTTCCCAGTTAGCCTTTTTCTGGAAGTTGGGAGATGGACTAACTCTCCTATTGTCATTATGCTTCCTGGAAACCATCTGATTCTTTCTCTATGACATCAGTGAGCACCAGCTGAGCACAGATAGGGCTCAGCTCTGCCCTGGAAGCAGGGAAAAGAAAACTTACTCTCCAAGTGAGTAAGATAAGAAAGACTTGAGAATTCCACATTGAGGACATATAGTAATTCACTATATACTGATGAAGTCCAAAGCATTAAACAGAAACAGAAACAAATGATAACATTTGCTGAAGATTTACCATGTACCAGGAACTGTCCTAAATGCTCTTTATGTATTACCTTATTTCCTTCCTGTAACAGCCCTATGTGATAGATAACATTATTATCTCCATTTTATAGATAAAAAAACTGAATATAGAGAAATTAGCAGCTTCCTTGATTATGGGAGGGAACTAGGTTATGATAGGAATTACTTTTTGTATCAGCCTCTTAAAAGAATGCTCCCTGCAGTTTGCCCTGATTGAATTTAATCAAACAAGCTTTTAACTGAGAAACTTTTATATACTTAAGCTTACTCTCCTTTGGCTCATGTTCCACATTTTAACTTTTTCCTGGATTTCCAAGTGAATGACTTCATTGAATATCCGAGGTTAGGTTGAAATATTTGTTCCCATCTGATGGTGACCTCAGGCCTTTGAACTCAAGGATTCCAAGAAATTGAGATGTTTCTGTTCAGACAGTGTAGAAATCCTGACCCTCTGAGGCACATGAGAATGTGTTGTGTTTCTTGAGGCTACCTACCACTAAGGACTATTAGACCTAATGGGATTTGTCACTTTGTTTTAGAAAATAGTTTGGGAACCCTAGTGAGGGTCTCTTTCCTGATAATGTGACAGTGTATGGGCAAGGCTTGAGGGATAAGATGAGAACAGATTAAGAATCATTTGAGCAAAATGGACCTCTGAATTACAATCGTCACCTGCTACACCTATCTTCTCTGCCTGCAGCCCCTATCACAGTCACAACAAAGAAAAAAAGGGGGGCAAAAGGGAGAAAGAGAGTTCAGAAGAGAAGGAGGAAATAGATATTGGCTAAAAGCTAATCTTGAAGGGTTTTGGGATCCCCAAGAGTGATGGGCTGAATTTAACCCCTCAGGAATGGTGGAAGGATGGTATGCCATTTTCTCTCTCCTCTTATTTCCTACCCATTCCCTCTGTAAGAGCAAATGTATGAGTATTACAAGCATCACACTGTTCATCGACGGTATATCAGAGAAGAGTGTTGTGGGTAAACTTCTCAGATAACAAGTAAACCCCCAGGACAGGCAAGAATTGAGGAATTTGCTGTAAGACACGTTTCTGTTCTCTCTGCAGGCCAACAACCCACTGTATAAAGAGGCCACGTCCACCTTCACCAACGTCACCTACCGGGGCACTTAACGAGCAGTCATCCCAGGATCGCTCTTGGACTGTCCCAGGATTGTGGACATCTCTGCTCTCGTGTTTACAGGGGGCAATACCTGTGGGGTGGGATTGAGGGCTTGCAGTGGGGTGGGTTGGAAGAAAGTGGGTCTGTGTGTGTGTGTGTGTGTGTGTGAGTGTGATGCGTGTAGGGGAGTGTATAATTTAAACCCTGTGTCCCAGATGAGCGAAGCTCCTCAGTCTTTGTCCTCAGAAGGCCTCCTTCCTTCAGGGAGTTTTCCTGCTTAACCTGAGGGTGACCTAAATTGCTGAGCAGGTGTTCTTTATTACCTCAGTGGGAAGCCAACTTTCCTTCTCAGGACAGTCTCTTGAAGAGGAGGGCAGGGCCAAGGACTCTCGTTCCAGAGAGAGGGACCTTGGTTTACCCTGTATTTCTGCTTCTCGGGCCTGACTCTCAGCAGCTCTGGTGGGAGCTGCCGGGTTTTGAGGCCTTGTGTCATTCGAGCCTCCATCTCCTGTCCCTTCCCTCAGGCTGAGGGAGACGTTAGGGGAAAGCTGAACCATCAGGCCTGCCTGTCTTTGCTGTCACCTCAACCCAGCATAGTTCTCTACTAAGGGAAGTCCTTGCTGTCTAGTCTTTGATCTATTGGGAGAAAGGCTGGTGGTGGGAGGCGGGGACGTGCATGACCTGGGGTTAAGGTGCCCGGGCTCCGCCATTCATAATCATAAACCTTCAGATTTGCCTTACTGGCAGCTCCACCCTAGAGGTTCCTTTAGAAGTTGTGTGTCACCCTCAGTCAGCATCACCTCTTTGGCTCCCATCCCATCTTTTCACTGCTATAGACATTTGCTATGTACTGGGAGGGGCTTCCCAGGTGGCTCAGTGGGCAAGGAATCCACCTGCAGTGCAGGAGATGCAGAAGGCGTGGGTTCGATCCCTGGGTCAGGAAGAACCCTTGGAGCGGGGTATGGCAACCTACTCCAGTATTCTTGCCTGGAGAATCCCATAGACAGAGGAGCCTGGTGCCCTACAGTTCACGGGGTCGTGGAGTCAGACACGCTGAAGTGAGCCCGCATGCCCACTCACACATATACTGGGAATTTCTCTCATGGCCAAAGGCTCTTCCTTCCAGGGAGAGTGCTATGGTTAGAGTCGGAGGTCTGGCCTCACCCTTCAGGCCTTCTGTCCCATGTTCCAGGCACCTCCACACACCCGATTCTGTGCTTCTACATGCTACACCCACCCATGGGGCTGACTGCATGGATCTACCTCTTGGGTGTCTTGTGAAGGCATCATTCCCATGGGACTGAGTCTGCTGGGCATAAGTGCCGGGGTGGAAGGATGGGCCAGGTGTATCGGCACGTGTGCACCATCCTCCTCTGGGTTGGGCAACCGCATTTGAACTCAGTCTTTAATTTGAGAGGCCACAAGTGGAATTGTGTTTTTCTCATTGGGACACCTGAAATCAGGATGAGGCTTGATGAATCTAAAGGAGCATATATATAAACACACTTGCATTATATTTGTAATTTTATTTGATGATGAGGAAGAAAATGATGAAGAGCCATACTGACTTGAGCTGGGTGCTGACACTTCCACTTGGCATCATTCATAAGAAGTCGCTATCCCGTTGCTGGGTCTGTAAGGACTCTCTCATTCTGGGAGCCTGCAGGGTTAGACACATGGATATGCTGGACCTCTCCCAAGGAGGAGGAGGAAAACTGGCTGTGCTTTTATTTTTTTTCCCTAGCAAAAGCAGTTGCTCCACTGGTGTTTACATTTGTTCAACATTAACCACCACCACCATTCCCCAAGAAAAAGGGAAGGGCCTATAAAAAACAGGGGTCTGATTATCAGAAAATCTAGGTCCTGACCTCAGTGTTACAGGTAAGGAGCTTTAACCTTAATTAAGGCACGTCTTCTCCCTGGGGCTGTTTTCTAGTTTGAAAAATGATGGATTTGGCCTAGCCAATCTAGGAGGTCTCTGTCAGTATCCACATTCCATAATGCTGGGACTTACTGTGGCATCAAATAGGCAGTCAAGATTCTGTGGGATGTTGATACTGTTTGTTTTTTTCATTTGGGAGATCTGGCTCTGGCAAGAGCAGGCGGCATCCCATATCACCTTTCTCAATGAAAAAAGCCTCATTCTACCTTCTCTGCGAACACCCTTTTCCAACTTTTGTTAGCAGTTACATTCTCCTGATATAGCACTTAAACTCCACTTAGTTATTATTTCTTTGTTCACTTTGCACATGGTTTAATCCGTGTATTGGGGAAGAGGAATCCATAAGAACTAGCTGAAATGTGTGTTCTGTATCCATGTGTTAACATTGAGAATAAACCTTGGGATTAGGAATGGGGCAGATATCTGAGCCCGGTATCACTGATGGATTACTCCTTCCCGTAGGGAATGGTAATGTTGTAGAGGGATAAATGGGAAGAGATGATTATAAATCCAGGAAGTTTAGAATCTAATTCTAACTGTTGGCTCCTGAGAAAAGACTTCATTGAAGTAGCAGTCATTTTCTTTAAATAAGATGGTTTATATTAAGAAACGGTACCAAAGGAGGAGAAAACTGTATCCTAAGGAGGAAAAAATTAGTAGGAATCTTTCTGAGCTTTTGGAATGAGGCTTACAGGCTTTGAAGATAGTACATTTGTATGTGGGGAGAAACCATAGCTGTGTTCATGAGCTAGTAAATAGCAGTCAGTTTTGACATCATGTAGGGGGAAAATGGGGTCACACAGAGTCGGACACAACTGAACCGACTTAGCAGCAGCAGCAGCAGCAGGGTGAACCCCTAAATAGTATTTTAGCATCAGAAAACACAGCCCAAAGAAGTTATTTGTTCTGAGCTCTTTTGGAGATATTTTATGTTCAATCTCAGGGTCTGTGGACAAAAATGGGAAACTTTGAACATCCTTGATAAGTTGTCACCTAAGGAGTCAAGTTCTTTACCTCTCAGATATTCCTAGACAATCCATGATTTCAAGATATTTCTCTTTGTTAAGTATTCCTGGTTGACCTAAATGCCTTCCTGACTTCCTAACCACCTCCTCTGTTTGAGTTGTGCAACAGTGAATTAAATGTGCTTTCCAGAAAGAATTGGCCCAAGGCTCCTCAGCGCTTCCTGTGCTGTTATTCCTGTTTCCTTTGGGTGAATAAAGTGACATTGCCTCACAAATGATTATTTTAGAGCAAACATGTTTCCAAATGTAACAGAATGATGACTCCAGGAACTGAAGTTAGTTTCCAAATCTAGAGCTTTTGTTTAGACTTGAATCACATTTTCAACATGAGTAGGTTTTTACTGGTCTAAGAGAGTTTTTTGGTTTTGGGGTTTTTTTGGGGGGAGGATTTTTTTTAAATTGGGGATTTCTTAGAACCTTGTATAACTTCAACAGAAGGGACTGTCAATTTAGTCTAGGTTTTGTTTGCTGGAGGCATAAATTAGTAAACTAAAGGCTTAATGGCAAATTATTTACAGGACCATGTAAGTGCCTGTTGGGCTGCCGCCTATGGGGTCGCACACAAAGTCGGACACAACTGACAACTTAGCAGCAGCAGCAGCAGCAGTAAATGCCCAGCTTTAGGACAATGGGTCTCAAAGTGTCGGCCCTAGGACCAGAGGAGGTAATCCCTCTGGTGATTCTGTTGCATGGTCAAGTTTGAGAACTACTGATTTAAGGAATCACATACTTACCCTTTCTGGCTTAGAAAGAAATTTACAATAAGTCAGCTCTGCTGCTAAAAGATTAAGAACATACCTTGGCTGATAGATTAAGAAAACCAAGATGTACTCACAGAAAATGAAAGTCTATTTTCAATCCATTTTCCAAGTTAAATAGTCACAGGCTTGTTGGATTCACTCACAGCCACAAATTCCCATGAAAAACTAAAAGAAGTAATAGATCAGAATCTCAGAGGGAAAAACAGCTAACAGAATACTTGGCAGGTATCAAAGAAAACCTTTCCTGTACCAAGCTGAAACAAGAAAATCTCTTACATATACCTATGGCTGATTCATGTTGATGTATGGCAGAAACAAACACAGTATGGTAAAGTAATTATCCCTCAATTAAAAATAAGTAAATTTAAAAATAGAATACTCTTACAGCATTTGTTTATAGGAGATAGGATCAAAATCTTAAATATTATCATACTATAGGATGTCAGAATAAGACTTTAGAACTTGTAACTTTACTTTTTGCTGTTTAAAATTTATTGAGCACTGACAGTGTGGCATTGAAATACTTTACAGAACACCTATAATCCTTGCCTTTGAGTTTCACATTCCCTACTTGAAAAAAAAGCACAATACAGTATATGACATCATTAAAAGATTATGTGAGCTCAGACTGAGTCCTTTTATGGTGAAATTTTGTAAGTTCACTGTGTTTTATTTATGTCATGCTAACTGATGACTAAGTGTCTGGATGAAAATGGAGGACTTTATGTGAAAATGAACTGGGTAGCAATATGTCAAATCATATCTATAAGCCTTGAACTCTGTAGCCTGAATTATTTGATAATAGCCATCTAATGACCACTGGGACCAATCACAAGCAGATTGTCTTGGAATTACAATACCCTCATTTTTCACAGTGATGTAAGGAAACAATATGCTTTGCAGTAAGCCATTTAATACTTGAAACTAATTTCTCTTTGGTTTTGTAATGTATTTCTGGATATATGTTTCCCTAATTTGTTTTAGTTTGACTAATACGCACAAGGAGGCAGTTTTAAATGTTTTGATTGGGGTTGACCATATTGTTAAATAAAAATTTAAAAATCCACTACTGTGGGTATCCAAGAATGGATTGTATGTGAAAGGAAAATTTGTCATAGAGATGTCTCCAGCCTCTTACATAGAGAAAATATTTCTTGTTAGCACTATATTTTCTGACAATACACCAAGGAATGAAGAATATAAATATTGGGTTGACCAAAATGTTCATTCGGCTTTTTCCATAACATCTTATGGAAAAATCCAAACAAACTTTTTAGCCAACCCAATGTCTAGAGAGCAACACTTAGGAGATTTAAGAGCCCTTAGGCAAAACCACCATTGTAAATTATTCTCTAGCAGTATCCCTGAGAAGAACTTTGAAAGGAAAAAGTTTTACAATTCACTGTGATTTACCCAATATATCAGTTGGATTTTCTTATGACTCACACCATTGGCATGATTCTTTAGAGAGGTCAGAGTGATGCCTGTATAAATATTTGTTGGCTGATGGAAATAGTTTGTTAAGTAATAGGAAAAATGTTGACGGATATATGCTAGACTTTACTTTTCCTGACCCTTATAATCATCCATTGTGACAGAGATTGCTACTTGTGCCCGTTATCTGTTATCACCATTCTCACATTGTATTAGGATTCTTAATTTTTAGTCAGACACATGGTTGCTCACAATAAATACAGCTGGGTGTGCAATGGTCATCTCTTTGGCAGTGAGATGTTAATGAAGGGTGTACACACAACTTTCAGCAAGTGCTATTTAAGGGAGGGAGCATGCCTTTCTTCTCTTCCTTCTTCCTGCAAGCTGATATGTAGAGATGATAGCAAGACCCTAAGCAGAAATCATGGACCAAGATGTGACCTAGGGATTATATTAGTTATCTATTCTTGCATAACAAACGACCACACGATTTTAGGAGCGTAAAACAACAAACATTATGTTAAAGTTTCTGTGTTCAGGAATTCAAGAACGGCTTAGCTAGGTGGTTCTTGCTCAGAGTCTCTCTTGAGGTTGTAGTCAAGCTGTTGGCCAGAGCTACAGTCAACTGAAGACTCAGAGGGGCTGCAGGATCCATTTCCAACATGGCTGTTGGCAGGAGGCATCAGTTCCATACTGGCTATTGACAATAGGACATTTCCACAGGGCTGCTTGAGGGTTCAGAAGACATGCCATATGGCTTCTTCGCAAGTGAGTAATCCAAGAGAAAGCATGGAGAAAGCTGCAGTGTCTTTTATTACCCTCTCTTTGTAAATGTCACATGATCACTTCTGCCATACTCTTCATTATAAATAGCTTACTAAATCTAGCCCATGTTCAAGGGGAGGGAAGCAGATGCCACTTCTTTATTTACTTATGTGGCTGCATTGGGTCTTATTTGCAGTGTGTGGCATCCTTGCTGTGTGATGTGGGATCTTTTGTACATGAACTCCAGGTGGTGCTGGTGGTAAAGAACCTGCCCGCTAGTGCTGGAGACATTCTTGGGTTGGGAAGGCTTGATCCCTGGGTTGGGAAGATCCCTGGAAGAGGGCATGGCAGCCCACTGCAGTATTCTTGCCTGGAGAATCCCCATGGACAGAGGAGCCTGGCGGGCTACAGTCCATATGGTCACAAAGAGTCAGATATGACTGAAGTGACTTAGCACACACATGTACTCTCTAGTTGCAGTGGCAAGCTTAGTTGCTCTGTGGCATGTGGAATTTAGCTTCCCAAAGTCCCTAGATGCCACTTCTTGAACAGAAGAGTACTGTGGTAGACAAAATCATTGCCTATGACCACTCCCACCTCCCAGCCAAAAATATCTTTATCTTAATCTCCAGAACCAGTGAATATGCTACTTTTCATGCGATAAACTTTTAAGGTTCTGGCAGGTGGGTGCAGAGACCTACTTGTCTTGCAGCCACCAAGATAAGTCTTCTTGTATGTAAGTTCCCTTGCTTATTAAACTTTCCATCTACCAAGGTGGAGTGGTCTGCCTCTTTCTTTGGTCTCCCTCTACCCTTCATGTAGGAGAGCTGGTTTCAGATTTCACCTGGGATGCTCTCAAGGTTGCAAACTAACAAGCAGCAGCTCAAGTCCAGAGTCTTAGCCTTTAAATACGTCCAGGGACAGATAGGCTTCTTGGGTGAATTCCTTATATACTTGAGTACAATCTTCTCAGTCTGAAGTCCTGTGAACTAAAGAAAAAAGCTATATGCTTCCTTCATACAACAACCAATGTAAAATGGTGGGACAGGTGGGATAACTGCTAGTCACTCCTGTTCTAACAGGCAGAAAAGAGGAGATGCACAGATGTTCGTAGCAATTCTGAAACTCATTCAGGTACAGGTCTGCAGATCCACCTTCAAGGCCTCAGAACAATTCTCCATGGCTTGATGTTTTACCCTCTAGGCTGTCAGCTGTTATTGTTCAGTTGCTCAGTCGTGTCCGACTCTTTGCAAGCCCATGAACTGCAGCTCGCCAGGCTTCCGTCTTTCACTATCTCCTGGCCTTTGCTCAAACTCACGTTCATTGAGTCGATGATACCATCCAACCATCTCATCCTGTTTCCCCCTTTTCCTTCTGGCCTCAATCTTTCCCAGCATCATGGTCTTGTTCAATGAGTTGACTCCTTGAATCAGGTGGTCAAAGTACTGGAGCTTTAGTTTCAGCATCAGCCCTTCCAATGAATATTCAGGGTTGATTTCCTTTCGGATTGACTGGTTTGATCTCCTTGCTGTCTAAGGGACTCTCAAGAGTCTTCTCTAGCACCACAGTTTGAAAGCATCAATTCTTGGGTACTCAGCTTTCTTTATGGTGTAACTCTCACATCCATACATGACTACTGGAAAAACCATAGCTTTGACTATATATATGAACCTTTGTCAACAAAGTAATCTCTGCTTTTTAATATGCTGTCTAGGTTGGTCATAGCTTTTCTTCCAAGGAGCAAGTGTCTTTTAATTTCTGGCTGCAGTCACCATCCACAGTGATTTTTGTCTTGCTTCATTTCAGTTCAGTTCAGTTGCTCAGTTGTGTCCGACTCTTTGCGACCCCATGAATTGCAGCACGCCAGGCCTCCCTGTCCATCACCAACTCCCGGAGTTCACTCAGACTCACGTCCATCGAGTCAGTGATGCCATCCAGCCATCTCATCCTCTGTCGTCCCCTTCTCCTCCTGCCCCCAATCCCTCCCAGCATCAGAGTCTTTTGCAATGAGTCAACTCTTCGCGTGAGGTGGCCAAAGTACTGGAGTTTCAGTCTTGCTTAGTCAAATATTATTCAGGAGTTTTCTGTTACTGGCAAAAGAATCTAATCCTAACTAATACATACTTGGTGCTATTTGAGGTCTATGAAACTGACTAATACAGTACCTAACTAGCTCATCAATAGAGTCAATGCTAAAAAACCTATAAGTGTTTAAGATTTTTAAAATATTTGCAGTCTGTTGATCAGCATACAGATGGAAGCCATTGCAATTCTTACAAATTAGAAATTGACTCTTTATGAATAAGTGGAAAATGGGATGAGTTACTAATAGAGGTGACTGTAAACAATGTGGGTGGTGGGGAAGTAGGGAATGGAGAGTTTACAAAAATAAAAAACCATGGTCTCAGCACTCAGATCACATATAGACTATTTAGAGAGATAAACTGTATACACTTTAAAAGTACTAAAGAATAATATTCCATTGTGTATATATATATATCTCACATCATCTTTATCCATTCCTCTGCTGATGGACATTTAGGTTGCTTCCATGTCCTGGCTATTGTAACTAGTGCTACAATGGACACTGGGGTGCATGCATCTTTTGAAATTATGGTGTTCTCTGGGTATATGCCCAAGAGTGGGACTGCTGGGACATAACGGCAGTTTGAACCATAAAATGGAACAAAATTATGCCATTTGCAGAGATGTGGATGGACCTAGCGATTGTCAGAGCAAAGTAAGTCAGAAAAACATATATGTATTAATGCATATATGTGCAAATGAGAAAAATGGTACAAATGAACCTATCTACAAGGCAGAAATAGAGACACAGAAGCAGAGGAAAAAAACGTATGGACACCAAGGGGAAAAAGGGAGGGTGGGATGAATCGGGAGGTTGGAATTGACATATATACACCACTATTTATAAAACAGATAACTAATGAGAAGCTACTGTATAGCACAGGCAACTCTACTCAATGCTCTTGTGGTGACCTAAATGGGACGAAAATCCAAAAAAGTGGGGATACATGTATACGTACTGTTGACTCATTTTGCTGTCCAGCAGAAAATAACACTGTAAAGAAACTATACTCCAATAAAAATTTTTAAAAAGTACTAAAGAATGCCTACAGAGCAGAGTTTAAGACATAAATGAGCACAGCAGTATCACTGAAGGAATTAATTGTGGTAACATACTGACTACTACATACATTTTTGAATTATCATGATCCTGAAAAACAGGCTTAGACACCATGGGTAATTTGCCCCACTGCATACAGTAAATAAGTAAGACTTGAATTTGGACAGATCTGACTCTAAAGCCCATGATGTTCACCACATGTAAATAATGGAAAGCTCAGGTTGGATCGTGAACAATTTTACCTATATGTTTGTAAAGAAAGGTACTTTAAATTGTAGGGTTTTTGGTTTTTTAAAAACACCCTTTGCTTGAAGGCATTTACAACTATAGTTTAACAAAACTTAAAAATGATTAATTTTATCCAATTGGATTTACACGTTTTAGGGACTAACTGAAGAAAGCCAGGAACAGAGAACTAACGCTGCTTTGTGTTATTTCTTTCACCAATTATCTGCAGCCTGCATAAAAAGTTGATTTTCGTAGAAAAACAAAGTGTCTCTTCCAAAACCAGGGTTAGTCCTTTGAAGGGCAGGCTGGAACAAACTTCAGTAAGGTTGTGGCACAACGGCTTCGAGCCACTGTCCTCTAGTAAGTAGGAGAAGCAAAGTTGGATGGAACATTTTAGTAGAAAGGAAGGGCCGGAGGTAATCAAAGCATGGATAGAAGATAACATTGAAATGGGACCAGATGGGGTGGGACAGCACATCAGAGAATGAACAGAACTGCCAGAAGAGCAGAATGCCTGCAAGATGGAGGGAGAAATCCAGGCTCTTGGTGTGCAGAGATGAGCCCCACCACTCTTGTCCAGGCCGCCGAGCCCTGTCCGGGTGAGGTCACAGGCCCTTATGAAGGTCACAGGCACTTGTGAGGTGGGGCAGACGGGTGTGGCCGTAGCGCTGTCCTGTCCGTGCTAAGGCGGCGGCGATCAGCGGCTCCCTGGAGCCCCGGAGCCCTTGCAAAGTGGCGGCGGCAGCGGCAGCCGAGGGTAGCCTGGGTCGCGCCATTGCTCAGCGCGGGCGGCTCAGTGGGCGGAGAGTCGAGCGCTGTCAGGTGATCCAGGGGCGGGGCCTCGCTGCAAGGGGTCTCGGGAAGGGAGGCGGAGCTAGAGCGTAGTGCTGAGCTAGGGCTGAGGTGGGGAGGCGTCTGCGTGCGGATGGGCAGACAGCTGAGGGAACGACGGTCAGATTGGGGAGCCGTAGGGGGTGATGGTGGGACCTTCAGGCGACAGAAGTGGGGAGAGGAGGCCTGCTGAGGCGATGGGAAGGAAGGGCCTCTGAGGCTGAGAGAGAGAAGAGTATCACGTGGTGTGAGGGACAAAGTAGAACAGTTCCAGAGTTGGGCGAAAGTTCCAGAAAGGGCAGTGAGGGATGAGCCGGGACAGTCAAGGTGCAGAGTGAGGGGTGACTGGGCCAGAGCCGGCGGCCCCTCAGCAATGGTGGTGGTTCTGGAAGGGTGGCAGTCACTGTGGTGGGGACTTTAATGCTTCTTCGCAGACCGTTCGGCTTCCGTTGGAGCACTTGTTTCCGTCTTGCGGGATGATTTTCTTGTCTACTCGTTTGCTTATTTTATCCCTGCTGCTGCTAAGTTGCTTCAGTCGTGTCCGACTCTGTGCGGTCCCATAGATGGCAGCCTAGAGAAGTAAACTTCGCAAGAGCAGGGCCTGTTAGAATCCTCTACAGCGCTGGGTTCTGCAGGAAGTGGATTTTCACTTAATGTTTGTTATAAACAAAGGCAGCTAGTGGGGGAGGTGTTGCTACAAGTTTCACGTTAGTAGCAGTAGATGCAGTGATGCGGTTGTAAGATTGTAGTTAATGGACGTGTGCCGTCAACAAAACGGAAAGAGTGAGCAAGTGAGTGAGGCGTCTTGTGAGGGGCGGTGTGAAAGGAAAGAGTGGAAGGTACTATGTGAGGGGTTGACACCCTTAGAAGCAGCCAGTTACTCTGTGAAGGTGGTGATAATTCACCAAGGGAGAAGGTGCAACGGTGGAAGCGCAATGTCAACCAAAAGGCACGAAACAAAATTAAGCCTTGTTTTGGACTTTCGGAGTCAGAATCTCTTTGTTTGCTGCCTCAGCTCTGCTTCTTGGTTTACTGAGAAGCAATGGTATTTTGTAAAACTATCCCTGGACTTTGGTTTCCCGGGTGGCAAAGAACCTAACTGGCGATGCAAGAAACGTGGGTTCGATACCTGGGTGGGCAAGAGCCCCTGGCTCACAAAAGAGTTGGACACCACGGAGTGGCTAAATAACAACACACTATTCATGAACTTGCGAGTCAGAGATCTGAAGTTTGCTAGTATGTATTTTCTTCTGTACTTTGTGTGGGCAAATCAATCTCTCTCTGTGTTAGTTTCATCATGTGTAATTAATAATTAAGGGGTTAGACTGGAAAGGTTTGTTCATTCTAGCAGGGTTACGGATTCTGTGATTTCATGTAACATTACCTGACCCCAAGCCCTTAATCATATGTGTTTTTTTCCCCCAATTTCCATTAAAATATTTATTTAATTGACAGTAGTTTACAGAAATAAGAGCAGTTTTTATTTAATACAGATAGGTATTAGGTATATTTATCTATATTTCTCTTTTTACAAAATTGAAGCATATCAAATTGTTTTCCCTAAAACTGTAGTGCAAAAAGGAATACTAGGAAACAATACTGAAATATGTTCATCATTAAGTTATAACCAAGGGCTTTCTGAATCTCAGCAAGGTACATGATTTGGAGAAAGAACATGAGATTTGGAGCCAGGAGACCTGGCCTGCACTGTTTACTAGCTTTGTGTCATAGGCATATTTCTCAGTAACTCTGAATCTCAGTTCTCCACCTTGAAAAAAGGAATGATATTAATTAGTGTTTTGATTTTCTTAGGACACATACCCAGCAGTGGAATTGCTGGATTGTGTTATATTTTTATGTGGGGAACTTCGTATTGTTTTCCACAGTGGCTGTACCAATTTACAGTCCCAGGAACAGTGTACTTGGGTACCCTTTTCTCCACATGCTCACCAACATTTATTATTTGTAAACTTTGATGATAGTCATTCTGACAGGTATGAGGTGTATGGGCTATAATCACTTCTTCCACTCTCCTAAATGACTATTGTATAATAATGCCACTCTCCGCAAACCTCCAGCTCACCGTCTCATCTTCATTCTCTGTTGATTACCTTGCTTCCTTTTTCACTAAGAAGACCAGAGCAGTCAGAGATGATTTCCACAAGCTCCCATTACCAGATCTACTCACCTATTCTACATGCAACTATGCTCAATTACTCTGCGTTGTCTCTTACTTTTATGAATATGTTCTTAGCTAAGGCCAAATCCTCTCTTATGTCCTAAATCCTGTTTCTTTTCTTCTACTTGAGAATATTGTTCCAGTAATTCCCCCTTCCTATATGATCAGTTTTTGCTTCTCTGCTAGTTTATTTCGATCAGCATATGAACATGCCTTTATTTTTCCCCATCTTAAAACCTCATAGCCGTGCTTACCTCTCAGCTGCTACCTCATTTCTCTTTCCCTTTATAGAATAACTTATAGAGTTGTCTCATATTTCTGTCCTCCATTCTCTCTTCAACTCACTCCAAGGATATTATTTCCTTATTATAACACCCAGATGGCTCCTCTTAGGGTAGTTGGTGTCCTCTATGTTGCAGGATCTAGTGAATCATTCAGTACTCATCTTACTTGACTTAGTGGCAACATTCGTCACAGCTGATTACTCATTCTTCTTTTGGACTACTTTTTTTCACTTGGCTTTCAGGAACCTAAGACCCACCGGATTTTCTTACTTGTAGAATCCAGAGTGATCCTTTCAGAAAGGACTTTAGGTAATGTTATTTCCCTGCTCAAAATTCTCCTATGGCTTCCTGTCTTCTCAGAGGACAGGCCGAAATTCCTGCTATAATCCAGGAGCCCTTCATGATCTGCCTCCCTTCCTTCACCACTCTGATCCCCTCTCTCCCTCCTTTCTTTCCCCTTTGCAATGTTTCAGCCTCATGGGTCTTCCTACCATTTCAGAACATTCAAACTCCTTCTGGCTTTGGAGCCTTTGTACTTACTTTTTTCTCTGACTGAAATGCACTTCCCTAAGTTATGCATTGGCTCCCCACTTAACTCCTTCAGGTGTGTACTCTTTAAGTCTCCTGCTCAGTGAGGTCTTCCTCGGCTATCACATCTACTCTTTGCATCTCTTCCCCAACACCACATTTAATATTCCTTTCACTGTTTTACAGTTTCCCCCTTAGTACTTGTCACAGATATTATGCTATATATTTTATTTATTTATTTTATTGTTTCTCTCCCTAGTTAGAATGTAAGCTCCGTGAGGGCAGTTTTTGTTTTTCTGTTTTGTTCACTGCTTTATCCCCAGAGCCTGGAAGAAAGCCTTGCACATAGAAAGTGTGCAATGTATATGTGCTGAATTTATGGATGGAGGGATGGAATGAATTGGAGAAAAGGGATACAACTTTTTAAATTTTTCTTGGTTTGCCCTTTCAAGTTCACATATCTGTCATAAGATTCAAAGAGTTGAGAAACAATTGTGTTGTCACAGTTATGGGAAAGAGACTTCCTGTGCTATCTTTTCTCTTAGCTTGGAGAGAGTTATGTGGTATCCAGTTTATACAGCGGCTTGAGACCTGCTAACTTTTTGATAATGTGATCAGTAATTATGAAACAGTTCTTCCTTTCAGAGTTTGTCAGGCTTACTCTGCTTAATTAAGTACTTTGATGACCTAAGAGTTCTTGGTATGTAAGCTCAGAAGGGACTGAATTCCTTCCTTGCTCCCTCCCTCCCTCCCTTCCTACCTCCCTCCCTTCTTTCACTCTCTTTCCTCCTTCCTCCCCTCCCTCTCTTCTCTGCTTTTCTCCTTCCCTCCCTTCTTTCCTACCACCCTTTTTTCTTTCCTTCTTTTGCAATGCCTTTATAGCACTGTGCTTGGTTTTGTGAGAAATAATTCAAAGAATGATGAGATACCAGCCCATTCCTTAGAAATGTAGACTTTAATTGGTGTAAGAGTTATACATATGATAATTAAACAAAAATACAGGGCAAATGATTAATGCAAGTTGAATAATGAAGACAATAAGAATACTGAAGACAGTAAGTGCGATGCTAAGAAGTTTAAAGGTGAAGATTAAACTGGTTAGAGAAGTTTAAGAAGAGGTTACGTAGAGTGGTTTGCTGGGGAGACCTATAAAACCTCCAATGTCTTCTGAGATGCATATTTTTAATGTGGTTTCATTTTATTTTTAACATGTTTTGAATTCCAGGAATTTTGGACATACCACATTCAACAGTAATTATAATTACATATTATAGAAATATTTTAAAATACTGTCTATTAGTTAAACTTTACAATATGAAAAAGACACTAATAATTGCAACTAACAATGTAATGTAGCTAGCAATGTAATAAACAGTGATTCAGATATGAGTATTGGGTTGGTGGTTTAGACAGTAAAGAACCTGCCTGCAGTACAAGAGACCTGGGCTCGAACCCTGGATCGGGAAGATCCCCTGGAGAAGCGAATGGCTACCCACTCAACTATTCTTGTCTGCAGAATTCCATGGACAGAGGAGCTTGGTGGGTTACAGTTCATGGGGTCACGAAGAGTCGGGCATGACTGAGCTACGAACACACTTGGATCAGATATGATTAAAATATATTGTGAAAAATTTGGGAAATTTCTAAAGTTGGTTATCACATTTACATAGTATGGAACTGGATAAAACATTATTTGTTTGAAACAGTATTGTTTTGAGAGTCAATGTTGTGTGATGCTGAAGACCTCAGGCTGTTAGGCTGCCTTAATTCAAAATCTGATACTACTATTTGTTGGCTGTGGAATCTTGGGCAATTTTATCTAAGTTTTTATTTTCCTCATCTGTAAAATAGAGATAATGGTAATTCCTTGAAAGGTAATTATGAGGAATAAATGAAATAATGCAGGTTGAAGTGTTTATCATAATGTTTAATAGACAGTAAATATTAAATAATGTTAGCAATTACTACTTATGTTCTACTTAACTGGGTTTGCTTGAATAAATAAATATTATTGAATTTTCTGCTTTTCATGCCATTCAAATTTGGATTTCTCTACTCCTCCTTATACCACAAAGTTAAGGGACTGGATGATCTCCTGTGATTTATGATATTTTAACTGCTTTTTCTAGCTTTTGTATATGTATCTGAGTTAGGAAATGTGTATTAGGTTTGTGCTATAAATGAGTATTACATTAGAATAATAGCTTCAGGTAGTTTAATTACTTACATCTCCTAAGCAAGGATATGACTTTTTATTTTTCTTTTTTTGGCAGGAAATCATTTTGTGCTATTGTTCATTTATACTTGTTCATCGAGTCTTCAAGGGCAGAATTTACCTCTAAACAGAAAGATGGAAACTAAAGGTCATTTATTTTGCCAGGTATTTTTCAAAACAGTTTGTAAAGATTCTTTCCTTTTCTTCCTTAAAAATTTGTTTACATTACTTCAGATCTATAATCAGTAAGGAGATTCATAGCAACATAGTCACACGATCTTGCTTAAAAACTGAGGTGACTTTTGAACTGTTTAGAGGAAATATATTGAACTCTCATCCCAGCAACCCATGTAGTATCAAGAGATCTGTAATGTATGATAAAACTTATTTGGGGGGGAAGGGACAGACACAATTTTTCTGGAGACCAAAGGATTTAAACCTACGTGAGAGATTGTAAGCAATGTAATTAATAACACGGTAGTCTAACCAAAAGCTAAAAGATAATTTAAAACATGGGGCTTTGCTGGTGGCTCAGTGGTAAAGAATCTGCCTGCCAAAGCAGGAGGTGCAGATTTGACCCCTGGGTGGGGGAGATCCCCTGGAGCAGGAAATTGCAACCCACTCCGGTATTCTTGCCTGGAAGATTCCAAAGGCAGAGGAGCCTGGTGGGCTACAGTCCATGGAGTCGCAAAAGAGTCAAATATGACTTAGCCACTAAAACAACAATTTAAAAGATACCAAGTGTCTCTAGTCTTCTTATCTGTGATTCAGGGGATATTCTTATCTATTGGCCAGTATCATGTCAATAAAAAGCCAAATCTGGACTTACTATTGAGAGACTTTGTTCAAAAGGATTATTGTAAGGGAGGAAAGAGACTACTGAAATAGAAGGAGGGGGAACTAACTGAAATAGGGACCACAAGACCTGCAAGCATCTCAAGGACTAGGCAAAAAATTTTCTTTTTAAGTTTTATTTTATTATTTAAAATGTTTATTGTGTATTGGAGTATAGTTGATTGATGTTCTATTAGTTTAAGGTGTACAACAAAGTGATTAAAAGAATGTTCTTTTATTGAGAGTGTGAACAAGGTTAGGTGCTAGAGGTAAAGAATCCATCTGCCAATGCGGGAGAATCGGGTTTGATACCTGGGTTGGGAAGGGGATCCCTGGAGAAGGAAATGGCAGCCTTCTCCAGTATTCTTGCCTGGAAAATTACATGGACAGAGGAACCTGGCAGGCTATAGTCCATGGAGTCACAAACAGTTGGACACTACTGAGTGAGCATGAAGAAGGCTAGGAAGAATTGGTTATGGGGAAATGGGATGATAGAGTAGCATGATCAGATAAAGAGATCAGAGAAAGAGGCCAGCCTGTTCTCTAGAGGGGCTGCCTGCTCACTGGCTCAGGGTGGTGGTGGTGGTGTTCATTCGTTCAGTTGTATCCAACTGTTTGCGACTCCATGGACTGCAGCATGCCAGGCTTCCCTGTCCTTCACCATCTCCCAGAGCTTGTTCAGACTCATGTCCATTGAGTCAGTGATGCCATCCAATCATCTCATCCTCTTTCGAGATGCTTCATGGTGAGGGTAGGCCAAAGTTCAGGGGCTTGGAGGAAGGAGAGAAGCTTAACCAAACCTTGCTTAGTAAGTGTTTGTCCTGATAAATTGGTGGGGATAAGACAGTTCAGCTAATCATTTGTGACGCAGAGAAAGGAAAATTTGAAGATGTTTGGCCTTGTCATAGGTAAACAAGGGGTAAATGAGAGGTATGTGGTAAGTCTTATCTAAATCATTTGAGGAAGGGTGGTACTTTGCAGCCAGCTGTTATCCAGAACACAAAGGAGTAAGGGAATTCTTTAAAATTTCACTGTTTTTTCAGAAGCACAAGGCTCAGGTGAAATTTAACATTGTCAGTTGAGAGTCTTAATCTTTTAAATTTATTGTCTTAGTGGATCTGGTGTCACCATATAAGGCGTGTACCTATACAGTAATCCAAAATATAATTTTGGAACTTTTTGCTAATTACTGAAGGCTGGATATGTCTAGACCTTTAGGCTCAGATGGTAAAGAATCTGCCTGTAATGTGGGAGACATTCATTACATTCAATTTATGGGTAGGGAAGATCCCCTGGAGAAGGAAATGGCAACCCACTCCAGTATTCTTGCCTGGAGAATTCCATGGGCAGAGGATCCTGGTGAGTTACAGTACAGTCCATGTGGTTGAAAAGAGTCAGACACAACTGAGTGACTAACACTTCACTTTGGCTAATTACTGAGACAGGTAATATATACGTTGTTGATGGTTCCCTTATAAACTGATTTTGAAGATAAATTCTTAAATATTAAAAATCAACAATATCAAAATATCATACCAGTTTATTTCCTTAAGCTATACAGTTTGTATTTTACAGATGGTTCACCTTTAACAGTAAAGTTTTAGAGATTCTTTTCTTCCTCTGTTACAATTTCTACTCACTATCTCTTTCTGTTCATCTGAACTTTGATAACAGATTTTTGTTCCCCTCCGTCTTAAATTTTTTTTTTTAATTAATTAATTTCTGGCTGTGCTGGGTCTTCATTGCTGCATGAGGGCTTCCCCTAGTTGTGGCAAGCAGGGGCTACTCTCTAGTTGTGGTGTGCACGTTTCTCGTTATGGTGCTTCTGGTGTGGAGCATGGGCTCTAGGCGTTCAGGCTCAGAGGTTGTAGCACATGGGCTCTAGAGTGTGGAGACTTCAGTAGTTGTGGCACACAGGTTTAGTTGCCCTGTGGCATATGGTATCTTCCCAGACCAGGGATTGAAACCATGTCCCCTGCACTGGCAGGCAGTGAACCACCAGGGAAGTGCTAGAATTGATTCTTGATGTTGTGCATTCTATGGGATTGGACAGGTGTGTGATGACATGTAGCCACTATTAAAATGTTGTATAGAATATTAATAGTTTCACTGCCCTAAAATCCTCTGTGCTTTGCCTATTAATCTCTTCTTACCCCACCTACTCCCACTAGCAACCACTGATCTTTTCATTGTCCCCAAAGTTTTGCCTTTTCCAGAACATCCTATAGTTGGAATCATACAGTATGTAGCTTTTACAGATTGGCTGCTTTCACTTAGAAGTAAACATTTAAGATTCCGCCATGTCTTTTCATGGCTTGCTAGCTCATTTCTTTTTAGCACTGATGGCACCCCATTCCAGTACTTTTGCCTGGAAAACCCCATGGACAGAGGAGCCTGGTAGGCTGCAGTCCATGGGGTCGCTAAGAGTTGGACACGACTGAGCAATTTCACTTTGGCTTTTCACTTTCATGCATTGGAGAAGGAAATGGCAACCCACTCCACTATTTTTGCCTAGAGAATCCCAGGGATGGGGGAGCTTGGTGGGCTGCCGTCTATGGGGTTGCACAGAGTCGGACATGACTGAAGTGAATTAGCAGCAGTATTCCATGATCTGAATGTACCACAGTTATCTATCCTTTGATGTACTGAAGAGTTTTTTTTTTTTTTTTTTACAAGTTTTGGCCATTATGAACAAAGCTATAAGTGTCTATGTTCAGGTTTTTGTGTGGATATACGTTTTCAACTCCTCAGGGTAAATATGGAAAAGTACAATTGCTGAATTCTATGGTAAGAGTATGTTTAGTTTTGTAAGACACTGTCAAATTGTCTTTCAAAATAGCTATGCCATTTTACATTCCCACCAGCAATGAATGGGAGTTCCTCTTGCTTCACATTCTTGTCATCACTTGGTATTGTCTATGTTTTTGATTTTGGCCATTCTGATAGATGTGCAGTGGTATCTTGATGTTTCAATTTGTGATTCCCTAATGATGTGATGTTGAACATCTTTTCATGTGCCTGTTTGCCATCTGTATATCTTCTTTGGTGAGGTGTCTGTTAAGAGCTTTTGCCTAATTTTAAGTAGGTTGTTCTTTTTCTTGTTGAGCTTTAAGAGTTCTTTGTATAGTTCTGAATATACAAAATAAACATACTTTGAATACAGTCCCTTATCAGAAATGTCTTTTGCAAATATTTTCTCCCAGCCTATGGGTTGTCCTTCCATCCTCTTGACAGTGTCTTTTGCAAAGCAGAAATTTTAGTTAATGAGGTTAAGTTTAATGGTGCCGTAAGAACTAGAGTCAGTGAGTGTTAGATATATTCATGAATGCTGCACATTTGTAGCTGCAAAGTGCACTAAGGAAAGGTGGAGTCATTTAGAATATATACCTAATCCAAATTAATGCATTAAGTAGCTCTTTTCAACAAAATTCTTTTTGGTAGCACCATTTTGGAGAGAGTATTGATCTAGAATGAATGATTTGACTCAGAATGTCATATTTAATTTATGTATGCAGAGAGAACATGGCTGACAGTGGCTTTTGATTGCTCTCCAGGGGGAAGAAAATACTGATTCATCAGATGATGACTGTAATTCTTTTGCAGCTGACTTATTATCAAGAGATATTGATAGCAAAAAGTACATAAAGTTTTCTAAAACAACAGAGAAGAGAATTTCACCTGAAATTAGGGGTTTGAGCCCAGAACCACACACAAAAAAGTAAGTTGAACTGTGAACTTACTTAATTGAATTATACTTTTGCCAGTTTAAGAGAACCAGGGATGTGCGTTGGGTCTTTGGGTAAAGATGGCGGAATGTGGTTACATCTTTTCGCTGACTACATTCAGCCCGTCTGGTAAACTTGTCCAGATAGAATATGCTTTGGCTGCTGTAGCTGGAGGAGCTCCTTCAGTGGGAATTAAAGCTGCAAATGGTGTGGTCTTGGCAACTGAGAAGAAACAGAAATCCATTCTGTATGATGAGTGAAGTGTTCACAAAGTGGAACCAATCACCAAGCCTATAGGTTTGGTGTATAGTGGCATGGGCCCAGATTACAGGGTACTTGTGCACAGAGCTCGAAAACTAGCTGAACAGTACTATCTCATTTACCAAGAACCCATTCCCACAGCTCAGCTGGTCCAGAGAGTAGCTTCTGTGATGCAGGAATACACCCAGTCAGGTGGTGTTCGCCCATTTGGAGTTTCTTTACTTATCTGTGGCTGGAATGAGGGACGGCCATATTTATTTCAGTCAGATCCATCTGGAGCTTACTTTGCCTGGAAAGCCACAGCAATGGGAAAGACCTATGTGAATAGGAAGACTTTCCATGAGAAAAGATATAATGAAGATCTGGAACTTGAACATGCCATTCATACAGCCATATTAACCCTAAAGGAAAGCTTTGAAGGGCAGATGACAGAAGATAATATAGAAGTTGGAATCTGCAATGAAGCCAGATTTAGGAGGCTTACCCCAACTGAAGTTAAGGATTATTTGGCTGCCATTGTATAATAATGCAAATAATGAAGTGACTGAAAATCCAGAATTTCAGATAACTTCTCTACTTAAACATGTTTAAAGTATGTTTTGTTTTGCATGCTTTTTGCATACTTATTTCTACATGGTTTGATGGACTGATGTTTTTAAAATGAGACTTATAAATCATAATAAACTCTTAAATAAAAAAAAAAAAGAGAGAACCAAAAATGTAACTCCTGTCTTCTTGTAATGTACTAAGTATAGAGGATCATGCATATTGCTGAGCATTCTTTTAGGAGCATGGTTTTAATTCCTAATTAACTTCTCATATTTTTCTCACTTCTCTCACAGCCATGTGGAGGCCTATAAGCTATCATAGTTTTCCAGTAATGAGGCCATTATCCATATATCTGTCTTTTTTTTTTGACAAAATTGTAATTTATTTAAATATATGGTGTATGTATAAATATATGGTGTATTAAATATACGGTGATTTAATGTATGTATACATTGTGAAATGACTACCCCCATTGAATTAGTTAACACATTCATCACCTCACATATTTACATCATCATCATCATCATCATTATTATTTTGTTGAGAACAGAAGTTCTGATCTCAACAAATTTTAGTTATACAGTACAGGATTACTAACTAGTCACCTTGTGACTTTAAAAAAAAAATAATGTATAAGTGACATAGCATTTGTCTTTCTCTGTTTGACTTATTTCACTTTGCATAATGCCATCAAGGTCCATCCACCTTATTTCCTTCTTTCTCATGGCTACATAGTATTCCATTGTTTATATTTACCACATCTTTATTTGGAGAAGGAAATGGCAATCCACTCCGGTACTCTTGCCTGGAGAATTTCAAGGACAGAGGAGCCTGGCGGGCTACAGTCCATGGGATCTCAAAGAGTCGTACATGACTGTGTAACTAACTTTCACTTTCACTTTTCTTTACCTATTAATCTGTTGACAGACACTTATATAGTTTTCATATCTTAGCTATTGTGGATAATACTGCAATGAACATGGGAATGCATATATCTCTGAGATCTTGTTTTCATTTCTTTTGGATATATACCCAGAAATAGAATTGCTGGATCATTTTATAGCTCTGTGTTTAATTTTTAAAAACTTTTATTTATTTATTATTTATTTCTGGCTGTCCTGGGTCTTTGTTGGTGCATGGGCTTTTCTCTAGTTGCAGTGTGTGGGTTTCTATTTAGAATGGCTTTTCTTGTTCTGGAACATGCATTCTAGAGTGTGTGGGCTTCAGTAGTTGCAGCATGTGGGCTCAGTGGTTGTGGTTCCCTGGCTCTAGAGCAAAGGCTTAATAGTTGTGGCACATGAACTTAGCTGCTCTGTGGCATGTGGGATCTTCCTGACCCAGGGATCGAACCCCTGTCTCCAGCATTGGCAGGCAGATTCTTTACCACTGAGCCACCAGGGAAGCCCTGTGTTTAAATTTTTTTAAGGAACCTCTCCATACTGTTTTCTATAGTGACTGTACCAACTAATATTCCCACCAACAGTGTACAAGATTCTCATTTATCTACATCCTTGCCAACTCTAGTTATCTCCTGTCTTTGTAATGATGACCATTCTAACAAGTGTGAGGTGATACCTCACAGTGATTTTGATGTTAATTTCCCTGATGATGAATGATGTCGAGCACCTTTTCATGTATTTGTTGGTCATTGGTATGTCTTCTTTGGAGAAATGTCTATTCAAGTCTTTGCCCATTTTTAATTGGGTCATTTCTTCATTTGCTTTTGGGTTATATGAGTTGCTTATGTATTTTGAACATTAACTCATCAGATATATGGTTTGCAAATATTTTCTCTCATTCCCTAGGTTATCTTTTCATTTTGCTAGTATTTTCCTTTGCTGAGGAGAAACTTTTTAGTTTGATATAGTACCACTTGTTTATTTTGCTTCTTTTGCTTTTATTTTTGGTATCAGTTAAAAAATCATTGCTAAGAGTGATGTCAAAGACATTTGTTTTCTTCTAGGAGTTACACAGTTTCTTTACCAAGATTGTTTTAGCTTTTTGAAGTCTTCTGTAGTTCCATACAGATTTTAGGATTGTTTGTTTTATTTCTGTGAAAAGTGGCATTGGAATTTGGATGAGAATTGCTTCGAATTCATAGTTCACTTTAGATAGTAATGACATTTTAACAATATTAGTACTTCCAAACCATGAACACAGAATATCTTTCATCAGTCTTTCATCAGTGTTTATAGTTTTCAGTGTACAGATCTTTCACCTCCTTGGTTAAATTTATTCCTAAGTGTTTTATTCCTTTTGATTAGATAAATAGGGTTGTTTTCTTAATTTCTCTTTCTGATACTTCATTGTTAGTGGATAAAAGTGCAATTGATTTTGTATATTAATTTTATATTTTGCAACTTTATTGAATTTGTGTGTTAGTTATAGCAGTTTTGTTTTTGATGGAATCTTTAAGGTTTTTCCGTGTATAAAATCATGCTGTCTGAAAACAAAATTTAACTTCCTATTCTGATTTGAATATCTTTCTTTTTTTTCTTGCCTAATTGCTCTGGCTAGGACTTCCAGTTAAATAAAAGTGGTGAGACAGGGCACCCTTGTCTTATTTCTGATCTTAGAGCAAAAGCTTTCAACTTTTCACTTTCAACTTTTCACTTTCAACATCACAGTATGATGTTAGCTCTGGGCTTGTCGTATATGGCTTTATTATGTTGAGGTACATTCCTTCTAAACCTATTTTGTTGAGAGTTTTTATCATAAATGAATATTGAGTTTTGTCAAATTTCTGCATCCATTGAGATGATCATGTAATTATTATCCTTCATTTTATTAATGTGGTTGTGTTAGGAAAAGCCTAAGTTCTCCTGTTTATCTCCTTTACTTTCATGCTACCACGCTAACACTTCTGACACCAGATGTGTGGATTTCCCTGAACACCAAGAAATTCTGTGACACCAGCTGGGTGTCCTACAATTTAACTAAATTCTGAGGCTATCTAGCTGCAGATAGTGCCAGATCCCACAGGTTAAGGGTTCAGAGCCATGAGACTGCCCCACCCCCATTTCATCTTACAATCTCAAGTGGTAGGTCCTCAGGTTACTTATGTCTGACTTGGCTATAAATCAGAGGTCCCTATGACCCCTCCTCAGGTTTGATTAATTTCTAGAACAGCTCAGAAAGCTCAGGGAAACACTTAACTTACATTTACCAGTTTATTAAAAAAATGTGATAGAAGATACAGATGAATAGCCAGATAAAAAGATACATTGGGAGAGGTCTGGGAGGGTCTCAGATGAAGGAGTTCTGTCCTCATGGAGTTGGAGTGTATCATCTTCCCAGTATGTGGATACGTTCAAGAACCTATAAAGCTCTCCAGAGAGGGTAGAGGACTGTAAATGGAGTTAATAATTGATCATGCCTACATGGGGGGAGGCCTCTAAAAAACTCCCAATAGTATGGAGTTCAGAGATCTTTCAGGTTGGTGAACACATCCACATACCAGGAAGGGTAATGCACCCTAACTCCATGGGAACTTAATTTCCTGCAACTATGATCCTTCAAGACCTGATCTTATATATCTCTTCATCTGGCTATTCATCTGTATCATTTTTCATGTCCTTTAATAAACTGGTAAGCATATGCAACTGTTCTGAGTTCTTGAGTCCCTCAAGCAAAATAATGAAACCTAAGGAATGGCTTGTGAGAACCTCTGATTTATAGCCAGTTGGTCAGAAGCACAGGTGAAAAATGGGCCTGCAGTTGATATCTAAGGTAGGGTGGGGAAGTCTTGTGAAACTGAGCCTTTACCCTGTGGAATCCGAAAGTATTTCCAGGTACTTAGTGTCAGGATTGAGTTAACTTATAGGACACCATATGGTGTCACAGAGAATTGCTTGGTGGGGGCAAACCCCACACACATTTGGGGTCAGATGTGAGTGTAATGGTAGTGTGAGAATAAAGGAGAAACAGAAGGAAGATTGATTTTTCCCTACAGAGTTGTGTATCACATTTATTGATTTTCCTATCTTGAACCATCCTTGTGTCCTGGGAATAAATCCCATTGATCATGGTAACTCATCTTTTTAATGTACAGTTGAACATGGTTTACAGATCCTTTGTTGAGAGTTTTTGCATCTGTGTTCATCAGGAATATTAGCCTGATATTCTTTTCTTGTAGTGTCCTTGTCTGGCTTTGATATTGGTAACGCATGCTCCATTGCTTCAGTCGTGTCCTACTCTTTGCGATTTTCCAAGCAAGAATACTGGAGTGGGTTGTCATGCCTTTCTCCAGGGAATCTTGCCTGACCTAGGGATCAAATACACGTCTCCAGCTTCTCCTGCATTGCAGATGGATTGTTTACTGCTGAGCCACTGGGGAAGCCCATTGGTAATGCTATCTTCATAAAATGAGTTTGAAAGTATTCCCTCCTCTTCAGTTTTTGGAAAGAGTTTGAGAAGAATTGGCATTAATTCTTCTTTAAATCTTTAGTAGAATGCACGAGGAAAGCTAACTGATTCTGGACTTTGTTGAAAGGTTTTTGATTACTGATTTAATATCTTTACTAATAATTGGTCTGTTCAGATTTTGTACTTCTTCATAATTCAATCTTGGTAGGCTGTATTATTATAGGAATTTATCTATTTCTTCTAGATTATCTAATTTATTGATATATAATTGTTCATGGTAGTTTCTTATGATCTTTACTCTTTCTCTGTTATCAGTCGTAATACCTCCTTTTTCATTTCTTATTTCACTTATTTGAGTTTATCTCTCAGTACCCCCTACCCCATTTTGTTTTTGATGTCTCAGTTCACATCTTTTTATATTATATATCTATAAGCAAATTGTTGTGGTTATAGTTATTATGAATACTTTTGTCTTTTAACATTCATACTAAAATTGTATGTGATTTGCCTCCACCATTACAATAGTGGTATACCATTACACACCTTGGCATTCCCAGGTGGCTCAGTGGTAAAGAATCCACTTGCCAGTGCAGGAATGCAGGAGACCTGGGTTCAGTCCCTGGGTGGGGAAGACCCCCTGGAGGAGGAAACGGCCACCCACTCCAGGATTCTTGCCTGGAGCATCCCACGGACAGAGGAGTCTGGTGGGCTACAAGTCCCTAGGATTGCAAAGAGTCAGATGTGAATGAGTAACTGAAAGAATTCAGAAAGTGAAGTCACTCAGTCGTATCCGACTCTTTGTGACCCCGTGGACTGTTGCCCACCAGGCTCCTCCGCCCATGGGATTTTCCAGGCAAGAGTGCTGGAGTCGGTTGCCATTGCCTTCTCCAGGGGATCTTCCCAACCCAGGGATCGAACCCAGGTCTCTTGCACTGTAGGCAGATGCTTTACCGTTTGAGCCACCAGGGAAGATGAGTGACTGAGTACATTACAATATTAGAGTATTCTGAATTTGACTATATATATATGTTTACCTTTACCAGTAAAATTTATATTTTCATATGTTTTCATGGTACTAATTAGCATACTTTCTTATTAGCTTGCAGAACTCCCTTCAACATTTCTTATAAGGTCAGTCTAGTGGTGATGAACTCCTTCAGCTTCTGTTTGCCTATAAAATTCTTTATCTCTCCTTCAGTTCTGAATACAGCTTTATGGGGTAGAGTATTCTTGTTTTTTTTTTTTTCTTTTTTTCTTTCTTTTCTTTTTTCTTTTTGAATATATCATCTCTCTCCCTCCTGGCCTGCAAGATTCTTGCTGACAAATTTGCTGATAATTAGGTGGGAGTTCCCGCTATTCCACTGAGTTAGAGGAAAAAGATGAGACAGTCATTTCTAGGCCACCACAATAAGGGGCTTCCCTGGTGCTGCTAGTGGTAAAGAATCTACCTGCCAATACAGGAGACCTAAGAGATGCAGCAGGTTCAATCTCTGGGTTAGGATGGTCCCCTGGAGGAGGGCATGGCAACCCACTCCAGTATTTTTGCCTGGAGAATCCCATGGACAGAAAAGCCTGGTGGGTTACAGTCCATAGGGTCGCAAAGAGTCAGATGTGACTGAGGCGATCTAGCATGTGTGCACAGCACACCATAATAAAGCTTGTTACCTAGGAAGAAATGGAACGTAGTAGGAGTGTTTCTTTCCTTTCTTTCATTAGTATTGTTTAAAATGGTTAATACCTGGGGAGACACAATGCACCTAAGGAATGCAATATGAAAGAAGTGTTTTTAGTTATTTGTTATTTATATCAAATCATTCCTATTCCCTAAAATATTTGAGTTATCTTGTAATTGAAAGAACACAGTTATACTTTAAAAAATGATAAAACATAAAAGGTGATGTAATGAGGTAAAAGTCATAATTATTCTAGAAATATGAAAATCAGTTTCAGTAAGGATATATGGAAGGGAATGGGGGATATAAAGCAGCAGTATGCTGTAGGTTGTGATTAATTCATGTGTCATGAAATCAACTTAAGAGGTAGCTACTAGTAGTTTTCTAAAAAGAAATTAGACTAGAATCGAAGACATTATAGTGCTTTTCATATAATAAGGATAAGTATTCTTTTGTGAAATTGTTTCATTTCTCTCTTTCTTTGTATATGGGTGTTACATCTCAATAGAAAATGTATTTTATACCCTGGGACATAGTCAAAGTAAAGTCATTGCCTTGTGAGGGGAGGACTGTTGAGGGGACTGACCACAGGGCATCTTCAGTGGGGATAAGAGCAAGGTAATAGGGCTCTCAGAGTAGAAGTTTAGGGATTGGATTTAAAGGGGTATAATGTCAAAAGGGGGCTCCCCACCTGGTGCAGTGTAAAGAATCTGCCTGCCAATGCAGGAGATTCAGGAGACATCAGTTTGATCCCTGGGTCTGGAAAATCCTCTGGAGGAGGAAATGGCAACCCACTTCAGTATTCTTGCATGGAAAATTGCTTGGACAGAGGAGCCTGATGGGCTGTAGTCCATGGGGTCACAAAGAGTCAGACACAATTGGGCGACTGAGCTTGCTCTCAATGTCAAAAGATCAAGGTACCTACTAAGAAATGGGAGTAGGCTGCATGATAAAAATTTCCCTTATTTCACAGTTTTGCTTAGTGCTAAATTTATCTAAAGATGTTGTAGACTCAATCCAGTCATTTTTCTGTGTATCACCTAAGCAGCCCTTGCATAGCAGGTTACTCTAAAAGGAAGGAATCATTTCTGCTAAAGAGTTTTTAGTTTTACATACAAGGAAGAATAAGGTGTTACTTCTAAAGTACTGGATTACAGCTCAGTTGATATGAGTTCTGGATAGAAACAAGCCAATGAGGTATTGCCATAATGATTCTTAATTTATTCTCTGTGTTAGAATCTATATCTTAAAAAAAAACCTAGTATCTTTAAAAAATTCCAAATATCAGCTCAGTCTCCAAAATAATTAAATCACAATTTTGGGGGATTGGACACAGGCATCAGAATTTTTTGAAGCTCTCAGGTGATTCCATTGTGCAGACAAGTATGGGATCTAGTTTATCTCAGAATCATTCTTAGTCTACAAGATCCCAGAGCACAAAATAATTTTAGGATTGTCCTTGAAATTTAGATCTTCTTTGGATTACTTAAAGCAAAGAATGAAATTTCCAAAAGCTCTTCTTTTTCAAATTCATTTCAGGGTTATTTTATTGATCTCACTATTATATAGTTTATGGAGTATTTATTTGTGTTACAAAAGTTCTTGACAGTTCAATAAGAAGAGGAGGGAAAGAGGCATAAACATAGAAAACCAAGAAATAAGAAAGCAGAGTAATTGCTAAAAAGTAGTTCAGAATCTAGCTTTGACTTTAAAGTACCATTTCTTATTGAAAGGAACCATTTCTTTGGAGAAATGTGTGATAGCAGGTCTGGGAAGGGAAGTGTACAGATGAGCTTGGAGCATCTTGTCTTCCAGAAATGAGGAAACTAAGACTGCTACCAGAGATGGATCAAGAGCCCACTTGAAAAGGCTCTCACCTCTTCCCAACACACATTAGAAAATTAAAGCATCATAAGAATAAAATTTCAGGGAATTAAAGTGAATTTAATATATTTAGTGTGTTCACAATGATATAAAAATCATTTTGTCATTGTTGAAGATTCAGTTCAGTTCAGTTCAGTCACTCAGTCGTGTCCGACTCTTTGTGACCCCATGGACTGCAGCATGCCAGGCCTCCCTGTTCATCACCAACTCCTGGAGTTTACCCAAACTCATGTCCGTTGAGTCGGTGATGCCATCCAACCATCTCATCCTCTGTTGTCCCCTTCTCCTCCTGCCCTCAACCTTTCCCAGCATCAGGGTCTTTTCCAATGAGTCAGTTTTTCTCATCAGGTGGCCAAGGTATTGGAGTTTCATCTTCAGCATCAGTCCTTCCAATGAACACTCAGGGCTGATCTCGTTTAGGCTGGATCTCCTTGCAGTCCAAGGGACTCTCAAGAGTCTTCTCCAACACCGCAGTTCAAAAGCATCAATTCTTCGGTGCTCAGCTTTCTTTATAGTCCAACTCTCACATTCATACATGACTACTGGAAAAACTATAACCTTGACTAGACGGACCTTTGTTGGCAAAGTAATGTCTCTGCTTTTTAATGTTGAAGGTTACAGTCAACAAAGTCACTGTTATGGAAAGTGATAAATAAGGGGAAAGCAATGAATAATCTTGCCTTTCTGAACTGTACCAAAGGGTAAGCAAATAGTACATGAGAGAAAGTTTCTGTTTATGGAAATATTTTAGCTAATGAGTGAAGAAGGAATGACATTAGATTTAGAATGTAACCATTTTGCAGTCCCTGATGATTTACTGCAGATAGTTATTAATAAGTAGCTGCTAATATCAAATAGAGAGTCACTTGGACATTATATGCTTCCTGATGGGAAAATACCATCACCTATGTAACCCCTTCCAACTACCCTCTAAAAAAGTAGAGAGTTAATCACATCAAGTCTTTAAATTCCTACAATCTTGGCAATAAAATCAACAAAATCTAGACTGTGAAAAATCTATAAGGCAACTGGCAGTAATGATGATAATGATAATAAAAGACATGGGGGAAGAACCTATAGGTGGAAAAAGATCTAAAAGATATGTCAGCCAACTGTAATGTGGGGACCTTATTGAATCCCAATGTAAAGTGTTAAAAAATTTTGACACTTATGAGACAATTGGAGATTTGAATACAGGTTCAGGTGTATTTGATGATATTAAGACATTATTGGGGATTTTTGGCTTCATAACTGTGTTTTAAATACATTTTTAAGGAAGGTTCTAAGGAAGGTTAGAACCTTCCTTAGAACCTTCCTTAGACTACGTGGTGTTGCAGAAACTGCCACTTCTTTCCCTCTCTTCTTTACTTATATTCAGACTTGCATTGTGGCCTGTCTGTTCTCCTAGATTTCTTTCTTGTGTTCCCTACACAGGCATTTCTCCTAATAAAATCCTGCTTGCATTATTAACTCTTTCTTGGTGTCTATTTCTTGGATTATTTGGACTAATGCATGGAGTGACTTTAGACAATTACTTTATCTTTGACTCTGTTACTTCATATGTAAAACAGAGTTAATAATACCTGTTACATGGATGCTATAAGAATGATTAACTATGATCATGCTTGAAAAGCTCTTAACCCCATGCCTACAAATATGATGCTTAAAAAATGCCACTTTTATTCCCTTTCCCATCTTCTTTTTTCCTTTGAAAAGTTCCTAGCAATGGGTTTAAATCACATTCACCTATGCCATGTGACCTGTAGCATTTGGGAACAAACGAAGTTTTAATGTAATAAAATTGTCTTAATTATAAATTAAATTGATTATAATTATTAATTATAAACTTAATTATAAAATTGTTTTAATTATAGTCCTTCCTTCTTCTCACTAACTGCTTCTCAATTAGGGGGAAGTCTTACTTTCCATACTCTCTGAAATCATTGATCTGTTTAATAATGTGAGTTGAAAGGGAAAAATAGCTTTGAGGGGAAATCTTATTAAGCTTTGTGTGCTAGCTTTATTACTTTCTTCAATTAAAAAAACATACGTTTTTAAAAGAAAAAACACCTTGAAGAAATGTATATAAAAATCCTATGGATGAAACAATGTGATACTGGAATTTGTTTTAAAGTAATAAGGAATGAGAGCAGGGATAAGAATATAGATGAAATAAGATTGTTCATTATTGAAGCTGGATAATGGGTCATTACTGAAACATGGGGAGATCATCACATTATTCTGTCTCCTTTTGTCTGTGTTTGAAAATTTCCATAAATAAATGATGAAGAAGAATCAAGAAAAAAATCAATTCAGGAATTACTCCAATTTTCTGTGCAATTTAGGTATGAAACATCAATGTTCCTACTTGGAGAAGAAAGATCCTCTGATTTTTCAGAAGGAAAAAAAGGCAGGAGGAAGAAGAGTTTACAAGTACAATTGCATACTAAAAGAACTGAGGTAAATAAAGATTTGCAAATATTTTTGCTTTGCTTTCAAGTATTTTGCTTTCAAATATTCCATTACATTTTAGTCCAAGTATTGAAATGTCATAATCTTAAATATTTCTTCTTCTTCCAGCTCCTTTACCCTATTCCTTCTGCACCTTCCCCTCTTTCTTCTCGTCCTCCTTTAAAAATATCAATAGAACATGGAACCTTTCGAGAAGAATATTAATTTTCCCCCTTCTTTATCCATCAGACCAGTATTTTTAATTATTATGCTCTCTGTTAATGTTTCTGCTGTTGTAGCAATGACTCTGGCATTCCTTGGCATTTGGCAGCATAAATTCAATCTTGGCCTTCATGTTGCTCTTCATATGGCCTTCTCCCCCGTGTCTATAGTTCAGACTTTTCTCTTAAAGTACATCATTGTATATTTCATCTTGAGGTCTTTAACTTGAGATTACACTGTAAAGACGATTTCTGCAAATAAGGTCACATTCACATTTTCCAGGGATTAGGATATAGACATCTCTTGGCGGGGTTATGCAACTTACTATATTCACTGTATGATATATTTAAGTATATATTCCTTTGTTTCAATATTTGTTTGCTTCCTGAGGCTGAGAAAATTTGGAAAACTCAGCAGTGGCCATAGGAATTTGGTGATGGAGAGGGAGGCCTGGTGGGCTGTGGTCCGTGGGGTCACGAAGAGTCGGACATGACTGAGTGACTGAACTGAACTGAGGCTGAGAACACATGTCTTCAACTCTGGAAAATTCGAATCCATTATCTTTAGACTGTTTTTCCCCCTCCAATCTCTTTATTTTGTTCTTCTGTATCTTCTATTAGATGTATGTTAGACCTTATCATTTTGTTTTCTGTGTTTTTTAACTTGCTTGATATTTTTTATCTTTTTCTATTTTGTTCTGAGTAATTTCTCCCATCTACTTTCTTGTTTACTTTTCTTTTTTCCAGCTGAATATAATCTGCAGTTTAACCTATCTATTGAAATTTTAATGTCTATACATTTTAGAAGTTTTATTTAGTTCTTAAAATTTGCCTTATATTATTTGCTTATGTCCCATAATTATTTCAGGATTGATATTTGATAAATCTAGATATGCAGTCATTGGGGGATTGAAATCTTCTGTTTGTTGTTTTGTTTGATTCTCACTCGTTAACTCATATTCCTGTCAGTCTTGTATGGTTTGAGAGTCCTCTCTGGATCCTGCATGGTCTTTAAAAGTCAGTGCTCTAGTGAATTCCTTGGAGGTCCAGTGGTTAGTAATTGGGTTTATACTGCAGTGGGCCCAAGATTCAAATCCTGACTGGGGAACTAAGATAGCAGCCAAGAAACAGTTCTTATTTTCTAAAGTGTCATTTTTCTATCTACCTAAGCTGTTTACCATTTTTGAACTAGTTTATACATGCAGTGTTATTTTTATCAATGTTTATGGTAGTTTTCTTAACCATAAGAATAAAGCAAACTTACCTGTATTATTTAAATAACTGTGTTGATTCTTCACATTACTTTACTTATATAGTCAAAACTTGTATATGTAGCCTAGAGATTGATAGTCTTGTCTTCACTATACCATAGATTTGCCATCTTTTATAAAATACATTACTGTAAATTGACACAGTATTAATTATGAGATGATGTTGCATACTTAAGAAAAATGTGGCTTTGCCAAAGAATATGATGTAGTTTATTTAAAATTTTAGTATTATAAGCTATAATTTAATTACAAAAAGTAATTTTATATTAGAAGTATAGTTAAGTGAGGAGCCTAGGTATGATGAATTATCTTTTAAGGGGTTTATTGTTCAAGAATGCCAGTTTACAAATGTGATCTGAGACATAGCTATTCTTGTATTTGGTTCTAGGTTGCTCCTTTGTCTGTGAAAGAAAAGATGACTAGAAAAGAAAGCTCTTTATGCAAATTGCCAAGTCAGTACAGCATTCACAAGACTTTGTCACCTCTTGATAGATCTCCCTCAGTTATTCGGTATTTAAATCATTGTATTCTTTTTAAATGTTGGATTCAGATTTGGGACTTTTCTACAACATTCATTTCTCCCTTCTACAGAAAGTATGGCAAATAGTTTGTGGTAACAAAGACTGCTCTTAGGAAGGATGGTATGGCACTAAGAGCCCTTTGCATGTGGAATTGAAAGACTTAGAGTTGAGTCCTGATCGACTTCACATGCTGGTTTAAACTCATAGAATTCACTTTGTATTTCTGGGCCTCAGTTTCCACATCTGTATAAGAATCTTGTACTAGATGAACTCTTAACATTTTTTCTAACACCAGCATCCTGTGATTTCCATGTTATGGAATCAGATGAATCATCTTTTTAAGATGTTTTTATCAACAGGTTATGGGATCTGAGATTCTTTGACTGTTTAAAGATATTCTTACATATCTTATAATGTTGTTGTTGTTAAATCCTGTCCGACTCTTTTGTGGCCCCATGGACTATAGCCCACCAAGTTCCTCTGTCCTTGGAATTTCCTAGGCAAGAATATTAGATTGGTTTGCCATTTCCTTCTCCAGGAGATTGAACTTGCTTTTCCTGGGTCTCCTGCATTATAGGCAGATTCTTTACCTGCCGAGCCACCTGGGAAATCTTATAATAACTTTCTATAAATTTTACTGTAAGTTGAATTAGGAATAGGAAAAAGTGGACCACAGCCAAGAGATATTATATATTGACCAGGGTGAATCTGCTCCATAGAGATATACCTAAAAGAAGTGAGAATTCTAGGGTGAAGAATATATAATAACTGATTATCACTTGGACAGTTTTTAAAGAAAGTTTCTTATGGAGTGTAAGAGACTGGAGAATTTCAGGCTAAATTTTAATGGCAAAATATTATATATTGCAAAGTGACATAAATGTTTTGTGGGTTTTTTGTTTTATTTTTGTTTTCTTGCTTTCTGATATGGCTGTTTCTTTGACAGGAAAGATGAAAGACTTTCTAACCTTTACCAGACACTGTATGATGAAGTACCTGAAGGACGCTTTTACTCAGAAGAATTAAGTGGTAATAATAGGTTTCAGAATTTCTTGAATAAATTTCCTGATTATGTGTTCTGTGTTCTCAAAGAGACAATCAAGTTTTTTCTTTCCAATTTTGATAGCTTTCTAAAAGGATGGGTTTTTTTTGCTTGATAGTTGTTTTTTTTTTTTTTTTTTTTTTTTTCTTTCAGTATTTTGAGTATATCATCACATTCTCTCCTGGTCTGAAAAGTTTCTGTTGAAAAATTTGCCAATGGCCTTATGGGATTCTCTTCTCTCTTTTCTCTCCTTGCTTTCAAAGTTCTTTCTTTGTTCTTGCCTTTTGACAGTTTAATTATAAAGTGTCTTTGTGTAACCTTATTTGGGTTCAAACTATTTTGGGATCCTCTAGGCCTCTTGGATTTGATGTCCATTTATCTTCCTAAGTTTGGGATGTTTTCAGCCATTGTTGTTTTAAATATATTTTCTGTTTCTTTCTTTTTGTCTTCTCTTCCTGGAATTCCTGTAATGCAGATATTGTTTCTTCTGATTGTGTCCTATCAGTCCTATAGGATCTCTTTGCTCTTTTTTCCTTTTTTTGCCTGGGTAATTTTAAGTGTTCTTTCTTTTAGATTCTTTCTTGGTGTGGTTCAGTTTGTTTTTAAAGCTATTTAATTTTCCCATTCAGTTGGCTGTATTTTTCAGTTCTAGGATTTCTTTTTCTTTTCTCTTTTAAAAATATTTTCTGTTTCTTTGTTGAGCATCTTGTTTTTTGGCTGACAGTTAATAGATTTCCATTTCTGTAGGGCCAGTTATTGAAACTTTATTAGTTTTCTTTGGTAGTGTCACATTTACATAATTATTCATTATCTTTGATTCCTTATGTTGGCATCTACATTTGAGTAAGTGACCTCCTTTTCCAGATATTACTGGTTTGCTTTAGCAGAGACAGTTTTTCACCAATCAGCTTAGTTTCTGTTTCTAGGTGTGTTAACTGGCAATGTCCTTTGGAATGTGGGTCTTGCTATCAGAGTCTATTTTGGGGCTCAGCCACTGCTCATGTCCTAAGATTGGGAAGGGGATGCACTGGTTGAGAACAGCTGGCTAGAACTTCTGGTTCATCCCCTAAATGAAGCTATAGGAAAGGTTCTGTGTTGCCTGGGTTCTCTGATCATTCAAGACTGGGTACTCTACTCAGTAGTAGGCAGGGCTATGAATTAACTTTTGAGCTTTGCGAGGCAGTAGAACTGGTCCCAAAGGAATGCACTGCTTGTTGTTTTGAAATCTGAATCAGGCTAGACAGCACTGAGTTTCCTGGTTAGATGCCCCAGTTTTGCTCTATAGACAGGGAAAACCCTGGGCTGGGCTATCTGTTCAACTGTTACTGTAAAGAGGGCTATAGGATGGGTTATATAGCTCCCTGTGTGCTCTGGTTAAGTCTCCTGGTTAGGCAGGTTAAAGGCTGTGTTCAGCAGTGTGTTGGGACTATGAATTAGTTTCCTTGCTGAGCAAGGCACCATACAGGCCCTAAGACCTGCAAGGTTAGTTTGGGTATCAATTTGGGCAGAAATATGCACCAAGTTCTCTGGTCTACTGATCTACCATCCTGTCTGTAGACAGGTAGGGCCAGCAGTGGGATTCTCCACTCAAGTGCCATTGTATACAGATTCTCAGGAGTTATGCTTAGGTTTCTTGGTCAAATTGGACTGGAGCCTTTATTCAGTTTTTGATGGGGTTATAAATTACTTATCTGCCTGATTGAGACTGAAGGATAGGTCCTCAGGGCTGGCAAAGCTCTTTGTTTGGGAATCAAATCAGATAGATCTCTGCACCAAACTCCCTGAACAGACAAGGCCACCATCTTAGCTTTAGAGATGCAGAGTTGCTGGTTGGGTTTTCTGATCAAATGCCAATGTAATAGAGGCTTCAGGGTGGGCTACTGAGATTCCCAGGAGCTCTGTTTAGGATTCCTAGTTAATAGGATTGGAGTTTATATTCAGCAGAACAGGCTCCAAGGCTGATAAGACTCTTGTTTAGGGAGTTAATCAGGTAGATCTGTACACCCTGGCTAGATGCAGTTGCTGGCTTGTTTCTGCAAGCAGACAGACCCACTAGCCAGGCTACCTGCTCAAGTACTGCTGGGCCAAGTCATTTCCCAGTGTTCAGGCCAGGCTTCCTGGTCAGGCGGGGCCAGAAGCTCCATTCAGCAGTGCACTGGGCTGTGAATTACTTCCTCTCTCTGGGTAAGCAGGAGAACCAGCTCCAAGGCTGGAAAGGCTTTTTGTTTGTGGTCTTGACTCAAGCAGACCTGTGCCCCAAGTTTCCTGGCTAAAGCAGGGCATTGACTTTTTCTGTGGATGACCATTTCTGCTTGCGGGACTCTCCATTCAAGGATTGCTGGGCTGCATAGCTTCCTGGGTGTTTTGGCCAGGCTTTCTGGTCAGGCAGAACCAAGAGCTACAACTCAGCATTGAATGGAGATGTGAATTAGCTCCCTTGTCTAGATGGAGCATTAGAACTGACCCCAAGTAGCTTTCCAGGTTTTCTGGTCAGTCTTTCTTGAAAGGCGGGGCCACATATCTTTAGTGTCTTTAAAGACATCTTTAGTGTCCAAGTGGTTGATAAATGTAATACTCATACAATACTTTAAAAAACTAATTATTTTACTTCAATTTCTCTCACCAACCCTGATGTCCACAATTTGATCATTGTTATAATGTTGAAACCTCAGACTTTAATGTCTTGTTCTCTGTTCACAGTCTCTTATACTTGTAGTTCTTTTTATTTTGCAATTTTATTTCATAGACTACCTCATTTGGTGCCCCTGTGAATATATGATTTCCAGCCTGAGCTGCCTTTAGCACCAGTTGGTATTCCCTTTTGTTTTGATCATATCCCTCTCCTGTTTCTTCCTGTACTTATTTCACATCTTCATTGCTCTCTTCAAATCTTCAATCCTATCACCTAGTCCTTCAGTTCTTAAGAGATGACATTGCTTTTTCATAGAGAGTTAATAAAGACTGTTTGGGAGAATCTTCCTGAACTCCTTGACTATAAACGAAATCTGTAGTCTCATTGAGAAAGAGTCACTTTCACAAGACCAATCCTTTCACTTCTCTTTTTTTCAATTTTATTTTCTTCTGCTTCCTTAGGGACTATGCTCTGTCAGCTTTATACTCTTTCAGAGAAGCTTATTAAAAGAGCTGTATTCATTAATTACTATTTACTTCCTGTTGTTGTTCAGTTGCCCAGTTTTGTCTGACTCTTTGCAACCTCATGGACTGTAGCACGCCAGGCCTCCCTGTCCTTCACCATCTCCCAAAGTTTGCCCAAGTTCATGTCCGTGGCATTGGTTATTACTTCATCCAGGCTGAAGTAATGGAACTGGATGCCATGATGTTAGTTTTTTTTTTAATATTTAGTTTTAAACCAACTCTTTCACTCTCCTTCTTCACCTTCATCAAGAGGCTCTTTAGTTCTTCTTCGTTTTCTGCCATTGAGTGGTATCTGCATGTCTGAAGTTGTTGATGTTTCTCCTGCCTATCTTGATTCCAGCTTGTAACTCATCCAGCCCAGCATTTCTCATGATGTACTTAGCTTATAGTTAAATAAACATCAGACAGCCCTGTCATAGTCCTTTCTCAGTTTGGAACCAGTTTGTTGTTCCATGTCCGTTTCTGACCATTGCTTCTTGACCAGCATACAGATTTCTCAGGAGACAGATAAGATGGTCTGGTATTCCCATCTCTTTAAGAGCTTTCCACAGTTTGTTATGATCCACATAATCAAAGACTTTAGCACTATCAATGAAACAGAGGTAGATATTTTTCTGGAATTCCCTTGCTTTCTCTGTGATGCAGCGAATGTTGGCAATTTGCTGTCTGGTTCCTCTGCCTTTTCTAAACTCAGCTTGGACATCTGGAAGTTCTTGGTTCTCGTAATGCTGAAGCCTAGCATGCAAGATTTTAAGCATGATGTTACTAACACAGGAGATGAGTGCAAATGTCCAAAGGTTTGAACATTCTTTAGTACTGCTTTAGTATTTACTTCCTACTTCACTGAAATCTGGTTTCCACCTCCAATACTTTAGTGAAACTTCTACTAGTAAAGTCATTAGTGTCTTTTAGAAAGTCTTTTTCTGGTATTTATCACTGTTATCTGTTGCCTCTTTTTCTGAAAACAAGGTGAATTCAACCCAATTTAGTTCAGTAGACATTTTTTGAGAATCTGTTCTGAAGTAGATTCTGGGACTTGAAGAATAAAAAACCTTGCCCTCTATTAGCTGACTGTTTAACTGAAGGATACTGACATGTAAGTAGTCAGAATACCAAGAGCTTTGACTGATACACACACAAGTTATAAGGAAGCAGAGAAAGGTTTAACATGCCCAGGAAAAGTTGTGGAAGCCTTTGCTTATGTGGGCCTTGCATGAGTTTTCTGATAGTTTCTGAGAATTCCTTAGAAACTCATAGGTTTAGAGGTTACTGGCTCCAGACATACCTAAATAAGTAACAAGACTGATGTTAAAGCAAAGAGTTGGAACACAAAGATTTGCTCCTCTTTTTTCTTTAGTGATTGTCCCCGACCTGTCCCTCAGCCCCGACCCCGGGAAGGATGGGGAGAATAAATGATTATTCCCTTGAATTAATTAACTGTTTTGTTATGTGTATTTAGCACTTCAGAAAGCCTGTAAAATTTTTAGTAAAATTCGAGGTGGTAAGATTTACGTGAATGATCTGCCAATGATCCATCGCATCTTGAAGATCTCTATAAGTGACACAGAAATGCGAAAGGCACTGAAGACTATAGATATTGATGGTAAGTTTTTAATGTGTTCATTAATAGTTTAGGGGGTGTACAGTCATGGACATAAGTTATATGTTGTTTTTGGTTCAGTCACTCAGTCATGTCCAACTCTTTGCAACCCCATGGACTGCAGCGCACCAGGCTTCCCTGTCTTTCACCATATCCCCGAGTTTGCTCAAACTCATGTCCATTGAGTCAGTGATGCCATCCAACCATCTCATCCTGTATCATCCCCTTCTTCTCCTGCCTTCAATCTTTCCCAGCCTTAGGGTCTTTTCTAATGAGCCAGCTCTTCGTATCAGGTGGCCAAAGTATTGGAGCTTCAGCATCAGTCTTTCAAGGAATATTCAGGACTGATTTCCTTTAGGATTGACTGGTTTGATCTCTCTGTAGTCCAAGGGACTCTCAAGAGTCTTTTCCAGCACCACAGTTCAAAGGCATAAATTCTTCGGCGTTCAGCCTTCTTCTCAACTCTCACATCCACGCATGACTATTGGAAAAACCATAGTTTTGACTCTAGGGGCCTTTGTCAGCAATGTAATGTCTCTGCTTTTTAATACACTGTCTAGGTTTGCCATGGTCAGGTTAATTACAAATGATAGAAGAGTTAAACTTTAAAATGTTATAAAAAACATCTGTGCACATTTACAATAATGATATTAAAAAATTGGGGCCTCTGATATACATGACTGGATTGATTGATTACTAGGTTGGGTTATGACATGCTGTCATCAACATTTGATATTTTTAGACTTTTAAGTTTTAATAATTGCCTTAGTAAGAAATGGCATGGGATAGGAAAAGTTTCTTAAGGCAAAAAGTGTTTGAGATTAATATATTTGATATATTTAATTATATTAAAATTCATTGCCTGGGTTGGGAAGATCCCCTGGAGTAGGGCATGGCAACTCACTCCAATATTCTTGCTTGGATAATCCCATGGACAGAGGAGCCTCGTAGGCTACATGCAGTCCATTGGGTCGCAAATAGTCGGATATGACTGAAGCAACTTAGCACGCATATTTAAAAAGTGAAAGTGAAAAGACAGGTTACAAACTTGGAGATATTTGCAATTCACACAATTGACAAATGATTAGTTTACAAAATGTGTAAAGAATTCATACAAATCGATAACAAATAATGAAATAGAAAAGAGGACAAAACACATGGACAAGTATTTCACATAAAATACAACACATATAGTCAATAATTATATACAAATAGGTTCAACATCACTCTTGTTCAAGGACATAAAAATAAAACCCTAATAAATTACACTTTAAGTAGCTAGAGAAATTGGACATGACTGGACTATTGAACAACAACAGAAACCTAGAAATATATATATTTTTGCACTCAATGTTTGATACTTGAATCAAAGAAGTAGATAATAGAGAACTCATTACATTTACAGAGCATTCAAAGCTTGTTATTAATTAAGGGAGCCACAGGTCGTAATAGCCATCATCAAAAAGTGCATAAACAATAAATGCTGGATAAGATGTGGAAAAAAGGGAACCCTCCTACACCACTGATGGGAATGTAAATTGGTACAACCACTATGGAGAACAGTATGGAGGTTCCTTAAAAACTAAAAATAGAACTACCATATGACTGCTCTTGTGTATAGACTATGGTATTCTAATGTCAGTTGATTCTAGTCACATTTTTAGTTTGTATTTTTATCTTATTTGCTCAGTGAATCTGCTGATAAATTTGCTAATGGAGTTTTTTTCTTTCTTTTTCTGAATCATTTCTTATAGTTAATGGAATGCTGGATTTTTCAAATTTCCTTAAGGCTGTGAATGATGTCTGTTATTTGGTCTCTCAGGAACCAGGTAAAAAGATTTTATTCAGATTATAGAAGAAAATTATTTTTGATAGTAACTGATTTTAGGGTGGGGTGGTTATACGAATTTATGTTTTTTTCAGAACTTAACTCCTTTTTGCCCTAGTAGTCCAGGTTGAGAGAAGTTAGACATGGGCTGTTCTATAAAAGGCACTAAAAAACCTGGATCACTGCCATGATATCCTAATTTTCTGTCCCCAGTCTCCACTTTTTCCTGTACACAACTACAAGACCAATTTTCTTAAAACACAATTTTTGTCATGTCGTTATCTCAAAAACTTAGCTGCTCTTCTTAGGCCAAACTCTTATGCTTCTGGTCCTCACTTCATAATTTTGCTTGCTGCTCTTCCTTTCTCCATAAATCTTTCCCAGGCAAGAACCCCATGCTCCAGTTCAGTTTAGTCACTTAGTTGTGTCCAACTCTTTGTGACCCCATGGACTTCAGGCTTCCCTGTCCATCATCATCTCCCAGGGCTTACTCAAACTCATGTCCATGGAGTCGATGATACCATCCCACAGTCTCATCCTCTGTTGTCCCCTTCTCCTCCTGCCTTTAATGTTTCCCGTCATCAGGGTCTTTTCTTATGAACCAGCTCTTCACATCAGGTGGCCAAAGTATTGGAATTTCAGCTTCAGCATCAGTCCTTCCAATGAACATCCAGGGCTGATTTCCTTTAGGATGGACTGGTTGGATCTCCTTGCAGTCCAAGGGACTCTCAAGAGTCTTCTCCAACACCACAGTTCAAAAGCATCAATTCTTCAGCACTCAGCTTTCTTCACAGTCCAACTCTCACATCCATACATGACTACTGGAAAAACCATAGCTTTGACTAGATGGACCTTTGTTGGCAAAGTAATGTCTCTGCTTTTGAATATGCTATCTAGGTTGGTCATAGCTTTTCTTCCCAGGAGCAAGCGTCTTTTAATTTCATGGCTGCAGTCACCATCTGCAGTGATTTTGGAGCTCAAGAAAATAGTCTCTCAATGTTTCCATTCTTTCCCCATCTATTTGCCATGCAGTGATGGGACCAGATGCCATGATCTTCGTTTTCTGAATGTTGAGCTTTAAGCCAACTTTTTCACTCTCTTTTTTTACTTTCATCAAGAGGCTCTTTAGTTCTTCTTCACTTTCTGCCATAAGGGTGGTGTTATCTGCATGTCTGAGGTTATTGATATTTTCTGGCAATCTTGATTCCAGCTTGTGGTTCATCCAGCCTGGTATTTCACATGATGTATTCTGCATATAAGTTAAATAAGCAGAGTGACAATATACAGCCTTGACATACTCCTTTCCCGATTTAGAACCAGTCTGTTGTTCCATGTCCAGTTCTAACTGTTGCTTCCTGACCTGCATACAGATTTCTCAGGAGGCAGGTCAGGTGGTCTGGTATCCCCATCTCTTTCAGAATTTTCCACAGTTTATTGTGATCCACACAGTCAAAGGCTTTGGCATAGTCAATGAAGCAGAAGTAGATGTTTTTCTGGAATTCTCTTGCTTCTTTGATGACGCAACAGATGTTGGCAACTTGATCTCTGGTTCCTCTACCTTTTCTCAATCCAGCTTTAACATCTGGAAGTTCATGGTTCACATACTGTGAACCTCCTGGCTTGGAGGATTTTGAGCATTACTTTACTAGCATGTGAGATGAGTGCAATTGTGTGGTAGTTTGAACATTTGGCATTGCCTTTCTTTGGGATTGGAATGAAAACTGACCTTTTCCAGTCCTGTGGCCACTGCTGAGTTTTCCAAATGTGCTGACATATTGTGTGCAACACTTTAACAGCATCATTTTTTAGAATTTGAAATAGCTTAGTTTAGCTGGAATTGCATCACCTCCACTAGTTTTGTTCGTAGTGATGCTTCCTAAGGCCCACTTGACTTCACATTCCAGGATGTCTGGCTCTAGGTGAGTGATCACACCATTGTGATTGTCTGGGTCATGAAGATCTTTTTTGTATAGTTCTGTGCATTCATGCCACCTCTTCCTAATATCTTCTGCTTTTGTTAGGTCCCTACCATTTCTGTCCTTTATTGAGCCTATCTTTGCATGAAATGTTCCCTTGGTATCTGTAATGTTCTTGAAGTGCTCTCTAGTCTTTCCCATTCTATTGTTTTCCTCTATTTCTTTGCATTGATCACTGTGGAAGGCTTTCTATCTCTCCTCGCTATTCTTTGAAACTCTGCATTCAAATGGGTATATCTTTCCTTTTCTCCTTTGCCTTTAGCTTCTATTCTTTTCTCAGTCATTTGTAAGGCCTCCTCAGACAACCATTTTGCCTTTTTTCCCCATGCTCCAGTTAGTCATAAATCTCCATACCTGCCAATTGCATTCTTACTTCATGCCTTAGTTCATTTTTTTCCCTTCTGTTGAAGACTCATATCTGTTTTCTTGTCTACCCTTGACAGTTCTTTTCTGTCAAGGGTAGACTCATGCCTGGAATCTGCATGAGTTTCTACCTCAAGTTTTCAAATACTGAATTGTCTCTGAATAGCTTTTAGCTTGCACTGCATATAAATTGTAAATAAAATAGTTGAAAGGACTATTCATGGTAATGATAGAAATAGTGCTTCCAAAGGTCTGCAATCTCTAGTGTTCATGGTCTAATTTTAGCAGTCCTTTTGTTTTTCCCTTAGTCAAGATCAAGTTTCTGTGCTTATAGAAGATTACATACATTGGGATTATATATATTTATTGTCAGGCAACCTGTATTTTCTTAGAATCAAGGATACATGAATGTGATAGTCAATATTCCCGAGTAAGCAAACAAGAGACAAGAAAAACTCTTCAAATTTTACTAATTGATTAATGTAATAAATGTTATTAAATGCCTACCATGTGAAGCCATGATTAATATAGACATGGTGCTTGTTTTGCTTTTCCTTTTTTAATTCCTTACTTCCTACTTGGCATTTTGATTAACTCCTGTGGCATTGGGATTCTCTTTTATCTCCTTGGTTTTTGACTTACAGCCTTTTCCTGACCATAGATTTATATGTTTGTTTGGACTTCTAGGTACTGCCTACTTGTTGTACCACAGTTAAGAATAGCTTATTTGCTCCCTTATATTCCTTGGTTTTCAATTCCTGGTTTCCTATTTTGACCTTATTTCTGTTTATTGCCACATGTTCTGAGACTAATCAGGAAGTCCCAGGCTTCTTTTTTTCCTTTTAAATAAACACACATAATTCTTGAATGTTATTTTTATAAAATATCCAAGAAATATTTAAGTGTATAAAGATGTGAAAGACACTCTTTAATTCCTCCTATAATTTAATGTTGACCTTAGAATCCATTTTGTATTCAATTATAAATATATATATGTGTATTTTGTAAGATGAGATAAGTTACCAATTTTTAGGCAGAGGGTTGATTGAACCCAGGTCTCCCACATTACAGGTGGATTCTTTACCAGCTGAGCCGCAAGGGAAGCCCTTTGATCTCACAGAAGCTAGTGAAAAGATGAAGCATACAGTTAGGAATCAAGAGACCCTCTAAAAAAGGGAAAAATAGAAATAATTTACTTAAGAGAAAGAGTCATGCTATATACATTGTTTTCTAGTATGATTTTTAAAAAATAAGTAATATATCTTGAAAAGTTTTCCATGTTAATAGATACAGAGGATTCATGTCAATGTGTGGCAAAACCAATACAGTATTGCAAAGTAAAATAAAGTAAAAATAAAAATTAAAAAAATAGATACAGGTCAGCCTTTTATTTTTTTTATTAAAACTTAGAAAAAATTTATTTATTTTAGCCTTTCATTTTCAAATAGCTACATGGTATCTGAAAATGTAGATATACTGTAATTTAATGTTGAATATTTAATTGGTTGATAGTATATTCAAAAGCAGAGACATTACTTTGCTGACTAAGGTCGGTCTAGTCCAGGCTCTGGTTTTTCCTGTGGTCATGTATGGATGTGAGAGTTGGACTGTGAAGAAGGCTGAGCGCTGAAGAATTGATGCTTTTAAACTGTGGTGTTGGAGAAGACTCTTGAGAGTCTCTTGGACTGCAAGGAGATCCAACCAGTCCATTCTGAAGGAGATCAGCGCTGGGATTTCTTTGGAAGGAATGATGGTAAAGCTGTAACTCCGGTACTTTGGCCACCTGATGCGAAGAGTTGATTCATTGGAAAAGACTCTGATGCTGGGAGGGATTGGGGCTAGGAGGAGAAGAGGACGACCCAGGATGAGATGGCTGGATGGCATCACTGACTCAATGGACCCGAGTCTGAGTGAACTCCAGGAGTTGGTGATGGACAGGGAGGCCTGGCGTGCTGCGATTCATGGGGTCGCAAAGAGTCGGACACAACTGAGCGACTGAACTGAACTGAACTGAACTGAATTACCTTACTGTTGTAAACAATTCCACAATGATTGTAACTTTTCTTATATTTTTATATTACATATTTATTTGATATTATATTTACATTTATATGTGTGCATGTGTCTTTATCATACCTTTATAAGGAAAAATGAGTTATAAATTATTAGGTAGAGGAGAGCCAGTGTGTACATTGGGACATGCCTTTAATACCTAGCCAGATAGTTTCTCAACTCTGCCTTAGCCTTCACTTCCTTCCTGTGTATCTCCTCAAGATAAGCTAGTGGTAAGAGTTTGTTGTTGTTCAGTTGCTCAGTCATTTCTGACTTTTTTCTATTCTATGGACTATAGCACACCAGGCTTCCCTGTCCTTCACTATCTCCTGGAGTTTGCTCAAACTCATGTTCATTGAGTCAATGTTGCCATTCAACTATCTCATCCTCTGTCATCCCCTTCTCCTCCTGCCCTCAGCCTTTCCCAGCATTACGGTCTTTTCCAGTAGGTCAGCTCTTTGCATCAGATGGCCAAAGTACTGGAGCTTCAGCTTCAACATCAGTCCTTCCAGTGAATGTGCTAAGTGCTAAGTCACTTCAGTCGTGTCTGACTCTTTGTGACCCCATGGACTGTAGTCCACCAGGCTCCTCTGTCCATGGGATTCTCCAAGCAAGAACACTGGAGTCGGTTGCCATGCCCTTCTCCACTTCCAGTGGATATTAAGGATTTATTTCCTTTAGGATTGACTGGTTTGATCTCCTTGCTACTCAAGGGACTCTCAAGAGCCTTTTTCAGCATCAGAGTTCAAAAGCATCAATTCTTCAGTGCTCAGCCTTCTTTCTGGTCCAACTCTCACATCCATGCATGACTATTAGAAAAACCATAGCTTTAACTAGGTAGACCTTTGTTGGCAAAGTGTCTAGGTTTATTCTGTCTAGGTTTGTCACAGTTTTTCTTCCAAGGAACAAGCATCTTTTAATTTCATGGCTGCACTCACTGTCTGCAGTGATTTTGGAGCCCAAGAAAATAAAGTCTGTCACTGTTTCCATTGTTTCCCCATCTATTTCCCATGAAATGATGGGACTGGATGCCATGATCTTCATTTTTCAAATGCTGGGTTTTAAGTCAGATTTTTCACTCTCCTCTTATACCTTCATCAAGAGGCTCTTTAGTTCCTCTTCAGTTCTGCTGTTAAGGTGGTATCATCTGCATATCTGAGGTTATTGATATTTCTCCTGGAAGTCTTGATTCCGGCTTGTGCTTCATCCAGCCCAGCATTTTGCATGATTTACTCTGCATATAAGTTAAGTAAGCAAGGTGATAATATACAGCCTTGATGTACTTCTTTCCCAATTTTGAACCAGTCTGTTTTTCCATGTCTAGTTCGAACTGTTGCTTCATGACCTGCATACAGTTTTCTCAGGAGAGTTTAGGACTTTCTCAAGTCTTTCCTGAGTATCTGTACAGCCCGACCCTTGTGTGTAGCCATCTAGATTTCTAGGAGTATGTGGGAGATTTTCAAAGCCACCTATGGAAATCTCATTTCCCAGATTTTCCTCTTAAGTTTGTTTGTTAGCCTATTGTTTGCTCCGTTTCCATTACTACTGGCAGTTGTGATGGTAAACAGTTATCTCTGTTTTTGGTGAATTCTCCCAGGGAAAAGTCTGTTTGCACTGGGGAAGCTTTGACTCAGTTTATATATGAACAGATTTGCAAGTAGGGTCTTCCAGAGACAGGTCTAATAATAGCAGTTCTCAGGGAATGGCACTTTGAAGAAGTTCCAACCTCTTTTTTCTCCACTGGATTTTTGGTTGTTGGTTTTCATTGCAGTTTTCAACTCTTGGTTTTCAAGGTTCCTGGTAGCCCCTGGGAAGGGAAGGTGGGAATACAGCAAGTTAAAATGCCACAAAGCTCAGTGTTCTTAAGGAGCGTTAGACATTTTTTTCTTTTTTGAAAAAAATTCCTTGGGTTGTTGTAAGCCTTTGGTTGATTTCCAGAGTGTTGAAAAAGTTAACTTTGACACTTTTGCCAGTGTTCTCATTGTTTTATAGCATAGAGGATTCTCAGAAGTCCTTCCTCTGCTATTTTTTTTGTTGAAGGATAATTATTTTACAGAATTTTTTTGTTTTCTGTCAGACCTCAACATGAATCAGCCATCAGTTCAGTTCAGTTCAGTGCAGTCGCTCAGTCATGTCCGACTCTTTGTGACCCCGTGAATCGCAGCACGCCAGGCCTCCCTGTCTATCACCAACTCCCAGAGTTCACTCAGACTCTCATCCATCGAGTCAGTGATGCCATCCAGCCATCTCATCCTCTGTTGTCCCCTTCTCCTCCTGCCCCCAATCCCTCCCAGCATCAGAGTCTTTTCCAATGAGTCAACTCTTCGCATCAGGTGGCCAAAGTACTGGAGTTACAGCTTTAGCATCATTCCTTCCAAAGAAACCCCAGGGTTGATCTCCTTCAGAATGGACTGGTTGGACCTCCTTGCAGTCCAAGGGACTCTCAAGAGTCTTCTCCAACCCCACAGTTCAAAAGCATCAATTCTTCAGCGCTCAGCCTTCTTCACAGTCCAACTCTCACAACCATACCTGACTACTGGAATCAGCCATAGGTATACATATATCCCCACCCTTTTGAAACTTCTCCTATCTCCCTCCCCATCCTACCCCTCTAGGTTGATACAGAGCCCCTGTTTGAGTTTCCTGAGCCATACAGCAAATTCCTGTTGGCTATTTTACATATGCTAATATGTTTCCATGTTACTCTTTGCATACATCTCACCCTCTCCTCCCCTCTTCCCATGTCCATAAGTCTGTTCTCTATGTCTGTTTCTCTGTTGTTGCCCTGTAAACAAATTCTTCAGTACCATTTTCCTAGATTCCATATATATACATCAGAATGTGGTATTTATCTTTCTCTTTCTGACTCACTTCACCCTGTATAATAGGTTCTAGATTCATCCACCTTGTTAGAACTGACTCAAATGCATTCCTTTTTATGGCTGAGTAATATTTCATTGTGTATATATATATCACAACTTTTTAATCCATTCATCTGTCAGTGGATATCTAGGTTGCTTCCATGTTCTAGCTGTTGTAATAGTGCTGCAGTGAACAATGGGATACATGTCTTTCAGTTTTGGTTTCCTCCGGGTGTATGTCTAGGAGTGGGATTTCTGGGTCATATGGTGGCTTTATTCCTAGTTTTTTAAGGAATCTCCATACTGTCTTCCATAGTGGCTGTATCAATTTACATTCCCACCAGCAGTGCAAGAGTGATCCCTTTTCTCCACACCCTCTCCAGCATTTATTGTTTGTAGACTTTTTGATGAGGGCCATTCTGACCTGTGTGAGGTGATATCTCATTGTAGTTTTGATTTGCATTTCTCAAATAATGAACAATATTGAGTATCTTTTTATGTGTTTGTTAGCCATCTGTATGTCTTCTTTGGAGAAATGTCTATTTAGGTCTTTTCTCCACTTTTTGATTGGGTTGTTTGTTTTTCTGGTATTGAATTGTATGAGCTGCTTGTATATTTTGGAAATTAATCTTTTGTCAGTTGTTTCATTTGCTATTATTTTCTCCCATTCTGAGGGTTGTCTTTTCACCTTGCTTATTGTTTCCTTTGCTGTGCAAACGCTTTTAAGTTTAATCAGGTCCCGCTTATTTACTTTTGCTTTTATTTCCGTTACTCTAGGAGGTTGGTTGTAGAGGATCTTGCTTTGACTTATGTCATCAAGTATTCTGCCTTTGTTTTCCACTGAGAGCTTTATAGTTTCTGGTCTTACATTTAGGTATTTAATCCATTTTGAGTTTATCTTTGTGTTTGGTGTTAGGAAGTGTTTTAATTTCATTCTTTTACATGTAATCTGTCCAGTTTTCCCAGCACCGTTTATTGAAGAGGCTATCCTTGCCCTATTGTATATTCTTGCCTCCTTTGTCAAAAATAACGTACCCATAGGTGCATGGGTTTATATCTGGGCTTTCTATCTTATTCCATTGGTCTATATTTCTGTTTTTGTGCCGATACCATACTGTCTTGATGACTGTAGCTTTGTAGCATAATCTGAAGTCAGGAAGGTTGATTCCTCCAGCTCTATTCTTCTTTCTCAAGACTGCTTTGGCTATTCAGGGTCTTTTGTGTTTCCATATGAATTGTCAAAATTTTTATTCTAGTTTTGTGAAAAATGCCATTGGTAATTTGATAGAGATTGCATTAAATCTGTAGATTGTGTTTGCATTAAATCTTTAGATTGTGTTTGGTAGTATAGTCATTAGGAGAAGGCAATGGCACCCCACTCCAGTACTCTTGCCTGGAAAATCCCATGGACGGAGGAGCCTGGTAGGCTGCAGTCCATGGGGTCGCGAAGAGTCGGACACGACTGTAACGACTTCACTTTCACCTTTCACTTTCATTCACTGGAGAAGGAAATGGCAACCCACTCCAGTGTTCTTGCCTGGAGAATCCCAGGGATGGGGGAGCCTGGTGGGCTGCCGTCTCTGGGGTTGCACAGAGTCGGACACGACTGAAGTGACTTAGCAGCAGCAGTATAGTCATTTTCACAATATTGACTCTTCCTACCCAGGAAAATGGAATATCTCTCCATCTGTTTATGTCATCTTTGATTTCTTTCATTATTGTCTTATAATTTCCTGTGTACTGTTCTTTTGTCTCCTTAGGTAGGTTTATTCCTAGATATTAAATTCTTTTTGTTGCAATGGTGAATAGGACTGATTCCTTAATTTCTCTTTCTGATTTTTCATTGTTAGTGTATAGAAATGCAAGTGATTTCTGTGTATTGATTTTGTATCCTGCAACTTTGCTAAATTCACTGATTAGTAATTTTCTGATAATATCTTTAGGGTTTTCTATGTACAGTATCATGTCATCTGCAAACAGTGAGAGCTTTACTTCTTTTCCAATCTGGATTCCTTTTATTTCTTTATCTTCTCTGATTGCTGTAGCTAGGAATTCCAGAACTATGTTGAATGATAGTGGCAGAAGTGAACACCCCTGTCTTGTTCCTGATCTTAGGGGGAATGCTTTCAGTTTTTCACCATTAAGAATAATGTTTGCTGTAGGCTTATCATATATGACCTTTACTATGTTGAGGTAGGTTCCTTCTATGCCCATTTTTTGAAGAGTTGTAATCATAAATGGGTGCTGAATTTTGTCAAAGGCTTTTTCTGCACCTGTTGAGATTATCATACATAGTTTTTGTCTTTCACTTTGTTAATATGTTGTATCACATTGATTGATTTGCATATACTGAAGAATCTTTGCATCCCTAGAAGAAACCCAATTTGATGATGGTGTATGAGTTTTATGATGTGTTACTGAATTCTATTTGCTAGAATTTTGTTGAGGATTTTTGCATCTATGTTCATCAGTGATATTGGCCTGTAGTTTTCTTTCCTGTGTGTTGTCTTTGTCTGGTTTTGGTATCAGGGTGATGGTAGCCTCGTAGAATGAGTTTGGAAGTGTTCCTTCCTCTGCAATTTTTTGAAAGAATTTTAGAAGGATAGGCATTAGCTCTTCTCTAAATGTTTGATAGAATTCTCCTGTGAAGCCATCTGGTCCTGGGCTTTTGTGTTTCGGGAGATTTTTGATCCCAGCTTCAATTTCAGTGCTTGTAATTGGGTTGTTCATAATTTCTATTTCTTCCTGGTTCAGTCTTGGAAGATTGAACTTTTCTAATAACCTGTCCATTTTTCCAGGTTATCTATTTTATTGTATATGGTTGTTCATAATAGTCTCATAATCATTTTTATTTCTGCATTGGCTGTTGTAACTTCTCCTTTTTCATTTCTAATTTTGTTGATTTGATTCTTCTTTCTTTCTTTCTTTCGTGATGAGTCTGACTAAATGTTTGTCAGTTTTGTTTATCTTCTCAAAGAACCAGCTTTTAGTTTTATTAATCTGTACTATTGTTTCTTTCATTTCTTTTTCATTTGTTTCTGCTTGGATCATTATGATTTCTTTTCTTCTACTAATTATGTTTTCTTTTTTGTCCTTCTTTTTCCAGTTGTTTTAGGTGTAATGTTAGGTTGTCTGTTCGGTGTTTTTCTTATTTCTCGAGGTAGGATTGTGTTGCTATAAACTTCCCTCAAATAGAACTGCTTTTGCTGAATCCCATAGGTTTTGAGTTGTGTTTTCATTGTCATTTGTTTCTAGAAATTTTTGATTTCCCTTTTGATTTCTTCAGTAAACTGGTTATTTAGAAATGTGTTGTTTAATCTCCATGTGTTTGTGTTTCTTATACTTTTTTTTCTTGTTATTAATATCCAGTCTCATAGCATTGTGGTCAGAGAAGATGCTTGATAGAATTTCAGTTTTCTTAAATTTACTGAGGTTTGATTTATGACTCACGATGTGGTCTATCCTGGAGAATGTTCCATGTGCATTTGAGAAGAAAGTGTATTCTTCTGCATTTGGATGGAATGTCTTGAAGATATCAATGAGCTCCGTCTCATCTAATGTATCATTTAAGACTTGTGTTTCCTTATTAATTTACTGTTTTGATGATCTGTCCATTGGTGTGAGTGAGGTGTTTAAGTCTCCTACTATTATTGTGTTACTGTCAGTTTCTCCTTTTATGTCTGTTAGTGTTTGTCTTATGTATTGAGGTGCTTCTATGTTGGGTGCATAGATATTTACAATTGTTATGTCTTCCTCCTGGATTGATCCCTTGATCATTATGTAGTGTCCTTCCTTATCTCTTGTAATCTTCTTTATTTTAAGGTGTATTTTTTTCTGATAGGAGGATTGCTACTCCACCTTTCTTTTGCTTCTCATTTGCGTGGAATATATTTTTCCATCCTCTCACTTTCAGTCTATATGTGTCTTTAGGTCTGAAGTGGGTTTCTTGCAGACAGCATAGATATAGGACTTGTTTTTGTATACTTTCAGCCAGTCTGTGTCTTTTGGTTGGAGCATTTAATCCATTTACATTTAAAGTAATTATTGATATATATGTTCCTATTGCTATTTTCTTAATTATTTGAAATTGATTTTGTAGATCTTTTTTTTCCCCCCGTTGTATTTCTTGACTATATAAGTCCCTTTAACCGTTGTTGTAAAGCCAGTTTGGTGGTACTGAATTCTCTAAACTTTTGCTTGTCTGAAAAGCTTTTTATTTCTCCATTAATTTTGAATGAGATCCTTGCTGGGTACAGTAATCTTGGTTGTAGATTTTTCCCTTTCAGTACTTTAATATATCCTGCCATTCCCTTCTGGCCTGCAGAGTTTCTGCTGAAAGATCAGCTGTTAAGTGTATGGGGTTTCCCTTGTGTGTTACTTGTTGCTACTCCCTTGCTGCTTTTAATATTCTTTCTTTGTGTTTATTTTTTGTTAGTTTGATTAGTATGTGTCTTGGTGTGTTTTTCCTTCGGTTTATTCTGTATGGGACTCTTTGTGCCTCTTGGACTTCACTGACTATTTCCTTTTCCATGTTGGATAAGTTTGCAACTATAATATCATCAAAAATTTTCTCATACCCTTTTTTTTTCTCTTCTTCTGGGACCTCTATAATTTGAATGTTGGTGCATTTGATATGGTCCCAGAGGTCTCTGAGACTGTACTTGGCTCTTTTCATGCTTTTACTTTATTCTGCTCTTCAGAAGTTATTTCCACCATTTTATCTTCCAGCTCACTGATTTGTTCTGCTTCAGATATTCTATTGATTCCTTTCAGAGTATTTTTAATTTCAGTAATTGTGTTGTTTGTCTCTATATGTTTATTGTTTAATTCTTCTAGATCTTTGTTAATTGATTCTTGCAATTTCTCCATTTTGTTTTCAAGGTTTTTGAACATCTTTACTATCATTATTCAGGTAGTTTGCCTATTTCCTCCTCATTTACTTGGACTTCAGTGCTTCTAGTTTGTTCTTTTATTTGTTCCATATTTCTCTGCCTTTTCATTATTATTATTTTTTTTTTTAGGGTATTGTGTTTGAGGTCTCCTTTCTCAGGCTTCAAGGGAAGTTGAATTTTTTCCTTGAAGAAGTTTGAATTCTTTCTTCCTTTTGGTTTCTGCACTCCTAAGATTGGTCCTGTGGTTTGTGTGAGCTTGTATAGGGTGAGATTTATGCTGAGTTTTTGTTTGTTTGTTTTTCCTCTGATGGGCAAGGCTAAGTGAGGTGGTAATCCTGTCTGCTGGTGATTGGGTTTGTATTTTTGTTTAGATGAGGTGTCCTGCACAGGGTGCTGCTGGTGGTTGGGTGATGCCAGGTCTTGTATTCCAGTGGTTTCTTTTGTGTGAGTTCTCACTCTTTGATACTCCCTAGGGTTAGTTCTCAGGTAGTCTAGGTCTTGGAGTCAGTGCTCCTACTCAGAAGGCCCAGGGCTTGACCTGTGGTCAGGAATGAAGATTTCACAAGTGGTTTGTTATGGCATTAGGTGAGATTAAAGCAAATATCCAAAACAAGAAACCAAAGATGAACCCCAGACAAATATCAGTTACAAAATCAGGCAAATAATAACTAAAATAATGGAATATACACATATACATATACACCCATAAGAAAAGTGAAAATAGTCCAACAAAATTAAAGTACAGTAGACTGAGCTGGTGAACAAAGGAAATAAAAAATTATATTTACCAGTTAACAAAACTAACTTAAGTACAAATTGGAAAACAAAACTAAAACAAGGTGCCAAGTGGAGAATAAAGCAATGAAAACAAAATGGACAAATATGTTGGGAGAAAAGGAAAGAAATAAAAGAAAGAAATAATAGATATACAAAGTTAAATAGAGGTAGATGAAGATTTATGTACATTAAAGATTAACTGCAAGGGGAAAAACAGTAGGAATGGCAAACAAAGAAGTAAATGTAGAAAAATATAATAGGTTTTTAAAAAATTAAAATTAAAAAGAAAAGGAAAAAAACAGAAGAAAAAAAAGGAAAACGCCACAAAACTGCAAAAGCCCAATGTAGAAGCAGAAGTTTATAACAACAATAGAAAGTGTGACTGAAAATACACATATACATATATACCCATAAGCAAAATCAAAACAGTCCAACAAAACTAAAGTACAATAGATTGACCTGGCAAACAAAGGAAAACAAAAATTATATCTATCAGAACAAAACTAATTAAAGCACAAACTGGAAAACAAAACTAAAACAAGGTGCCAATTGGGGAATAAAGCAATGAAATGAAACTAACAAATATGTTGAGAGGGAAGGAGAGAAAGAAAAGAAAGAATAGATATGCAAAGTTAAATAGAGGTAGATGAAGATTTATATACGTTAAAGATTAACTGCAAGGGGAAAAAACAGTAGGAAAAGCAAACAAAGGAATATATGTAGAAAAAATAATAATTGGTTAAAAAAATTAAAAATTAAAATTAAAAAAGAGAAAACAAAAAAAAGGAGGAAAACTACACAGAACTGCAAAAGCCCCGTGTAGAGGCAGAGGTTTATGACAACAATAAAAAATGAGACTGAGGAAAAAAAAGCTCAAAAGCTTAATTGGATTTCTTAGTGCCAATAAAGCCAACAACTACAACAGAGGAAGGAAAAAAGGAAAAAAAAAAAAAAAAGGCCACAAGTATCTACAGAAAAAGTAAAAATAAAAATAATAAATGTTTTTCTTGAGCCACTGCTGTCAAGAGTCCTTTCCCTCGCTGGGAGTCAGAGTCTACCTTACCTCCCTAGGATGCCCTCCAACATTGCTGATCTCTGGACCTGCAGTGGGGGCCCCTCAGATTCTCCTATGGTCCTTGTCCTGTGTGTTCTTGCCTCCAATGTCCACAGCTATCAGAACTAGTGCATTTTTTTTTTAATGGGAGCTCTCAGTGCTCTTTTATATATTCCATTGACACAGAGTCTGCTTAGTTGATCTTGTAGAGTTAATCTGCAGCTTGTACAGATGTTGGGAAGGTTTGGGGTCTTATTCCTTTAGCCACACTGCCCCTGGGTTTCAATTGTGCTTTTATTTCCACCTCTACATGTTGGTCATCTACTGGGGTTTAGCTGCTGAGGCTACGCTGGAGGGCTTGGCTTTCCCCCCATGAGGGCCAGGTGTGGAGGTGGTGCAACTGCTTGGGTCACAGGAATTCTGGCAGCACTAGGTACTCAGGGGGGTTGGTGGCTAGGGCAGCAGGAAATATAGTGCTCTAGAAGGGTATGGCAACCAGTATTGGCCAATATGCTGCAGTATTCTTGCCTGGAGAACCCTCTCTCTGATAGAGAAACCTGACAGGCCACAGTCTACAGGGTCGCAAATAGTCAGACATGACCGAAGCGACCCTGTGTGCAATAGATGCAAGACTGTTTTCTTGCCCATGGTAGTTCTGCCCCAGTGAGACTTGAGTGTGAAGGTGGCGCAGCTGCTTGGCTTGCCGGGACCCTGGCAGCACCAAGTGTGCAGGGACACAGACTGCCTCTGCCGCAGGAGTTACGGCCCTATCAGAGTCTTCTTTTTCCAAGCCTCTTGTAGCTGGCAATCAGAAGGCCTTTTTGGCCAGTCTTTCTCTGTAGCTCCGCCTGTTCAGGCACTTAGAGAGCTCCCTTGCCTGGGGTCCTTCTCTGTTGTTTGGCGTGTCAGGCAAATAGAGGTGCCCCCCTGCCTGGGGTCCTGCTCTGTAGATAAGTGCGTCAGGCACTTAACGGGGCACCCTGGATGGGGTCCTACTCTGTAGTTCAGTGCATCAGGCATTTGATGGGTCAGCCTCTCTATTGTTCAGCTGCCAATGCTGGCCTGTGGGGAGAGAGAGGCTATGGTGATGGCTCCACCCCCTACATATGACTCAGCAGTACCGCGTTGCTTCCATGGATGCCTCGCTTTCCTTCACTGGCATTTCCCACCACGATCTCCCTCACATCCCCTCAATCTATCTCTCTGAAGTCAATAGCAGCCCTCGCCCTGGGATTGCTCCACAATCCCTAAACTCCAGCTCCCAGCTGCTGTGCCTTCCAGGAGACCAGCGTTCCTGCCTGAGGTGTGTATGGCTGTGGCAAGGACCGTCTGATTCTCATTCCAATTAGGCTGCCACCAATCAGCTGTTTCACTCTCAGCCTTAAATGTTTCTTGTCTGACTCAGACAGTTGCCCCATTGTGGGGATCAGACCCCTGCTTCAGTTCCCCCACCTGCTGAAGGCAGGTCCAGTCCTGCTAACACTCCTGTTTTTCTCCCTAGATCCTTCGTCCTATCGAGTTTTGCATGGTTCTATATATTCTTTTCCACTGGTCGGGTACTCCTGTCCTCAGCTGGAGTTCTGCATGCACTTCTGTGTCTGAAGGTGTATTCCTGATGTATCCTTGGAGAGAGGTGTACTCCATGGTCCACCTACTCCTCTGCCATCTTGTTCTCTTTCCTCTGCTGTTTTTGCTTACTTGACTAATAACTACTAGTTGAATGAATAGTGCTCAGTTCTTCCTCTTCTACTGTGCTTATCTAAGGACTTGTAGATCATTATGTTTACTATACTCTGAATTCCAAGGAAATCTAGTCTGACTACAAAGTGATTTGCTCTCTGGAATTATTTGAATTGTGTTTCCTTATCAACGTAAATTATAGGATATAGTGATCTAAGTTACATTTAAATATCTTAAATGTAGCATTTAGATACAGATAACTGTTTAGGATCAATGCAAGGAAAAAGAGGAAAACAACAGAATGGAAAAGACTAGAGATCTCTTCAAGAAAATTAGAGATACCAAGGGAACATTTCATGCAAAGATGGGCTCAATAAATGACAGAAATGGTATGGACCTAACAGAAGCAGAAGATATTAAGAAGAGATGGCAAGAATACACAGAAGAACTGTACAAAAAAGATCTTCACAACTCAGATAATCGCAATGGTGCAATCACTCATGTAGAGCCAGACATCCTGGAATATGAAGTCAAGTGGGCCTTAGGAAGCACCACTACAAACAAAGCTAGTGGAGGTGATGGAATTCCAGTTGAGCTCTTTCAAATCCTGAAAGATGATGCTGTGAAAGTGCTGCATTCAATATGCCAGCAAATTTGGAAAACTCAGCAGTGGCCACAGGACTGGAAAAGGTCAGTTTTCATTCCAATCCCAAAGAAAGGCAATGCCAAAGAATCCTCCACCTACCGCACAATTGCATTCATCTCACATGCTAGTAAAGTAATGCTCAAAATTGTCCAAGCCAGGCTTCAGCAATATGTGAACCGTGAACTCCCTGATGTTCAAGCTAGTTTTAGAAAAGGCAGAGGAACCAGAGGTCAAATTGCCAACATCTCTGGATCATCGAAAAAGCAAGAGAGTTCCAGAAGACCATCTACTTCTGCTTTATTGACTATGCCAAAGCCTTTGACTGTGTGTATCACAATCAACTGTGGAGGATTTTGAAAGAGATGGGAATACTAGGCCACCTGACCTGCCTCTTGAGAAATCTGTATGCAGGTCAGGAAGCAACAGTTAGAATTGGACATGGAACAACAGACTGGTTCCAAATAGGAAAAGGAGTCCGTCAAGGCTGTATATTGTCACCCTGCTTATTTAACTTCTATGCAGAGTACATCATGAGAAACCCTGGGCTGGAAGAAGCACAAGCTGGAATCAAGATTGCCGGGAGAAATATCAATAACCTCAGATACGCAGATGACAACACCCTTATGGCAGAAAGTGAAGAGGAACTAAAAAGGCTCCTGATGAAAGTGAAAGAGGAGAGTGAAAAAGTTGGCTTAAAGCTCAACATTCAGAAAACGAAGATCATGGCATCTGGTCCCATCACTTCATGGGAAATAGATGGGGAAACAGTGGAAACAGTGTCAGACTTTATTTTTCTGGGCTCCAAAATCACTGCAGATGGTGATTGCAGCCATGAAATTAAAAAACGCTTACTCCTTGGAAGGAAAGTTATGACCAACCTAGATAGCACATTGAAAAGCAGAGACATTACTTTGCCAACAAAGGTCCGTCTAGTCAAGGCTATGGTTTTTCTAGTGGTCATGTATGGATGTGAGAGTTGGACTGTGAAGAAAGCTGAGCACCGAAGAATTGATGGTTTTGAACTGTGGTGTTGGAGAAGACTCTTGAGAGTCCCTTGGACTGCAAGGAGATCCACCCTAAAGGAGATCAGTCCTGGGTGTTCATTGGAAGGACTGATGTTGAAGCTGAAACTCCAATACTTTGGCCACCTCATGCAAAGAGTTGACTCATTGGAAAAGACCCTGATGCTGGGAGGGATTCAGGGCAGGATGAGAAGGGGATGACAGAAGATGAGATGGCTGGATGGCATCACCAACTCGATGCACAGGAATTTGGGTGAACTCCGGGAGTTGGTGATGAACAGGGAGGCCTGGCATGCTGCAATTCATGGGATCACAAAGAGTCAGACACGACTGAGGGACTGAACTGAACTTAACTGTTTAGGTTTTAAGGAAGCCTTCTTTTGGGGGAAGATTCTCTTCATTATTATATTTACTTTCTTTTAACCATGTTCTTCCCAGTTCACTTTTGATATCAAGGACAGTTAAGAGATTTCTATGGATAAATAAACATTTTAATAGTGATTTAACCATTGTCAAATTCTGTGTAGTATATTAAAAATCTGAAGAAAAATTCTGTGTTTACACCATTCTTCTCTCTTTTACAGTATCTTTCCTAAATTACGCTTTAAAGTAATTAATAACTGCCCCCAATTTTGGATTAAGGTGTCTTGCTATTGTAGATTATACCACTGTTAAAAAATTGTTATAGCTAAAAGTTTTAACTAAGAGGTGAGTATAGTATAATGATTAAGAGCAAACATTTTGTATTAGAATTCTGGCTTTTCCATATACTTAAAGTACAATCAAAAGGGACTTTCTGAGCCTTAGGTTCCTTATCTGTAATGTAGGGATAATGAAAAATTTTATTTATAGGCCGATTGTGATAATGGAATTATATAACCCATAAATTTTTAGCACAGTTCCTGGCACATAGACAGCATTCAGTAAAAACTGATTATTATTGATAATATTATTTTAGCAGTATAATAGTATAATAGCAAACATTACATTTTATACTAAGAATATGGCTAGAATTGGGCAAATGCCTACTTGCAGGTAAATTTTTAGAAATCCTTAAATTTATTTTTCCCAGATCACAATCTCCTCTTCCAGGGAGAGATGTTGATTGTCATCGTACAGTAATACCTTTGTTTATTGTACTTTTGCAGCATTTCAGAATGCCTTGAAGATTTTTCACAGGATAAAAGGTGGTCGAGTTCCAGCTTCTGAAGTGGATAAAGTGTTGGATAGCATGGATATCTTGGTAGTCCCTGAAACTTTGCAGGAAGTGATAAAATATGCTAATATCAACAGTGAGTTATTTGAATCAATGTATACATATTTCTTTCTTGGCTACCAATTTTCCTGATTCATCCTTTACTTCTCCTTTTCCTACTTGATTCTTGCCCTTTGCCATGACACTGCTTGCTGGTGTCTATGATAAAAGATGGTCTAGAAAAATTAAGTGAGAAATTTCTAATTGTTACATTTTGGTATGTTTGGCAAAAATATGAGAAAAATGGATTTTTTTCTTTTCATTGTTATCTCTCTTTTCAAATAGTCATTTCTCTTCTTTGTAGAGAGGTAGTTTCTGTGGTATCAAGAGCACTGACTCCACAAGTTAGGAGACCTAAATTTCTTAAATTTCCAACTTTGTTTTGTAGCTTTGATTACAAAATCTTCCTGTGCTGTATAATTACATTCTCTTTAAACAGTATATTTAGCATATATTTTATATTAGGTGTTTACATGTGACCAAGAGATGTCCTATAATAATGGATTGATTAGTGATTGATTATTTATCCATTCATTTAATGAGTCAGATAGTCATTTAATATCTACTGTGCCTGAAACTGGTAGATGATAGATACACAGATGAATAAAACATATTTATTGTTCTGAAGGAGCTCACATTCTGATGTAGAAAAAGGCAAATAAACTGAAAATTATGATAATATATGTAGCAAATACTATTATAGAGTGTATATATGCATATTGGAAGCACTAGAGAAAGATTATTAGAGGAGGTGACATATGAGCTAAATGTTGAAGGATTTGTAGGAGTTAGTTGCAGATAGTGGTAGAGGGTGAAACTTTGTAGACTAAGGGAGCAGTTTGTGTAAATGTGGCAGGAATATAATCAGACATAGCATCCTTTCTGGTGGGATTCTACTGGATTTTGTCATTTGGTAGTAGTGGCTTTATAGTGGGCCTTTGGTTGGTGAAGTGTAGGCTGGAGGTAGAAGCAGGCTGCATGCAGTTTCAATAGGTAGTCATTTATGGTGGGCTCTTAGGTAATAGACATGAGTGGAGAGATATATGTATTGGAGCATGAAGATGTATATAAATAGGAATTTTAAAGACTAATCTCAAGTCATATTATTAAATAGCCTGCAGGGCATGCTCTACCAGAAGCAACAGAAATCATATGTGAAACGACTGCAGCGCCTTGCTTTTTGGCTTATGAAATTCTAGTCTGGGCTTCTAGGTCACCCTCTTTATTTGGAGACATGGATTAGACAAATAATATTAATTTCATCGGATTATTGTAGGATGTAGATATAAAAATTTATCACTGTTTGGCACCTAGAACAGGCTCAAGAAATGTGAAGCAGAAACCTAAGAATCATCCTTGACAGCTATGTTTTCTGTTTTCCTTGTGAAATTATTACAAAGTACTACTATTTTAAAATCCTACATATCTCTTAAATCTTTCTGTTTTCCAGCATTACTACATTTTTCTTTAGGACAATTGGAGGTCTACCCATATTCTAACAAGTCTACCCATATCTGGACTTCCCTGATAGCTCAGTTGGTAAAGAAGCTGCCTGCAATGCAGGAGACTCTGGTTCAATTCCTGGGTCTGGAAGATCCCCTGGAGAAGGGACAGGCTATCCACTCCAGTATTCTTGGCCTTCCCTTGTGGTTCAGCTGGTAAAGAATCTGCCTGCAATATGAGAGACCTGGGAGACCTTGATCCCTAGGCTGGGACTCTGTCCTGCCTACTCCAGTATTCTGGCCTGGAGAATTCCATGGAGTCACAAAGAGTTGGACACGACTGAGCAACTTTCACTTTTCACTGTCATGCATATCTAGTCTTAATCTCCCTTTACACTGTAGCCAGAAAGATCTTTTCCAAAGAAACATCTGGTCATGTTACCTTCTTTGTATAAAATCTAATAATACTTCTTTAATGTACAAGACTTTGCAAAGTCTGGCCTTTACCTGGATCTTAGCTTTATCTCAGACCACATTCTTCTTACTGTCTGTGCCTTTTTAGAGTTTCAATCTTATACTGCTTTCCTCCTGCCACAGCCATTACACATATTCTGTTCTTTTCCTGGAATATTCCTCTCCTCCTAGTTATTCCTGCTTATATTTGAAAAGTAAAAGTGAAAGTCAGTCATGCCTGACTCTTTGTGACCCTATGGACTATACAGTCCATGGAATTCTCCAGCCCAGAATACTGGAGTGGGTAGCCTTTCCCTTCACCAGGGGATCTACCCAATCCAGGGATTGAACCCAGGTCTCCTGCATTGCAGGCCAATTCTTTACCAGCTGAGCCACAAGGGAAGGCCAAGAATACTGGAATGGGTAGCCTATCCCTTCTCCAGTGGATCTTCCTGACCCAGGAATCAAACTGTGGGCTCCTGCATTGCAGGCAGATTCTTTACCAACTGAGCTATCAGGGAGTTATTTATTTATTTTTTAAAAAATTTTATTTATTTTTAATTGAAGGATAATTGCTTTATAATATTGTGTTGGTTCTTGCCATACATCAACATGAATCAGCCATAAGTGTATATATGTCTACTCCCAGTGAGCCTCCCTCCCATTCCACCCCACCACTCTAGGTTGTCACAGAGTACAGGTTTGAGCTCCCTGAGTCATACAGCAAATTCCCACTGGCTATCTGTTTTACATGTGGTAATGTAAATGTTTCCATGCTACTCTCTCCATTTGTCCCACCCTTTCTTTCACCCCATGTCCACAAGTCTGTTCTCTGTGTCTGCGTCTCCACTGCTACCCTGCATGTGCGTTCATCAGTACCATCTTTCTAGATTCCATATATGTGCATTAGTATACGATATTTGTTTTTCTCTTTCTGACTTACTTCATTTTGTATAATAGGCTCTAGATTTGTCCACATCATGTGAGCCAACACAAGTGCATTCCTTTTAATAGCTGAGTAATATTCCATTGTGTACATGTACCACAACTTCTTTATCTGTTCATCTGTCAATGGACTTCTAGGTTGTTTCCATGTTTTAGCTACTATTGTAAATGGTGCTGCAATGAACATTGGCGTACATACATTTTTTTAAATTATGGTTTCCTCAGGGTCCTTCTTAATACTTTAAATCTAAACTACACTCTGTTTTTTAGAGATGTTTCCCTGACCTGACTAGGTTGTATTCTCATGTTGTACACTTTCACCAGATTGATCTCAGTTGCAATTTATATTTTAAACTGTTTGATTAAGGTTTGTGTATTAATTAAGACTAGTTAAGCACCAGGAGAGCAGATATGTCTACTTTTGCTCAATATTGTATCCTCAGTATGTAACACAGTAAATATGGCAGATATTAACTGCTGAAACAATGTTGAAACAATTAATAATTCTCACTCCTTATTCCATCTCCCCCAGTCAGGAAGAACAAAATTTCTTCATTTTGTCATATTAATGAAGTCTTATGTTTCAGTGTATACTGAATTACTAATTCATAATTCCAGATATTGTTCAAAGCCCATAATAGCTGGCCCTTTGTTCCTATTTGCACATATTTATGTGGTGTTGTAATTTTAGAATAGGATAGCAGCTGTATTGTGTTCAAAAGGAAGTACAGTATCTAAACTCAAGAATTCTTTGTATTACAGGTAATCAAATGGTGGATATTGGGGATATTATATTTACTTTGGATGAACTACAGCGAGAGTATGAGAATATTTGTAAGTGATCTCTTGTTGCTATAGCAAGTTTTGTTTATAAATTATCTTTAAGTACTAATTTATAGATTTTATTATATGAGTTTTGAAAGACTTCTTTAAACTCTTTACTCTCTTAAATCAGAGAGATAAAAATTTAATATAGTACCCTGAATATACCTAATAATATTATAATTATATTCCCTGATGGCTCAGATGATAAAGAATCTGCTTGCAAGGCAGGAGACCCAGGTTCAATCCCTGGGTCAGGAAGATCCCCTGGAGAAGAAATTGGCTATCCATTCTATTCTTGCTTGAAGAATTCCGTGGACAGAGGAGCCTGGTGGGCTACAATCTATGGGGTCACAAAGGGTTGGACACAACTGTGTGACTAACATTTTCACATAATTATATAATATTACAATCTCATAATTTTTCTGTTTTTATCTTTCTCTTAATATTTTGTAACATAGTCAACTTTAAAACAAAAGAGTAACACTAAAAAAAAGGGAACTTTAATTTGCAATTTGTGGTCATTCTGACATCCTGACATTGACTATTTAAAAAAACATAGTATGTTTTTCTCTATCACTCATTGTTTAGTTTTTCTTCATTAAGTGCATTGTTTTTGGTGTTTTCCTGTTCAGTTCAGTTCAGTCGCTCAGTCGTGTCCGACTCTTTGCGACCCCATGAACTGCAGTATGCCAGGCCTCCCTGTCCATCACCAACTCCCGGAGTCCACCCAAACCCATGTCCATTGTGTCGGTGATGCCATCCAACCATCTCATCCTCTGTCGTCCCCTTCTCCTCCCACCCTCAATCTTACCCAGCATCAGGATTTTTTCAAATGAGTCAGCTCTTCACATCAGGTGGCCAGAGTCTTGGAGTTTCAGCTTCAACATCAGTCCCTCCAATGAACACCCAGGACTGATCTCTTTTAGGATGGACTAGTTGGATCTCCTTGCAGTCCAAGGGACTCTGAAGAGTCTTCTCCAATGCCACAGTTCAAAGGCAGCAAATACATCGTCATTGTTTACTCTTTGTCTCATTTGTCCAAATGTCACTTGATCAAGATTATCTATGTACATAATTTTAAGGATTATATAACTCTATAAAGCTTGCTAGAAAAAAAAAAGCGGCCTCTTGCCTAATCCTCCTCTCAGCTTCTCCAGAGGCAAAAATTTCAAATGTTTTAGCTGATTACTTAATATTTATCTTCATGACTGAAAATAGCATGTTTATATTGCTACTTGTTAATTTCTAAAATTTTAGGTAGACAAAGTAAACTTCCTACTATTGATGCTGGAAGCTTGGCTTCTCTGCACCCATGCTGGATTGAATCTCAGAAACAGAGTTCTGGGTGAAGTAGAAAAGAATAGCTTTATTGATTTGTCAGGCAAAGGGGAACACAGTGGACTTCTGAAAAACTATGTGTCCCAACCCAGGGGAGTTTGGTCAGGGCTTTTATAATAATGGTCCAAGAGTAGGGTCTCTGAAAAACTTAGAGTGTGTATAGTGAAAGTGAAAGTGAAGTCACTCAGTCGTGTCCGACTCTTTGCGACCCCATTGACTGTAGCCCACCAGGCTCCTCCCTCCATGGGATTCTCCAGGCAAGAGTACTGGAAGGGTTGCCATAGATGCTTTCAAATTGTGGTGCTGGAGAAGACTTTTGAGAGTCCCTTGGACAGCAAGGAGATCAAACCAGTCAATCCTAAAGGAGATCAGTCCTGAATATTCATCAGACATGAAGCTGGAGTTCTGATACTTTGGCCACCTGATGCAGAGCCAACTCATTGGAAAACACCCTGATGCTGGCAAAGATTGAGGGCAGGAGGAGAAGGGGATGACAGAGGATGACATGGTTGGATGGCATCACTGACTCAATGGACATGGGTTTGAGCAAACTCTCAAACTCTCTAAGTCCAGGGAGGTCTGGACTTAGTGACTGAGCAACAAAAACCACCAGGGCTTTGCCCTCCCTTAACCTTGTCTCAGGTGGTTGGTCTCCTAATCTTGATTAGTTTCTATGATCCTTTTAGTCTTGCCTCTGATAGTTACTTGGCTGCTTCTCCCTTGATTGTTGTTCAGTCATTCAGTCATGTCCAACTCTTTGCAGCCCCATGAACTGCAGCATACCAGGCTTCCATGTCCTTCACCGCCTTCCAGAGTTTGCTCAAACTCATGTCCATCAAGTCCATGATGCCATCCAACAGTCTCATCCTCTGTTGTCCCCTTCTCCTCCTGTCTTCAATCTTTCCCAGCATCAGGGTCTTTTCCAATGAGTCAGTGCTTTGCATCAGGTGACCAAGTATTGGAGCTTCAGCTTCAGCATCAGTTCTTCCAATGAATATTCAAGGTTGATTTTCTTTAGGATTGACTGGTTGGATCTCCTTGCTGTCCAAGAGACTCTCAAGAGTCTTTTCCAGCATCACAGTTTGAAGGCATCAGTTCTTTGGCACTCAGCCTTTTTTACCCTGGCTCTCACATCTGTATATGATTACTGGAAAAATCATAGCTTAGACTATGCAGACCTTTGTCAGCAAAGTAATGTCTCTGCTTTTTAATACACTGTCTAGGTTTCAGGGTAGGTCATGGAGGCTGGAGTTTTGCCTGTGAGAAACTGGGGACACAAGGACTTCCATGCCTGGGGGTCCCACAGAGCCTCATTTGATTTTACTATTGAAAATAAGAATTTAGTTCTGTTTCATTTTCCCTGTCTACACCACATCCACCTACTCTTCCTGGACCTATTAAGAGGTGGCAAGAATACACAGAAGAACTATGCAAAAAAGATTTTCATAACCCAGATAACCGTGGATGGGCAATTATTCATCTAGACCCAGACAGCCTGGAGTGCAAAGTCAAGTGGGCCTTAGGAAGCATCACTATGAACAAAACTAGTAGGGGTGATGGCATTCCAGCTTAGCTGAGCTATTTCAAATCCTAATAGATGATGCTGTTAAAGTGCTTCACTCAATATGTCAGCACATTTGGGAAACTCAGCAGTGGCCACAGGACTGGAAAAGGTCAGTTTTCATTCCAGTCCCAAAGAAAGGCAATGGCAAAGAATGTTCTAACTACCTCACAATTGCACTCATCTCACACACTAGCAAAGTAATGCTGAAAATTCTCCAAGCAGGGCTTCAACAGTACGTGAACTGAGAACTTCCAGATGTTTAAGCTGGATTTAGAAGAGGCAGAGGAACAAGAGGTCAAATTGCCAACATCCACTGGATCATCGAAAAAGCAAGAGAGTTCCAGAAAAACATCTATTTCTGCTTTATTGACTATGCCAAAGCCTTTGACTGTGTGGATCACAATAAACTGTGGAAAATTCTGAAAGAGATGGGATTACCAGACCACCTTACCTGCCTCCTAAGAAATCTGTATGCAGGTCAAGAAGCAACAGTTAGAACTGGACATGGAATAAGACACTGGTTCCAAATCGGGAAAGGAGTATGTCAAGGCTGTATATTGTCACCCTGCTTATTTAACTTATATGCAGAATACATCGTGCAAAGTGCTGGGTTGGATGAACCACAAGCTGGAATCAAGATTGCCGGGAGAAATATCAATAACATTAGATATGCAGATGACACCATCCTTATGGCAGAAAGTGAAGAGGAACTAAAAAGCCTCTTGATCAAAGTGAAAGACGACACTAAAAAAGTTGACTTAAAACTCAACATTCAAAAAATGAAGATCATGGCATCTTGTCCCACCACTTCATGGCAAATAAATGGGGAAACAGTGACAGACTTTATTTTCTTGGGCTCCAAAATCACTGTAGGTGGTGACTGCAGCCATGAAATTAAAAGATGCTTGTTCCTTGGAAGAAAAGCTATGACCAACCTAGACAGCATATTAAAAAGCAGAGACATTACTTTGCTGACAATGGTCCATCTAGTCAAAGCTATGGTTTTTGCAGTAGTCATATATGGATGTGAGAGTTGGACTGTGAAGAAAGCTGAGCGCCGAAGAGTTGATGCTTTTGAACTGTGGTGTTGGAGAAGACTCTTGAGAGTCCCTTGGACTGCAAGGAGATCCAACCAGTCCATCCTAAAGGAAATTAGTCCTGAATATTCATTGGAAGAACCGATGCTGAAACTGAAGCTCCAGTACTTGATCACCTGATGCAAAGCACTGACTCATTGGAAAAGACCCTGATGCTGAGAAAAATTGAAGGTGGGAGGGGAAGGGGACAATAGAGAATGAGACTGTTGGATGGCATCATGGACTTGATGGACATGAGTCTGAGCAAGCTCCAGGAGTTGCTGATAGACAGGGAAGCCTGGCATGCTGCAGCCCATGGGATTGCAAAGAGTCGGACAAGACTGAGTGACTGAACTGAACTGAACTGAACATTTTATGTGTAGTTATATTCCTGGACTCTCTCTTCATTAACATTCTGGAAGAAGAATTTTTCACTTCTTTCCCCATACCAGATTCTGTACTCATGTTTGATTGGCAGTTTAAGTATAGAATTCTAGGTTGGAAATAAATTTCCTTAGAATTTTTCTGTTTTCCAATTTTCAGTGTTGCTGTCAAATCCACAATTCTTTTGATTCCTGACTTTTTGTATGTAACTGATTTTTTTCTTTGAAATTTTATAGAATAGTTTCTTTACCTTTAGTGTTCTGAAATTTCATGATTATGTGTCTTGAAATAGATTGTTTTGGCAACAATTGTGTTGGGTACAGTATAATGTGATTCTGGGAAGTTTAAGCAATTTGTTGATGATTTCCTTTCCTCTCTGAAACATTTATTACTTGGATACTTGACATCCTGAATGGATTCTCCTCTTTTTTAAAAAACAAACAAAAAACCTTTTTCTCTGTCATTTTTTGGTGAGATGTACTTAACTTTATCTTCCAACCCATGTGTTTAGGCTTTCATTTGTACTTTCAAGATTTCCAAGAATTTTTTTTCCCTTCTGAAAGTATATTCTTTTAACATCTTCTTGTTACATGGATATTCCTATTGTTCCATGAACATAATATCTTCTGTTGTGCTAAGGATGATGTTTAAATTTTTTTCTTTTTCATTCATAGTGTTTTCTCCAAGTTATTTTTCTCTTATTTGGCCTTCATTTCAGAGGCATTCTCCAAATGTCTGGTGATCTTTGGTTGTCTGCTTATGTTTGAGAATATTGAACTCAAAAGCTGTTTGGAAACTTTGAGACTGGGAGTGGAACTAGTTGACTATGGACTGAACACTCTAGAGTCATGGTTCTTAACCAGAAGTGATTTTGGTTATCACTCTCCCACAGGAACATTTGGCAACATGTGGAGATGTTTTTTGGTGATTAAAACATGTGTTACTGGCATTAAGTGATTAGAGGCCAGGGATGCTTTTGTTGACTTAAAAAAAAAAAAAGCACAACCTAAAAGTTGAGAATTGTATTTTATTGGGTGGCATTAATGAGGACTTAAGCCTGGGATACAGCCTCTCAGAAAGCTCTGAGGGACTGTTCCAAAGAGATAAGGGAGGAGCCAGGATATACAGGAGTTTTTGCAAAACTCCTATAGAATTCATGTAATCAAATATTTTTTGTTTGGTTGTGTGGCATGTGGGATCCTAGTTCCCTGATCAGCAATCAAACCCATGCTCCCTGCTTTGGAAGTTCAGAGTCTTCCAAAGTCTTCAAAGTCCACTGGACCTTCAGGGAAGTCCCTACACAGACTTCTAGATATCCCCTTCTCCCCCTCTTAATAAGGAATTGAAGTGAAGTGAGGTTGCTCAGTCGTGTCCTACTCTTTGCAACCCCGTTGACTGTAGCCTACCAGGCTTCTCCGTCCATGGGATTTCCCAGGCAAAAGTGAGGAATCGTGTGTCCCCAAATGCCAATACTGCTGAGGTCAGGGCATCATGCTATAGCCAATCTGGCTGGAATTTTGCCTCGAAGGCCTTTGACATCACCATCTTTAGGGTGTTTTTCCTTTCAAGATGGTCAGTGTTTTCAAAGAAGCAGCTTCTAGTTTCCTTCTTGGAGGCTGTAAGTTATCTTGCCAGAGTTTCAGGTGTTTAATGAGACAAAAGAACTGGAGTTCTCTTTATTCAGTGGCAATTGTCATGTAACCCTCCCTTTTCATTATCCAGATAATACCCTTATTCTCTTCTATGTTTTGTATTCCCTAACCCAGAGACTTTGTGTTTAACCCTCTCTGGTGTATTGTTAGTCTTCTGGGGGAAGGGGAGATCAGTACATGGCCTTGAGAAAATATATGGCTGTGTGAAGGTTATCTAGATATCTGATTACTGCTTAAACAGACTTTTAAACAATCCTTTATTTCCAGTTTTACTCTTTCCTTCACTTTCAGAAGTAACTGCTACTGCTGCTAAGTCACTTCAGTTGTGTCCGACTCTGTGCGACCCCATAGACGGCAGCCCACTAGGCTCCTCTGTCCCTGGGATTCTCCAGGCAAGAATACTGGAGTGGGTTGCCATTTCCTTCTCCAATGCATGAAAGTAAGTGAAAGTGAAGTCGCTCAGTCATGCCCAACTCTTCGCGACCCCATGGACTGCAGCCTACCAGGCTCCTCCATCCATGGGATTTTCCAGGCAAGAGTACTGGCGTGGGTTGCCATTCCCCGCTAATTTATGAGCCTTTGGAGGTTTGGTGTTATGAATTGGGTTGTTGGCTTTTTCCTTCTGGCTTAGAATTCAGCCTTTTCCCATCTACTAAGTTCATGAAGTTGTTTCTTTTCCTGTTCTCCTTCTTATGGATTTATGATATTTTAAGAATAATTTTAATGGGAATTTTGAAAGCTGTTCAATTTGCCATCATTACCTGAAAGTTTCAAAGTTTATTTTGAATTCTAATTTTGCCTCTGATATACAAGTTTTACATTTATTTTTCTTTTCTTGCATAGATATTACTGACAATTACATACCTACTCCCATGCATGATTCTCATCATTTATAATTTTTTTCTGAATCTTTGATGATTTTCTATTAGTTCTATTACTGTGAAGAATAGTATTGAAATATGTAATTGTGGATTTGTCTGTTTCACCTTTCATTTTTGTTGGGCTTTGATTCATGCATCTTGAACCTCTGTTAGTTTCATTCACATTTAGGATAGTTGTATCTTCTTGGCAAACTGGCTCTTTTATCATTATGTAATGTGTATGTAATCAATGGTAATTTTCTTTGCTCTGCAATTTACTTTTTAAAATATTAATAAAACTACTTCAGCTTTCTTTTAATTAGTGTTTACATGTATAGATTTTCTATCCTTTTCTTTTTACCTTCTTATATCTTCATATCTGGGCTTCCCAGGTGGCTCAGTGGTAAAGAATCCACCTACTAAGCAGGAGCTGTGAGTTCGACCCCTGGATCGGGAACATCCCCTGGAGAAAAAAAAGGCAACCCACTCCAATATCTTTGCTGGAAATCCTATGGACAGAGGAGCCTGGCAGTCTTTAGTCCATGGGGTTGCAAAAGAGTCAGACACGACTTAGTGACTATTAACAATAACTGTCCTCATATTTCAGGTATTTTGTAAACCACATAGAGTTGGGTGAATGTGACTGTGAAAGTTGCTCAGTCGTGTCCGACTCTTTGCAACCCCGTGGACTATCCAGTCCATGGAATTCTCCAGGCCAGAATACTGGAGTGGGTAGTCTTTCACTTCTCCAGGGAATCTTCCCAACCCAGGGATCGAACCCAGGTATCCTGCATTGTAAGTGGATTCTTTACCATCTGAGCCACAAGGGAAGTCCAAGAATATTGGAGTGGGTAGCATATCCCTTCTCCAGCAGATCTTCCTGATGCAGGAATTGAGCTGGGGTCTCCTACATTGTAGGTGGATTCTTTACCAACTGAGCTATCAGAGAAACCCCGTAGAATTGGGTGATGCTTTTATATTAATTCTTATAATTCCTGTTTTTTAATTGGAGTGTCTAGGTCATTTTTACTTAATGTGATTAATTATATCAGATATAGGTAACCATGTTATTTCTTTTCTATTTTTTCCTCTCTTTTTCAACCTTTTCTACCTTTTTTTTTGGAAGTTTTAAAAAAGTTCTTAAAAAAATTTACCTATATATTTTTTTCACCATATGTCTACATATTTCAGTAATTATTCTAAGCATTATAACATACATATTTAACCTTCAGTTTGGAGGCCTGGCATGCTGTGATTCATGGGGTCGCAAAGAGTCGGACACGACTGAGTGACTGAACTGAACTGAACTTAGTCAATTCAGTCCCTCAGTCGTGTCCGACTCTTTGCAACCCCATGGACTGCAGCATGCCAGACTTCCCTGTCCACCAACTCCTGGAGCTTACTCAAACTCATGTCCATCGAGTCGGTGATGCCATCCAACCATCTCATCCTCTGTCGTCCCCTTCTCCTCTCATCTTCAATCTTTCCCAGCATCAGGGTCTTTTCCAGTGAGTCAGTTCTTTGCATCAGGTGGCCAAAGTATTGGAGTTTCAGCTTCAGCATCAGTCCTTCCAATGAATATTCAGGACTGATTTCCTTTAGGATTGACTGGTTGGATCTCCTTGCAGTCCAAGGGACTCTCAAGAGTCTTCTCTAACACCATAGTTGAAAAGCATCAATTCTTCAGTGCTCAGCTTTCTTTATAGTCCAACTCTCACATCCATACTTAACTACTAGGAAAACCATAGCTTTGACTAGACAGACCTTTGTTGGCAAAGTAATGTCTCTGCTTTTTAACTTGCTGACTAAGTTGGTCATAACTTTTCTTCCAAGAAACAAGCATCTTTTAATTTTATGGCTGCAATCACCAGCTGCAATGATTTTGGAGCCCAAGAAAATAAAGTCTGTCACTGTTTCCATTGTTTCCCCATCTATTTGCCATGAAGTGATGGGACTGGATGCCATGATCTTAGTTTTCTGAATGTTGAGTTTTAAGCCAACTTTTTCACTCTCCTCTTTCACTTTCATCAAGAGGCTTTCAGGATACTTTCTTTTTTCTTTAGTTTCTAGCCATTTGATTATGATGCATTGGGAGTGTGTTTTTTTAAGTTTATGCTGTTGGGGTTCCCTGAGCTTCTTGGATCTATCTTGCCAAACTTGCAATCTTTTGTCATTGTAACTTCAAATATTTGTTCTGCACCACATTTTCTCCCCTGTCTTCTTGAGTCTGCAAAGACACAAATGTTAGCCCTCTTTGATGTTGTCCCACAGATCCTTGACACTTTGTTAATTTTGTTTTCATTCTTATTTACCTCTACTGTTTAAATTGAATAATTTCAATTAATGTGTCTTCAGTTTCATAAACTATCCCTCTGACATCTCCATTATGTTGTTGAACCTATCTGATTAATTTTTTTTACTTTAATTATATTTTTAAGTTTTAAATTTCCAAATTTGGTTCTTCTTTATATCTTTTGTTTTCTGAGACTTTCTATCTTTCTATTTTGAGTGTTTTTTTTTCCCACTGTAATTTGGAGCATTTTTAGAATAGATGCTAGAAGTTTATTTATTTGGCTGTGTTGGGTCTTAGTTGCAGCATGCAGGAACTTCGTTGCATCATGCAGGATCTTTCATTGCGGTGCATGGGCTCTCTAATTATGATGCTTAGGCTCAGTAGTTGTGGTGCCTGGGCTTAGTTGCTCTGGTGTATGTGGGATCTTAGTTCTCAGGGACTGAACCTGTGTTCCCTGCATAGCAAGGCAGATTCTTAACCCCTGGACTACCTGGGAGCTCCCTGCTTGAAAGTTTTTAGAAGGCAATTTCAACGTCTTTTTCAACTTGGTCTTGACATCAGTTGCTTGTCTTGTTCCCATGCAAACTGAGATTTTCTTTGTTCTTCACATGTGAAGTGGTTTTGAATTATATCCTGGACATTTTGAAGATTAAGTTGTGAGACTGTGGGTCTAAAATTCTGTGGAAATTCTGTGGAAAATGTTGAAATCTTGTTTTGGCAGGAATTTGACTCAATTTGGTTTAGGCCACAAATTTCAATTAATTTTCTGTGTTTTTCAGTTTCAATATCAGTTTGTTTTTCATAGCCTTTGCAGTGCTATTCAAATCTATGTGTCATCCAGAGCCAAAGTGGAACCTGTGTAGTGGGCTATCCTGAAGTTTAGTTCTCAGAGTTATGGTGCATTGTTTAGGGCCAAATTTATGCATGTGCAGATGAGGGGTGAGTGCAGGAGTTTATAAGCAGCTTTATGAGATCATTTTCCTGAGCTACTCCCTCTCCACAATCTATTTAGTGTTTTTTAATCTCTGCTGCTGCTGCTAAGTCGCTTCAGTTGTGTCCGACTCTGTGCAACTGCATAGACGGCAGCCCACCAGGCTCCTCTGTCCCTGGGATTCTCTAGGCAAGAACACTGGAGTGGGTTGCCATTTCCTTCTCCAATGCTTTAATCTCTGAGAGCTCTCATTTTTGTTTCTCTAGCTGAAAACAGTGATTTACTTACAACACTCTGCTACACAGTTCTAAGGCCAAGTGGCCAAAGGACACAGAGAATAAAAGCAACTTGCTAATATATTCCTCTACTTTTTTGAATATATAAAATATGCTAATAATTACTGTGTTAATGTATTTGTGTGATAGTTTTATGAGCTCTTCCATTTCTGAACCAGTTTCTATCAATTGATTTTTCTGCAGATTGTGGCTTATATTGTCCTATTATTTTGGATGCCTAGTAGTTTTTGATGGGATACTATACATTGTGAAGTTTATGTTATTTGCTGACTTTTATAGCATTCCTTTAAATAGTGTTGGATTTTGTCCTGATGCAGTTGAGTTACTTGGAATCAGTTTGGTCCTTTGGAAGCTTGTTTTCTAAAGTTTTTTAAGGGTGATCTCAGAGCAGCTTTTAATGCTAATTTAGCTCCACTACTAAGGTAGCATTCTTCAGATGATTCTACTAGATGTCCCATATATTATAAGATCTTTCTGCTTTGGTTGGTGAGATCATAAATTATTCTTAGTACTCAGTGAGATACAGGAATTGTTCTACTTATAATTTTCTGGTAATTCTTTCCTTGTTATTAGGTCATGTTCTCTCATGTATGTACAGATCAGTACTCAGCCAAAGTGTCAAGCAGACCCCTTCACTGATCTCCAGAGCTCAGCAGTTCTGTTTTCTCTTTGCTCTCTTATTCTAGCCTCTTTGGCCTTCCTAATCTCTTATCTCTACTCATTCAGACCAGTGGGCTCTATTTAGGTTTTACTTTCCTGTGCTGTGGAAACTGTCCAGAGAGTAAGCTAGTGCAATGGTAGGGCTCAGCTCGTTTGTTACCCTTCTTTAAAGGATTACTGTCCTATGCTACTTCTTGTCCAATGTCTGAAAATTGTTCTTTTTCACATATCTTGTCCAGTTTTTCAGTTGCTTAAAGTCAGAGGGTAAAGTTAGTTCTTATTATGGTGTCTTGGCCAATAGCAGAAATGTCAAAGACTATTTTTTTTACCCTATTCCTTTTTGAGAAGGTAGCACTTAGAGGTCAATGTCTTTATCTTTAAGGATTTCTAGACTTTTTATACATAAAACTAATATAATGTTATATGTCAGTTACAAAAAAAATAATAAAATAATTTTAAGTTTCTAAATTTTAAAAATCCAAACACTTTCCTTCAATTGTTTATTGTAATACACCCTAAGCTAAGAAACTTTTTTTTTCTCTAAATGAAGTGTCTTCATAATCAATATTATATTGCTACTCTATTAGAAGTCTTTTGTTTTCTTTGGTTTTATAGGAACTTGATGCTCTCATGGAATTATTTTGAGGGTCAAGTGTTATAACATTTGATATATTTTTATTTTTATTTTTTTTTGAATTTTTGACTTTATTTTTTTTAATTTTATTTTTACTTTATTTTACTTTACAATACTGTGTTGGTTTTGCCATACATCAACATGAATCCGCCATGGGTGTACACGTGTTCCCACAATCCTGAACCCCCCTCCCACCTCTCTCCCCATACCATCTCTCTGGGTCATCCCAGTGCACCAGCCCCAAGCATCCTGTATCCTGCATCGAACCTAGACTGGTGATTCATTTCTTATATGATATTATACATGTTTCAATGTCATTCTCCCAAATCATCCCACCCTCTCCCTCTCCCACAGAGTCCAAAAGACTATTCTATACTTTGATATATTTTTAAATGTGTTATTCAAATGCAAGGTACTATTCTGAGCCATGAGATGGATTTTGTAAATGAAGCCCCAATTGGGATATTAATATGTTTCTAAAAATTTTATTTTATGTATGAAGTTACTAACCTCCTGCAAATGCTGCAAATTTTTAAGAGGGTAATTATTTTACTGTCTTACTTTAGGAGAGTATCATTTTATTTATAAAATGTTCTAACTTTGTAAATATTTAAAAATTTCCCTTTACAACTTCTTCATATTTCTGCACCCTCGTAACTAAGGGATTTGTATCTGTATTGGTTTATTAGTCTATTATCTTTCTGAATTGGGAAAGAGTAAGGAATGAGAATCATATACTTCAGTAGGCTTTTGCTTTAGATTCAGTGTTGCTATGAATAATGTTGGATGGAAGTATTTAACTATATTAAACCACTAGATTATATTTAACCTAGTCAATAGTTAACCTTTTAGTCATCAGCTCTGTTAGTTATTAACTTCATCTGATGTATTTAAGCAAACGATAATTTCTTAAAAGTTTTCATGAGGACGTAAGTATCGTTTTTTAAAAGGCATTACAAATTGTACAGGTAAATGAATTAATGGATGTTTCTTTTGCTTAGCAATTATGGAAGGAACAGCCTCGGATGAAGCTACTTCAAGAAAGTTATCAAATGTGTCAGGATGCTATCCACAATATAGGAAGAAAAGCATTTTATCTTCTGGACTGTCTGAATCATCATTATTCCAAAAGTTAAATACAAAGAGCCTCCAAAATCATAAAATTATGAGTGAGAATGATGACTATGAATTTGAAAGACCAAAAAATATTTTGCAAATAAGAGAATTCCAGGATGAGGTTGATAGCAGTGATATAGAATTCCAGGAACCATATTCAAAGGATGGCATGAACTTTAAGAAAAGTTCAGAGAAAGTTGAAATTCATGACTCAAAGTCTAAACCACAAGACTTGAAGCATGTTTCAGGCCTCAAAAAGTCCCTGGATAAAAGTGATATTTTTAGTATCCCAAAACTTCAGAAGCCAGCTGTGAGAAGGAGCTCTAGTCTTCTAAAACAAGTTTCATCTAAGGAAAAAACTGCAATTAATGCTCTGGGTCAGTATCATATATGTAAGACAACATCTGGGCCTTTGAGTTTTTATAGAAATGAGCTGAAGTAAGCAATTATTCGATAGTTGTAGGCATTTCAATTGTCAATATTCTGGATAACCATCACTTTTGGAATTCAGGCCTGGGATACAATATTGCATTCCGTGGGGATGCAAAGAGTTGGACATGACTTAGCAACTGAACAAGTTCCCGAGAAAGTAGAGGGCCTATTTTCCTTTGGAAATGCTTTTTTTGGTCATTTATTTAACCAAGTATATATGAAGTCCATGTGAAGTTTTTGCTCAGAGTTGCATAATTTAAATTTAGGATATACATAGTACTTCAGGTATTCTTTCTTTCTTTTTTTTTTTTTAAATGTATTTTTATTTTATTTTATTATTATTATTATTTTACTTTAAAATATTGTATTGGTTTTGCCATACATCAACATGAATCTGCCACGGGTGTACACGTGTTCCCAATCCTGAACCCCTCTCCCACCTCTCTCCCCATACCATCCCTCTGGGTCATCCCAGTGCTCCAGCCCCAAGCATCCTGTATCCTGCATCAAACCTAGACTGGCGATTTGTTTCTTATATGATATTATACATGTTTCACTGCCATTCTCCCAAATCATCCCACCCTCTCCCTCTCCCACAGAGTCCAAAAGACTGTTCTATACATCTGTGTCTCTTTTGCTGTCTCGCATACAGGGTTATCGTTACCATCTTTCTAAATTCCATATATACGTGTTAGTATACTGTATTGGTGTTTTTCTTTCTGGCTTACTTCACTCTGTATAATCAGCTCCAGTTTTATCCACCTTATTAGAACTGATTCAAATGTATTCTCTTTAATGGCTGAGTAATACTCCATTGTGTATATGTACCACAGCTTTCTTATCCATTCATCTGCTGATGGACATCTAGCTTGCTTCCATGTCCTGGCTATTATAAACAGTGCTGTGATGAACATTGGGGTACACGTGTCTCTTTCAATTCTGGTGTCCTCGGTGTGTATGCCCAGCAGTGGGATTGCTGGGTCATAAGGCAGTTCTATTTCCAGTTTTTTAAGGAATCTCCACCCTGTTCTCCATAGTGGCTGAACTAGTTTGCATTCTCACCAACAGTGTTAAGAAGGTTCCCTTTTCTCCACACCCTCTCCAGCATTTATTGCTTGTAGACTTTTGGATAGCAGCCATTCTGACTGGCGTGAAATGGTACCTCATTGTGGTTTTGATTTGCATTTCTCTGATAATGAGTGATGTTGAGCATCTTTTCATGTGTTTGTTAGCCATCTGTATGTCTTTTTTGGAGAAATGTCTATTTAGTCCTTTGGCCCATTTTTTGATTGGGTCATTTATTTTTCTGGAAATGAGCTGCAGGAGTTGTTTGCATATTTTTGAGATTAGTTGTTTGTCAGTTGCTTCATTTGCTATTATTTTCTCCCATTCTGAAGGCTGTCTTTTCACCTTGCTTATAGTTTCCTTTGTTGTGCAGAAGCTTTTAATTTTAATTAGGTCCCATTTGTTTATTTTTGCTTTTATTTCCAATATTCTGGGAGGTGGGTCATAGAGGATCCTGCTGTGATTTATGTCAGAGAGTGTTTTGCCTATGTTCTCCTCGAATAGCCAAAGCAATCTTGAGAAAGAAGAATGGAACTGAAGGAATCAACCTGCCTGACTTCAGGCTCTACTACAAAGCCACAGTCATCAAGACAGTATGGTACTGGCACAAAGACAGAAATATAGATCAATGGAACAAAATAGAAAGCCCAGAGATAAATCCACGCACCTATGGACACCTTATCTTCGACAAAGGAGGCAAGAATATACAATGGATTAAAGACAATCTCTTTAACAAGTGGTGCTGGGAAAACTGGTCAACCACTTGTAAAAGAATGAAACTAGATCACTTTCTAACACCATACACAAAAATAAACTCAAAATGGATTAAAGATCTAAATGTAAGACCAGAAACTATAAAACTCCTAGAGGAGAACATAGGCGAAACACTCTTTCTTTTTTAAAAAATTTTAATTGGAGGCTAATTACAATATTGTGATGGTTTTTGCCATACATTCACATGAATCAGCCATGGGTGTACAGTGTGTTCCCATCCTGAATCCCCCTCCCACCTCCCTCCCCATCCCATCCCTCAGGGTCATCCCAGTGCACTAGCCCTGAGCACCCTGTCTCATGCATCGAACCTGGACTGGCGATCTATTTCACACATGATAATATACATGTTTCAATGGTATTCTCTCAAATCATCCCACCCTCGCCTTCTCCCACAGAGTCCAAAAGTCTGTTCTTTACATCTGTGTCTCTTTTGCTATCTTGCATATATGGTCATCATTACCATCTTTCTAAATTCCATATATATGCGTTAATATACTGTATTGGTGTTTTTCTGTCTTATTTCACTCTGTATAATAGGCTCCAGTTTCATCCACCTCATTAGAAGTAATTCAAATGCATTCTTTTTAATAGCTGAGTAATATTCCATTGTGTATATGTACCACAACTTTCTTATCCATTCATCTGCCAATGGGCATCTAGGTTGCTTCCACGTCCTGGCTATTGTAAACAGTGCTGCAGTGAACACTGGGGTATATGTGTCTCTTTCAATTCTGGTTTCCTCGGTGTGTATGCCCAGCAGTGGGATTGCTGGGTTGTATGGCAGTTCTATTTCCAGTTTTTTAAGGAATCTCCACACTGTTCAGGTATTATTTCTTATGGATGTGGGAATATCAAGAGAGAATAATTAATAGTATACATCTCAGATCCCTAAGGCTTTATGATATTCCTCAAAGATGAGCAGTGACTTCCCAACCAGTGTATGTTTTTCCCTTATATACTACGTATATCATAGAAGTATTGTGTATGTGCATGCATGCTTAGTCACTTCAGTCGTGTCCAACTCTTTGCAACACTATGGACCATAACCCACCAGGCTTCTCTGTCCATGGGCTTCTCCAAGGAAGAAGACTGGAGTGGGTTGCCATGTCCTTCTCCAGGGACATATTGTGTAAGGAACCCAATTAAACACTTCTTTCTATAGGCCTCAGCTGGAGTTAATTTATATTTGTTTTATTTCAAGAAATTTACCAGCCTTTAAAAATTATATTTAGTACTGAGTGTAATTGTTAAGATGAATGCTTTGTGAATCATTAGTTATTCTTATTCCCTGGTGGCTCAGATGTTAACAAATCTGCCTGCAATGCAGGAGACCTGGGTTCAATCCCTGAGTCAGAAAGATCCCCTGAGCATCTGTGAAATGTGACTGCCACTTGATTTACATTTAAAAAACATTTAAAATTTTTCATTATTAAATAATTTTAAATTCATAAGAATTACACAGAAATGAAAACATTTCTACATACTCTTCATCTAATGTTCTGATGTATTAATATATAACCACAGTATAATGAAAAACTGGAAAATTAACACTGATACAACAATATTTACTAAGATAGGACCTTATTAAAACTTTGACTGTTTTTCTATGAATGTCCTTTTTCTGATCCAGGATCTCATTCAGGATCACATGTTACACTTAGTTGTTCTGTGTCCGAGTCTCCTTCAATCTGGGATGGTTTTTCAATATTTCATGACCTTGATACTTTAGAAGAGCATTGACTAGTTGTTTTGTGTAATGTCCCTCATTTTGGGTTTTCTTGTATTTCTTCATGAATAAATTCAGGGTATACATTTTTGCCAGAATACAACAGAGGTGATATTTTTCCCATTTCAGTACATTATATTAGAAGGCTCATTATGGTCATGTGTGTCTGCTAGAATTTTTTGAAGCTTGTGAACTGAAAACATGGTAGGTAAGGTGATAGGATGGGAAGAACTCTCAATTTTTGTCTGAAATCTTGAAATTTAAACATAACACATTGATGTTTTGATCTCTTGGACTCCTTCATTATATTTTAATCAGAAACAAGCTGCAGGGAATTCCTTGGCAGTCCAGTGGTTGGGACTCTGTGCTTTCACAGCTAAATGTCTGGGTTCAGTCCCTGTTTGGGGAACTAAGATCCACAAGCTGTGTGATATGCACAACCCCCTCCCCCCGCAAAAAAGAATCAAACTTAATTGGCTGGGCCACTGGAACAGATTGATCCTCCAAACAGGTAGTTTATAAATGTTCATAGAATTTCAAGACAGTTTTGTGTTTGAGCTGTAAGAGAAAGATTAGGTATAATGTAAGATACAACAGAAATATGAAGAGTTTTAAGGTGGTATTAAGTAAAAGTTGATTTCTGATTACAAGAAAGACTAGCTGCCAATTATTGCTAAGACACATAAATTATGTTGCTGAATAGTCTTCCACATTTTATATATTTAGGAAATGTCTGTGAAACTATCAAAAAACTCCAAGAAAATTACATAGATGCAGAAGAACTTCAGTCCATTTTGCCTTCAATAGGAATTACTTTATCAGATAAAGAGTTCAAGAAGATTGTGACCGACACTGCTAGAAATGGTGAGAGACTGATAATATCAAACTTTTTGAAAAAAATTAGATACTTTTACATGATAGTATTAAATGTTGGAGTAAGCTCTCTCAACTGGGAATGGAATGGGTCATTCTAAAGAAGAAAGAAAGAATAAATAAAAATTGGAAGTAATTATATATATAATAGATAATTAATAAGGACCTACTGTATAGCACAGGGAACATTACTCAGTACTCTGTAATGACCTATATGGGAAAAGAATCTAAAAAAGAGTGGATATATGTATTACTAGTTCACCTTGCTGTACTATACACCAATATATACATATATTTTAAAATTGAGAGTAGTAAAAAATGATTTCTGGGAAGTTTGATGTAATAGATTGCTTTGTAGGGTCTAGGTAGGTCTTTTGTATTTCAGAATTCTTTCTGTAAGGTTCTTCATCACTATTCCTAGCTGTACCTTCTAGTGTGGGACAGGTCCTGGGGAAAGCTTATCTAGTTATAGAAGAGAGGTTCAAGTAGCAAGACTGCAATACCCCAGAGGTTCAGAAATCTCTCAGTAAATAGCCTAGGGAGTCCAAGGAGAAATAATTGGAGATTCTAAAATGTAGAGGGAGTACTGTAGCTTAATTTATGACTAGTGATACTTAATCAAGGCAAGCAGTTATTAAATAGCATATCTCACTCACCAGCCTAAGTTTAGGGCAGAGTTTGAGTTTCTAAGAAAGATTTTTGTGTTAGAGAAGTTGCTTTATCATTAAGTAAGAATTTTCCACAGCAAAAGTTCAGTTGAAAAGAGGGCAGAGGCAACATTTTGGGAAAAGACTGACAGAAATAACATTAGGAGTGAATTAGACCCTGAGCAAAACTGTTAGGTAAGGCAAATAAGAAAGAAGGTTTGATTTTAAAAAAAAATCTAAGGAGTAGAGATCAGAGTAAATGGTTACCAGGGGTAAGTGTTGGGGGTGGAACAAAATGGGTAAAAGGGATCAATTGTATGATGACAGATGGAAACTAAATTTTTGGTAGTGAGCACACTGTAGCATATATTGAAGTAGAAATACACATGCAATGCTATAGATGAGTGTTATCTCAATACAAAATAAATTTTAAAAAATCTAAAGGGTAGAAGCCACTAAATTTTTTCAGCCTTTTTTCTGATTATCAGGATTAGTATGAACACTGTGGAAGGTTTGTATATAGGTGTTGTTTGGACTAGCTGGATACTGGGGGTAGGGATGGGGATATGTGGGTCTGTTAGGGCTGGTTAGCATTGTCAAGGTATCAATGGATAGCATATTGGTTGACTGGGTTTTCATAATTATGTGAAATAGACTCATTAGCTTTCTCATGGTCCATCTCTTTGGGCACCTTTCCTTTTTCCTGTATCTATCAAGAGCTGAGTACCTAACCCTGTCCTTTGCACTTTATAATAAACACTGAAAAAGCAGGGACTGTGTCTTACTTACTTTTGTGTCCTTGGTGCCTAGCATAGTTCTTGGCACTAATATACTCTCAGTAATTGTTGAACTGAAATGAAGACCTAATTTAGAAAGACTCATCTAGGGAGACAGGCTATGTAGAAGAAATAAGCTGATGATTAAGTGAAGGTAAGTATTTTTTTCATAGTTGTATTAAACTGTGAATTTACCTTTTATACAAAAGTATAATAGAATGTATCATCTCAACTTTTTATTTTACAGAAAATGGAATGGTGAAATTAGATGACTTTGTGAGTGCTGTCTCTAAAGAGCAAAATCTTCCTGGATATGATGGTAGGTAGGAAATTTATTTTAAAGTCATTTGAGGAAAGAGCAATTAGGTTGAGGAGAATTAGGTTCAATGAACTGAATTTGCTTTTTTATGTACTTATAGTTCCAAAACCCTTGACAAGCCATTGGCAGTTTTTTTTTAAATTTTATGTGTCAGGGTACTAAGAACCAACTTGTTTACTTCACAGAATTTTTATGTGGATTTTATGAACTGGAGAGTGCTATACCCATGTACAGTAATGGTAATGATAGTGAGGTCAAATAGGTAATTAGCTCCATTATTAGCTATTGATGAATGATTTACTTTTTTAAAGAGGAACTTGTTTGAATCAGATACTTTGGTTTATCTTTGTTTTAGAACATTAAAAAAGAAACAGTTCTATTGAGGTAAAATTTACATACATAAAATCTCCCATGCTCTGATTTACAAATTTATAGTCACACCACAATCTAGTTTTTTATTATTTGCAATGTTTTAATGTTTTATATAAATAATTAATTTTTTTCTGTGAGATTAAAAAGCAATGAAAGTTATGAAGGCATGCTATTTTATTTCCTTCTGTTTATTCATATGCTTAAAAAGAAGTGAACTTTCTGTCTCTTCCTAAAAGACTTCTCAGATAAGAAAAAATTAATCCAAAGGGAGAAACTTCTTTTTATACATAGATGAAGAATCTCATGTTAAAAGCTATATTATCATTTGTCATTTCTGGTGAATATAAGTGCTTAAATCTCTGGATTCCTTGAAGATGCTAGTAGTAAATCGATTTCTTGAATGCTTCACCATGCAATCATTCATTCACAAATTCAATCATTCTTTCATTGCTATTTTGTGAAGTAGTGTCTGTCTTGGTCACAGCTGACTCTTTGCTCTGGGTCTTTGTTGTGGTGCACAGGCTTTTTAAAGTTGTGACGAGTGGGCTTCTTTTGTTGTGGTGCATGGGCTTTCTCTAGTTACAGTGCATGTGGGTTTAGTTGCTCCACAGCATATGGGATCTTAGTTCCCTGACCAGGGATTGAACCTGTATCTCCTGCACCAGAAGGCAGATTCTTAGCCACTGGACCATCAGATAAGTCTCACCATCTTAGCCATTTTTAAATGTACATTTCAGTAATTTTAGTTTTAAATGCATTCACATTGTTGTGCAACCAATCTCCAGAGCTTTTTATATTACAAAATTGAAACTCTATCAGTTCAGTTCAGTTCAGTTGCTCAGTCATGTCCGACTCTTTATAACCCCAGGACTGTAGCACGCCAGGCTTCCCTGTCCATCACCAACTCCCGGAGTTTGCTCAAACTCATGTCCATTGAGTCAGTGAAGTCATCCAACCATCTCATCCTCTGTTGTTTCCTTCTCCTCCTGCCTTCAATCTTTCCCAACATCAGGGTCTTTTCAAATTAATCAGTTCTTCGTACCAGTATTGGAGTTTCAGCTTCAGCATCAGTCCTTCCAATGAATATTCAGGACTGATTTCCTTTAGGATGGACTGGTTGGATCTCCATGCAGTCCAAGGGACTCTCAAGAGTCTTCTCCAACACCACAGTTCAAAAGCGTCAATTCTTCGGTGCTCAGCTTTCTTTATAGTTCAACTCTCACATCCATACATGACTGCTGGGAAAACCATAGCTTTTACCAGATGGACCTTTGTTGGCAAAGTAATGTCTCTGCTTTTTAATATGTTGTCTAGGTTGGTCATAACTTTTCTTTCAAGAAACAAGCGTCTTTTAATTTCATGGCTGCAGTCACCAGCTGCAGTGATTTTGGAGCCCCTCCCCCCAATAAAGTCTGTCACTGTTTCCATTGTTTCTCCATCTATTTGCCATGAAGTGATGGGACCAGATGCCATGATCTTAGTTTTCTGAATGTTGAGTTTTAAGCCAACTTTTTCACTCTTCTTTTTCACTTTCATCAAGAGGCTCTTTAGTTCTTCTTCACTTTCTGCTGTAAGGGTGGTAACATCTGCACATGTGAGGTTATTGATATTTCTCTCAGCAATCTTAATTCCAGCTTGTGCTTCATCTATATATCAGTTATACCTATATACCTATACCAGTTAAATAAAAATTACCCTTCCTTGACCCTCCATCTCTGGAAATAATCATTCTACAATACCTTCTGTTTCTGTGAATTTGTTCACTTGAGATACCCTAGTAGAATCATACAGCATTTGTCTTTCTGTGACTGGCTTATTTTGTTTCTCATAATGCCCTCAAGATCTGTGTTGTAGCATGTGTCAGAATTTCCTTCCTTTTTCATGTTGAGTAATACTTCATTGTGTGTATACACCACATTTTGCTTATTCATTTGTCAGTGCACACGTTTCTTCCACCACTTGGCTGTTGTGAATAGTACTGCTATACAGATGGGCATTTGATTCTTTTAGCTATATACCCAGAAGTAGACACAATCCAGTTTGTAACATTTCTATCAGTCCTGAAAATTCTCTCATGCCCATTTGTAATTAATCTTCACCCAATCCCTAGACAACCACTAATTTGCTTTCAGGCTCTATGATTGTGCCTTTTTTTTTTTAAACAGTTAATACAAATTAAATCATATAACATGTCTTTCATACTTGGCTTCATTCATTTGCATAATGTTTTTAAGGTTAATTCATGTTGCAGTAAGTATCAATAGTTCATTCCTTTTTATGGACAAATTCATATTACAGCTTTTAGATATACTCTGTTTTGTTGATGGGTGGCAAGTTCATACACATTTGACTTTTTCAATTTGTGACTTTTATCAGTAGTAATGAAATTAATATTTGCATACATGTCTTTCTGTAGACATATGCTTTTATTTCTCATGGGTAAATTCCTAGGAGAAAAACTGTTAGTCTGTATAGTAAATTTATGTTTAGGTTTTTAACAAATTGCCAAACTGTTTTCCAAAGTGGCTATAACATTTTCTTTCTCAGCAGCAATGTATAAACATTCTAGTTTCTTCACATCTTTGTCAACACTTGGTTTTTTAAATTTTTAACTTAAGTGTGTACTGATATCTCATTTTGCTTTTAATTTTCATCTCTCTAATGACTAATAATGTTGAGTATTTTTGTATATGCTTGCTAGCCATTCAGGTATCTTTGGTGAAATATATATTCAAATCTTTTGCCCATTTTTAGAATTCCATTTTGACTTATATATATTATTTTAGAGTATCTCTTTTTGGTGGTTGCTTCAGGTATTATATATACATAACTTATCACGGTCTACTGATGTCATTATTTTACCAGTTCAAATGAAGTATAGAAATATCGTCTATCCTTATGTCCCTTTACCCTCCCCTATGTATGATATAATTGTCTTAAATATATCTTTTACATATATTTAAAAGCATATTGAACAGTTTTATAATTTTTGCCTTAACCATCAAATGTGATTTAAAAACTTAAGAGAAGGAAAACCTACTGTATTTACCCATATTTTGGCTTACCATTTTTTATTCTTCCTTCCTGATACTCCAGAGTTGTTTTATCCTTTTCTTTCTGTTTAAACATCTTCCATTTAACCACTCATTGGTTTACTGTCAACAGATTCTCTTCATTTTCTTTCATCTGAGAACATCTTGATTTTCCCTTCATTCCTGAAGGATAATTTTTTTTTCTAAGTATGAATTTGGGGTTGACAGTTCTTTTCTTTTTTTTTTTTTTTTTTTTTTTTTTTTTTAGTTCTTTTCTTTAAGCACTTGAAAAATATGGTGCCACTTCTTTCTGGTGTCCATGGTTTCTGAGGGAAATCTTCGTTAGTTTTTTTTCCCCCTATAGGTAAGGTGTCATTTTTTTAAACTACTTAAAAATTTTTTTCTCTGTGTTTAATTATGATGTGTCTGACATGGATTTCTTTGGCTTTATCCTGTTTGAGTTTCACTTATTTTCTTGGATCTGTAGGTTCATATCTGTTGCTAAAAATTTGGTAATTGCGCTTAGCCATTATTTCTTTGAGTACCTTTTTAGCAATTCTGTCTCTCTTTTCTTCTGAGACTCTGATTTTACAATGTTACATCATTTTTTTATACTGCTACAGGTCCCTGAGACTCTCTTCTTTTTTTATTTCAATCTATTTTCTTTGTGTTGTTCATTGAATGATTTTGCTGTCTTTCAGTTCATTGATTCTTTCTTCTCTTTTCTCCACATATTTCATACTGTGATTTTATAACATTAATGTTCATATTATTAAAAATTCTGACAATGCTTTTCATATATAACATTTGTGAAATTTTTAGTATTTCGTTGGTATGTTAAAACCAAAATTCATCTTACTATTGGTGTTTTCTTTTTGACGTATATTTAATACTTATTTGCATACTGCTTTATTTTCAGTATTGACTGATGTCATTAAAGCAATTGATAAAATTAAAGATGAAAATATTGATTATGGGGATCTGAACACTTGTCTTCAAAATTTAGGAGTTTACCTTTCTAAGCCAGAATTTCAGAAGATCACAGAGTTGACTGAAGTTGGTGCTAAGTGACATATTTTCAGGAAAACTCGGTTGATATATCTGAAAAGAGGATCAGTTTGCTATTCTTTTCCTCAGAGTGATGACTTTACAGTTTTTATTGGAAAAAAAAGTCCATTAAAGTTAAGCCAATACAGAAAAGTACAAAAATACTCAAAAGTACAAGACTTAAAATCTCATTGTCCAGAAATAAGCAGTCTTGCAGATGGTGACTGCAGCCATGACATTAAAAGATGCTTACTCCTTGGAACAAAAGTTATGACCAACCTAGATAGTATATTCAAAAGCGGAGACATTACTTTGCCAACTAAGGTCCGTCTAGTCAAGGCTATGGTTTTTCCAGTAGTCATATATGGATGTGAGAGTTGGACTGTGAAGAAGGCTGAGTGCCAAAGAATTGATGCTTTTGAAATGTGGTGTTGGAGAAGACTCTTGAGAGTCCCTTGGACTGCAAGGAGATCCAACCAGTCCATTCTGAAGGAGATCAGCGCTGGGATTTCTTTGGAAGGAATGATGCTAAAGCTGAAGCTTCAGTACTTTGGCCACCTCATGCGAAGAGTTGACTCATTGGAAAAGACTGATGCTGGGAGGGATTGGGGGCATGAGGAGAAGGGGACGACCGAGGATGAGATGGCTGGATGGCATCACAGACTTGATGGACGTGAGTCTGAGTGAAATCCGGGAGATGGTGATGGACAGGGAGGCCTGGCGTGCTGCGATTCATGGGGTCGCAAAGAGTCAGACACGACTGAGCAACTGAACTGAACTGAACTGAACTGAAAAAGCCTCTTGATGAAAGTGAAAGAGAAGAGTGAAAAAGTTGGCTTACAGCTCAACATTCAGAATACGAAGATCATGGCATGTGGTCCCATCACTTCATGGCAAATAGATGGGGAAACAGTGTCAGACTTTATTTTTCGGGGCTCCAAAATCACTGCAGATGGTGACTGCAGCCATGAAATTAAAAGACGCTTACTCCTTGGAAAGAAAGTTATGACCAACCTAGACAGCTTATTAAAAAGCAGAGACATTACTTTGCCAACAAAGGTCCATCTAGTCAATGCTATAGTTTTTCCATTGGTCATGTATGGATGTGAGAGCTGGACTGTGAAGAAAGCTGAGCGCCAAAGAATTGATGCTTTTGAACTGTGATATTGGAGAAGACTCTTGAGAGTCCCTTGGACTGCGAGGAGATCCAACCAGTCCAGTCAAAGGAGATCAGTCCTGGGTGTTCACTGGAAGGACTGATGTTGAAGGTGAAACTCCAATACTTTGGCCATCTCATGTGAAGGGTTGACTCATTGGAAAAGACCCTGATGCTGGGAGGGATTGGGGGCAGGAGGAGAAGGGGACGACAGAGGATGAGATGGTCGGATGGCCTCACCAACTTGATGGACATGAGTTTGGGTAAACTCCTGACTCGATGGACATGAGTTTGGGTAAACTCCAGGAGTTGGTGATGGACAGGGAGGCCTGGCGTGCTGCAATTCATGGGGTCGCAAGGACTCGGACACGACTGAGTGACTGAACTGAACTGAACTGACTGAATAGTCTTTCAGACATTTTTTCCCCTAGGCAAAAATGTAAACAAAAAGAAAGTAGGGTTTGTGATTTTACTCTCTGATTGACAGAAGTCAGGACTAAAGGCATGAAGTGGGCAAAGAATGACTGTTTATTATGTCAAAGCCCACAGTTCATAATAAAGGTACCAATTCTTTTAGGTGCCCCTAGAACATAGCAGCAACTTTCCTAAAGAGAAAGGTTGAGAGTGAGGTATAGGATGGTATATGGTTATAGATAAAATAATAATGACCATGAGTTGATAATATTTGCACCTAGGGAGTGTACATGGTGCTCATTGCCATTTACTTTCTATTTTGAATATATTTACAATTTTTCATAATAAAAAGTAAAAAGAAACAGAAACAAATCTACCAAGTTATATAAGACCTATGTGGAAGAGTCAGACACGACTGAGCGACTTCACTTAGAAATTAACAGAAATCTTAATTTTTGCCAAGTAGGTGGATATAAAAAGTTATCTCACTGTGACCTAAATTTTGCATTTCCCTGATTCCTACTGCTGATGCTAAGTCGCTTCAGTCGTGTCCGACTTTGTGCAACCCCATAGATGGCAGCCCATCAGGCTCCCCCGTCCCTGGGACTCTTCAGGCAAGAACACTGGAGTGGGTTGCCATTTCCTTCTCCAATGCATGAAAGTGAAGTCCTATTCATTATTATATACTTGTGAAGCAAAAATATAGTATGTAAAATGTAGATTATTTTACCATCTAAATCTGAATATATACAAGATATTGAAAACTATATGTGGACTTCATCTGTCATACTATTTCTTCTTTTAACTTTAATCCTTTTATACAAAGTGATTTGGTTCTTATTTTAGTGTACCTGGGGGCTTCCCTGGTGGCTCAGAGGTTAAAGCGCCTGCCTGCAATGTGGGAGACCTGGGTTTGATCCCTGGGTTGGGAAGATCCCCTGGAGAAGGAAATGGCAACCCACTCCAGTATTCTCGCCTGGAGAATCCCATGGATGGAGGAGCTTGGTGGGCTACAGTCCACGGGTCACAAAGAGTCAGACACGACTGAGCGACTTCACTTTGACTTAGTGTACCTGGGTGCTCACTCGCTTCAGTTGTGTCTGACTCTTTTGACCCTGTGGACTGTAGCCTGAGAGGCTTCTCTCTCCATGGGATTCTCTAGGCAAGAGTACTGGAGCAGATTGCTGTGCGCTTCTCCAAGGGATCTTCTCAGCCCAGGGATTGAACCTTCATCTCTCATGTCTCCTGCATTGGCAGGCATTCTTTACCACTAGTGCCATCTAGGAAGTCCCATTTTATAGCTGTGGTTTGCAAAGTTTTGAAATTCTTTATTTTTGGTTTTTGTTTATATTTGGTGCTGTTAAATCAGTAGAATTCTTTTGTTCCAAATGAAATCTTGTAGAGTACCCCAATGTATAAAACATAAAAGTTGAGTTCTTATGACCAAAGTAGGTAACATGACCAAGTGAACTGATAAAGCATCTCAACACATCCTTAGAAATATGAGAAAGAACTCAAGAATTATTGTCCTGAAATAATCATTTGACCAGGTTATGTTAAAAAGGAAAAAAAAACCAACAGATTTAGGTTCCCTCTAAGTGAATTGCTTCCTGGCTGTTGATGGTATTCCATATTGACTCCTCAGTATTTTAAAGTATATTTAAAATGAAAAAATTAATTTTATGATGATTAGAAAAATGCATTGAAAAGTTAAAAAGATATATATCATTTGGCAAATTCAGAAATGCTTCCCAAATATCAACTTATATAGCTTTTGGGTCCCTCCCTGTTTCTGATGAAAGACCTAAATGAAGAGAGTTGAGGTTGAGCCAAAATATGTCAGGATGTTGTGGAAAATAGTTAAGGGGAATGTGAGAGGCTGAATCCACAGACTAGGAATTATATAGAGGAAATCATTATAGTTGTAGCCAGGCATAAAGATTTCAGATACTCTCTTCTCTTCTGGTTTCTCTAGCTTTACTTGTTTTAGGTTTTTAAACTTAAACTAAGATGTATTTGTTCTCTTTCTCCTGACTCTGACCTCTGATGGAATTGAAATTAGCTAAATAATTTTTTTCTTTTGGGCTTGACAACCTGATTCAGAACATGTCTTTGTGATACTGCTATTTTCATTTATACTTGTTCAAATTAGGTCTGAATATTTATTTCAGGCTCTAACTTTGAAACCTGGTACTTGTTGTGGTTAACCTTGTGTTGGTGGTTTAGCAAAGAATGAGTGCCAAATTCCAAAATCTCTGTCTACCCACATGTCTTTTCATAGAACATATTTAAATGTACCCAAGGAAACTTTTCTAAAACCTGTGGTTGCTTTTCTGTTTCAGCATATGTAAGAACTTAAGGACCAAATGGAATTATAGATCATAGAGATTTGTGTCCATTGGTAAACAGGCCCAACCCTAGATGCAGATTTTGTTAAAGCACCTGCTAGTGTTATTGGCACCTGGTGACCTCAGATGCTCCTTGTTTCTTTGCTTTTTTCCTTTCTTTCTTTCTTTCAGAATTCTAAATAGCTGAATTTAGTTGTGTTTGAATTTATGTGCTGGATTCAGAGGAATCTCCACTTAGGTGACTGAGCTGTAATGCCTACTGCTTAAAGCTGGTCTTTGAAAGTGAAAAGTGAAGTAGCTCAGTCGTGTCCAACTCTTTGCGACCCTGTGGACTGTAGCCTACCAGGCTCCTTGCTCCATGGAATTCTCCAGGCGAGAATACTGGAGTGAGTTGCCATTTCCTTCCCCAGGGGATCTTCCCAACTTAGGGATCGAACCCGGGTCTCCCTCATTGCAGGCAGACGCTTTAACCTCTGAGCCACCAGAGAAGCCCCTTAAAGCTGGTCTTTAAGCTGCTATAAATTGAAGACACTTAATAGAGAAGGTCTTTTTGTAACCAGTCTTAGAAAATTTGATTATCTTGACTTGCTGGTTGATACGAGGCTGGTAGGAGATTATCCAGAGTAATAGAATATAAAAAATCATGGGAAATGGGATACACAAACTCTTTGTATCCTTTTCTACTCTTTCTCCCCACATCAAGAGACACCTGACATATTTAAGGCAGAGCTCTTATAGTTAGGGAGATGCAGGGTCCTACTAAGGGGTTTCCCCAGTGGCTCAGAGATAAATAACCTGCCTACAATGTGTGAGCCACAGGAGACGTGGGTTTGATCCCTGGGTCAGGAAGAACCCGTGGAGAAGGGCATGGTAATCCACTCCAGTATTCTTGCCTGGAGAATTCCATAGACAGGCTACAGTTCATAGGGACACAAAGAGTTGGACACAACTGAAGCAACTTAGTATGGCTCAACAAGGCAAAAGGAAAGTGAAGTTGCTCAGTCGTGTGCAACTCTTTGCGACCCCATGGACTGTAGCCTACCATGCTCCTCTGTTCATGGGATTTTCCAGGCAAGAGTACTGGAGTCGGTTGCCATATCCTTCTCCAGGGGATCTTCCCGACCCAGGAATCAAACCCGGGTCTCCCGCATTGTAGGCAGATGCTTTACCATCTGCACCACCTGGAAGTCAACAGGACAGGACCCTACTAAAAGACAGAAGCTGGAAAAATGCAATACAGATACATGCTCTTACTAGAGAGTACGGTTCCTAAAAATCCAGGTGTTAATTTGAAAGCCAAGGAAAGATAAAAGATAAGACACTGTTGGTTGTAGTTATATGTGTATATATATTTCCAATTTTATTGCATAATAAGTGACAAATATAATTGTATATAAAATGTATAATATTATGGTTGAAAGATATAGTGGAACGATTAACAAGATCAAGATAATTAACACATTTGCACCCATTACCTCATATAGTTAATTTTGTGTGTATGTGAATGATGAGAATGCTTGACATCTAATCTCAGCAACTTTCAAGTGTAAATTGCCATATTGCCATATTTTCAACTATAATCACCATGCTGTACATTAGATTCTCTGAATTAATTATTCTTTTTATTTTATTGAACCTTTTTTTCTTATAACTGAAAGTTTGTGCCCTTTGACCTATGCTTCTCCATTTCCCCTTCCCCCAATCTACTTTATGTTTCTATGAAATTGTTTTTTTTTTAGATTCCACATATAAGTGATACCCTACAGCACTTGTCTTTCTGTCTTTGGCTTATTTCACATAATGAAATGCATAATGCCCAGCAGTTCAGTTCAGTTCAGTTGCTCAGTCGTGTCCAACTTTTTACAACCCCGTGAATCGCAGCATGCCAGGCCTCCCTGTCCATCACCAACTCCTGGAGTTCACTCAGACTCACATCTATTGAGTTAGTGATACCATCCAGCCATCTCATCCTCTGTCATCCCCTTCTCCTCCTGCTCCCCATCAGAGTCTCTTCCAATGAGTCAACTCTTCACATGAGGTGGCCAGAGTACTGGAGTTTCAGCTTTAGCATCATTCCTTCCAAAGAAATCCCAGGGCTGATCTCCTTCAGAATGGATTGGTTGGATCTCCTTGCAGTCCAAGGGACTCTCAAGAGTCTTCTCCAACACCACAGTTCAAAAGCATCAATTCTTTGACACTCAGCCTTCTTCACCGTCCAACTCTCACATCCGTACATGACCACAGGAAAAACCATGCCCAGCAGGCTTATCTATATTGTCACAAATGGTGGAATTTCCTTTTTTATGGCTAAATAATAGTCCATCATGTATATATAATTTAAAAAAAGGGAAATGATTGGATCATGTGGTAGTTCTATATTTAATTTTTTGAGGAACCACTATACTTTAATGACTGTACCCATTTACATTCCAATCAACAGTGTATAAGGGTTCCTTTTCCTCTATATACTCACCAGTATCCGTTATTTATTTTTGGTAATAGCCACCCTAACAGATGTGAGATGATATCTCATTGTGGTTTTGATTTGTATTTCCTTGATGATTACTGATACTAAACACCTTTTCATATACCTTTGGCCTTTGTAGCTATATATTTAAGCTCTCAGTTCAGTTCAGTTCAGTTGCTCAGTTGTGTCCGACTCTTTGTGACCCCATGAATTGCAGCATACCAGGCCTCCCTGTCCATCACCAACTCCCAGAGTTCACTCAGACTCACGTCCATCGAGTCAGTGATGCCATCCATCCATCTCATCCTCTGTCGTCCCCTTCTCCTCCTGCCCCCAATCCCTCCCAGCATCAGAGTCTTTTCCAGTGAGTCACCTCTTCACATGAGGTGGTCAAAGTACTGGAGTTTCAGCTTAAGCTCTAGGCAAGGTTTTATCTGCTGTCAATATACTTTCTGCTTATACTGTATTCTAGTCTATGATCATAAACTATAGTAATTCTAAATCCTTGAGTTAATTTTCCCTGTTCCAGATTCAGAGAACAAAGCGTTAGTCACTTTGACTTTGTAATCTAGTACTTATGTATTTTTGTGCAAGAAATAAGTGTAAACATCAATCAGAAATGCTAGCTATACAACCATCTGACTTTGGAAATAGTTTTACATCTGCTACAGTATTTTTATCTTCAAACATTTGAAAGGCTAAAATTAAATTGAGATTTGTCTCTTAGTTTTATTTCTAGTGATATGGATTGCATAGTTTCTCTTGACTATTGGAAATGAAAATCTCAGCCTGATTTCTGCAGCCATAAGGTTTATTCATTCCATAAAATTAATTTTTTGGTCACTCAACAATATACAAAGGAAATATAATTCTTATGAGTACATCAAATAATTTACATTTTCAAAGATTTCTTTATTGGCTCCAACTTTTGCTTCAGTGAGGCTGATTTATTTAAAATGTTTTTCTTACAGAAGGTGACAAAGTACAAATTGAAGAATTTGCAAAAGTGGTAAAGGAAATGCATGATACCTGCAAGTTAGAAGGTAAGTAGAGGATTACTTGTGACTGTTAAATTTATTTTTATTGAAGGGATGCCTTTGGTTTTGCTTTTTACCTTTTCTGGTTGTGCTAATTTCTGGTTAACATATTGACATTGATCTATTTATAGGTAGGCAGATCTTGGTTTTGGTTAAAAATTGACATGTTTCTTAATGAAAGAAAAAAGGTTTTTTGTAGAAAGGGGCCTGCATAAACTTATTTTTAACTCTTTTTGTATTTAGGATTTTATATGTAGAGTCAGCTACTGGCCTTAAAATTTTTCCAGATATGAAAATTCTATATATCATTTTAAGCCTCAGACTTAGGACTCCATCCTGTATATAGGCTTCTGTATTATATAATCTCTCATAAATCTTTTACTTCTTTAATAGACACTTATCATGTTCCTTTCTTTAGTTTTTGTTAAATATCAGAGAGACCATATGCAGTTCAGTGGCACAGTTTTTCTATTATTTGACTTCCATTTTGGTTTAAAAGTTAAAGATGTAGGACTGAAACCAATGAAGATAGTACTTGTGGGGTTTGTGCACTTTCTTGTTTGAAAAATATGTTTAAAACAGTATTACTGGTGATTTATTTGAATAACCATTCAAATGACTATTTGATCAGTGAGCACTCTTGAAAAGAATGACAACTCAGACAAATGTTAGGGAAACCAATGCAGAGTCATTTCTGTGTGCAAAGAAGTACACAATATACTTTATAGATTTTCAATACATAGGCTTTCTTGGCATATGAAATACCCACCACTAGAGCTCTCTTTTAGGCTAAGAAATATATTTAATATTTTCTGGTTTACATATAAGTATTTTACCTGGGTCATAACATAATTAGCATCAACATAGTGTAGTAGTTAATTAGATTAGCTAAGCAATAGGAAATAGTGCATAGTAGTAGAAAAGAGCATGGGCTGTAGAGTATGATAAGAGATGGGGGTGTGGTTCTTTGACTTATTAGCTGCCTACTCACTCTAGGCCATTCTGATTTCTTCATCTTTAAAACAAGGATGCTAAAAACATCATGTTTCTCATACAGTTGCCAGGATCAACTGCAAAAATACATATAAAGCATAGTTATTAGGTATATATTATCTGCTTAGCAAATGATAGTTAACTTTGAAATCAGAGAGCAGGGCTCAGATGGTAAGAAAAAAAATGTTGAAGCCATTGAGAAAGGAGAACAGATAGATTCAGGTTAGGTACCTGAATCTTGGGGATGGTCACAGGGACTAGGGAGATGGCATTGGAATCTGCCAGTCAGTGCAATATAAGACCAGTAACTATAGGGAAGAGTAAACAAGGATTACCCAAGAAGGTAAGAGTTAGCATAGCAGGCCCTCCATTATAACTGATCAGGCTAGTTCACTGTGTCTCTACTGTCCACTGGAGAACGTGGAGGGGCCTGGAGAGGAGGCATAATGTGCAAAGTTCAGTACTTCCCTTCAACAAAGACACATATGGTCTTAAAGGATTATGGTCAGTGTCTGATCTTGTAGTTTAGGATATTAGGGATGAGGCAGGCAATGCTAGGTAATGATGAGGATTAAGAATAGCCATTGGTTTAGATGACTTTGGAAAGAAAGTGAAGGCTTGTTGGCAGTTAAGAAGTCAAGGTGCTCTGAGGTTAGGATCATCCTTATTATCATTGGATGATAATAGGATATAGAGTTGAGGGAAGATTATGATCAATGTGCCAAAATCCTTAGAGACTATGAAGGAGTGATCAGAAAGTAATAGAAAATGGTGTCAGAAGGGTGGCATAGTTGAATATCAGGCTTCAACCTTAAAGGGGAGCAATACATTTTGATTGAAGTTGGACTAAAATAGGCTCAAAACAGCAGCAGAAAACCAGGAGAACGGTGCTCTGTTTCCTGGTCCTATGGTATATGGAACATGGGAGGATGAATAGACTGTACTCAAGATGATTGTGCAAGGAAATAGTATTTTAAAGGAAACCAAATTTTGGTTAAGACAAAGAAGAGCTGATACAAGTTTTTAGGTGTTGGCAAAACTTAAATTGCCATCTGCAGTTGTCTCCTAATAATGTTAGGGGAATAGGAAGTGAGGCAGAATCTAAGACACTAAGAAGCTGTGATTACCATTTGTAGCTAGTTCTTGTTGGTTTTAATAATTATAATAAAAATGACAATATTTTATTGCTAGTAATAATGACAATAAACCCTTAGTATATGGTTGGATGGCATCACTGACTTGATGGACATGAGTTTGAGCAAGCTCTGGGAGTTGGTGATGGACAGGGAAGCCTGGCATGCTGTAGTCCATGGGGTCACAAAGAGTCAGACACGACTGAGCGACTGAACTGATATGTCTAACATTGTTTTAAATGTTTTTCAGTATATTTTCATTTTTAATCTCCACATCAACCTTGTGAGGTAGATACTATTATAATTTCATTTTACATATAATACAACTGAGATTTATAGAGGGGTTAAGTAGTAAAAATTTGCTCAAGGTCATAGAGTTCCAGGTCACAAATTCCAGGGTCAGGATTTGAATGCAGGTCTATCTGACTTAACACTGCCTCCTTTGAAAAGGCTGGATGTGAAGCAAAATTCCAGATGCTAGAATACAATTGAGTCTTGGTAGAATTGAAAAGATGAATGAGCCTTTGTGATACTGTGTTTCATATTTTACAGTTTTCATGATTCTAAAATTTATTTCACCTCAATAAATAAAGTTAGTTTTGCTTGCTACTATTAGAACTCCATGTGTCTGACTCTTTGCGACCCCATGGACTGTAGCCCACCAGGCTCCTCTTCTCAGGCAAGAATACTGGAGTGGGTAGCCATTCCCTTCTCCAGGGGATCTTCCTGGCCCAGGGATTGAACCCAGGTCACATTCATTGCAGGCAGATTCTTTACCACTGAGCCACCAGGGAAGCCCAGTAAAATAACTCTTCTGTGTAAGTAGTGAAAAATTCAGCTATATGAATCATTTTGGTTATGCCAGTTTTATATTAGCACCAGAGAAATGTGATCAAGAACTCTTTGTATATTATACTGGTGGACATAGCATTTCCTGAGGTCTGGATTCTTCACTGAGATTTCTTATTCCTCAATTCAATATATGATAATAAACCATGGGTTGCCACTGACAAAAGCCTTTAGTGATGGCTACTGCTTTTAAACTCAGAGGCTAGATCAGTTACTAAGTAACTTCTTCCCATTTCTAGAATCACAGGAGACTATCTTAGCTGTTGATTTGCCTGAAGATGACAGGATACCTGGGAAGAACTTGGAAGGTTTTCTAGATTTTGGAATTAAGTCACCTAAAGAAGAGGTAGAGAAAATTCTTCAGTCAGATTTTGTTTCTGGTAAGCATTTAAATACTTCTGTCAGGTAGTCCATCCTAAAGGAGATCAGTCCTGGGTGTTCATTGGAAGGACTGATGCTGAAGCTAAAACTCCAATACTCTGGCCACCTCATGCGAAGAGTTGACTCATTGGAAAAGACCCTCATGCTGGGAGGGATTGGGGGCAGGAGGAAAAGGGGATGACAGAGGATGAGATGGCTGGATGGCATCACCGACTCGATGGACATGAGTTTGGGTAAACTCCAGGAGCTGGTGATGGACAGGGAGGCCTGGCGTGCTGCGATTCATGGGGTCGCAAAGAGTCGGACTGAACTGAACTGAACTGAACTGATCAGGTTGTTTGTCTCATTTTGTTTTCGGTAGGACTAGTCTTTATAAGTATTCTTTATAAAGAAAGTGCAAGGTCTTTGTTCAAGTAAATTCAATTCCTTTGTTGAGCAAATATCTGTAGGCATTTGCTTGTTATTTTAAACATTGTCTTTGAAAAGGAGTCTTTCCTTGTTTGCAGTTATGAGAATAAGCAGGTTGAAATTTTGTGGAGAGTGGGCTTGTTGTAATCCTCTCTCCTCAGATCTATCTTAATTTAGTGACTGAAGAGTAGTTTGAATTCAGAACTTGTGAGTAGAAATCCTAGCTTTGTTGCTTTGGGCAGAGTGAAGTTACTGGACTTTAAAAGTTTCTTGGTATTTTTAGTTTTTTTTTTTTTTTGCTAAAAAATAACCAGAGCTCATGTATCTACAATCTTATCACAAAGCATTTTGGATGAGAATGAATCCAAAGTATCTGGTAAATAAAACTTTCAAGAATAAATTAAAGCTTTAAAATTTTCAATATAAAAGTGGTATGCTGATTTTGATACTATATACACTTAAATTAATTAATTAATTTTTGGCTGAACTGGGTCTTGGTTGCTGTGCCTAGGCTTTTTCTAGTTGCATCAAGCAGGGACCACTTTCTAGTTGCAGTGTACAGGCTTCTCATTGCAGTCGCTTCTCTTGTTGTAGAGCGTGGGCTAAAGGCTCTCGGGCTTCAGTAGTTGTGGTGTGGGGGCTCAGTAGCTGCAGCTGGTGGGCTCTAGAGCACAGGCTCAGTAGTTGTGGGTCATGGGCTTAGTTGTCCCACATCTTGTGGAATCTTCCCAGATCAGGGATCCCCTGCGTTGGCAAGTGGATTCTTAACCAGTGGACAACCAGAGAAATCTGATGCTGTATTTTTAATATTATTTTGTCCACAAATTCTTCCTTGTGACCTCTCTTTTCCTTCCAGAAGATAACATGGTGAATGTTAAAGACTATATGAAGACTCTGAGTGACACCCAGAAATTTTCCAGTTTTATTGGTAAGATGTTTATGGTAAACTGTTAAAAAGCAACTCAGGACTCATTCAGAGGTCATCTAGTCAAACACTATATTGGATGCTTAATCTTCTCTGTGGTATCTGTGACAAATGTTTGTTTCATCAATATTTGAGCCCTTCCAATTATGATAAATTTTACTATTTTCTTTTTCATTTAAGAATTGTGCATTTGTGATGGGAAAGACTGGGAAAAAATAAGGTCTTGATCTTTTTCATAGTCAAAATAAGAAAATTGTATTATATACTAAAGGCAATATTTTAAATGTTATAAAAATTTTAATGACCAGAATGTAAGAAATACAAAGTGTAGCCTCTGTAATGTCACTGTCTGGGAAATTCCTGTTAATATTTGGTAAATATCTTTTTAGGCTTTTTCCTTTAGAACAATGTATATTTGTGTATTCAAAATTATTATTTTAAAATTAGATCACTTTGCTCCAGTATTCTTGGGCTTCTCTGGTGGCTCAGATGGTAAAGAATCTGCCTGCAGTGTGGGAGACCTGGGTTCAATCTCATGCCCATGATATTCCATGGGCATGTGTGCCAAGTCACTTCAGGCTGTAGCCCATCAGGCTTCCCTGTCCATGGGGATTCTCCAGGAGAGAATACTGGAGTGGGTTGCCATGCCCTCTCCAGGGGATCTTCCCCACCCAGGGATTGAACCCAGCTCTCCTGCATTGGTAGGTGGGCTCTTCACTACTTGCATCCTGTGGGAAGCCCATAATATTCCATAATTGGCTTTAAAAACTTAACAGTGTGTCTTAGATACTGTTCCATGTTTTATTATATTCAAATGGCAACCTACTCCAGTACTCTTGCCTTGAAAATCCCATGGACGGAGGAGCTTGGTGCAGGCTACTATCCATGTGGTTGCAAAGAGTCAGGCACGACTGAACGACTTCACTATAAGCTACCTCATTCTTTTCTTCTTCTGGTTTTATAGAGATATAATTGATATACAGCTCTATATAAGTTTAAGGTATATTGCATAGTGATTTAATTTATGTACATCAAGTAATTATCACTGTAAGTTTAGTGAACATCTATCTCTCATATAGACACAAAATAAAAGAAATAGAAATAATATATATTTTTTGTGATGAGAACTCTTAGCCTTTACTCTCAACAACTTTCATATATAACATAACAGCATTAATTATATTTATCATGATGCACATCCCATCCCTAGTGCTTATTAATCTTGTACCTGGAAGTTTGTACCTTTTAACCACCCTCCATCCTCTCTCTGGTAACCACAACTCTGATGTCTTTTTCTATGAGTTTGCTTTTAAGTATAATTGACCTGCAACACAATGTTAATTCCTATTACATGACATGGTGATTTGATATTTCTAAACATTTCAAACTGATCACCACAATGATTCTAATTACCGTATGTCACCACACAAAGACACTACATAGTTATTGACTATGTTCCACTCACTGTGCATTTCATACCCATGACTCATTTCTTTGGTAACTGTAAGTTTGTACCTCTTAATTCCCCTCACCTATTTTATTCTCTTCCCAAAACTTTCCCCTCTGGCAAATACTTATTTGTTCCCTGTATCTAAAAATCTGTTTATATTTTTGTTATTTTTGTTTATTTCTCTTGGTTTTTTTTCTTGATTTCACATATAATTAAAATCATATAGCTTTGTATTTCTCTGTATGACTTAGTTCATTTGGCATAATACCATCTAGGTCCATCCATATTGCAGCAAATTACAAGGGTTTATTCTTTTTTATGGCTGAGTAATATTGCATTGTACATGTACACCACATCTGCTTTGTCTATTCATATATTGATGGGCACTTAGGTTGCTTCCATGTCTTGGATATTATAAATAATGCTCCAGTAAACAAAGGGATGACTGTGTCTTTTCTAATTCATGTTTTTGTTTTCTTTGAATATATGCCCAGGAGTGGAATTGCTGAGTCATAATGGTAGCACCGTTTTCAGTTTTTTGAGAAACCGCCATACTGTTTTCCATAGTGGTTGTACCAAATTACATACCGACAGTACAGATTTCCCTTTTCTCCACAAGTCAAAACTTGCTATTTGTTGTCTTTTTAAAAAATAATATTTGTTTTTTATTTTTATTATTTATTTGTTTTTTGGCTGTGCTGGGTCTTCGTTGCTGGGAGGGCTTTTCTCTAGTTGCAGCAAGCAGGGGCTACTCTTTGTTGTAGTGCGTTGGCTTCTCATTGTGGTGGCTTCTCTTGTTGCAGAGCACGGGCATGCAGGCTTCAGCAGTTTCCACACATGGGCTCAGTAGTTGTGGTTCCTGCGCTCTGGAGCATAGGCTCAATAGTTGTGGTGTATGGCTTAGTTGCTCCACAGCGTATGGGATCTTCCTGGACCAGGGATTGAGCCTGTGTCTCCTGCATTGGATGGATTCTTTACCACTGTGCCACCAGGGAAGCTCCTATTTGTTGTCTTTTTGATAACAGCCATTCTGGCAGGTGTGAAGTGATATCTCACTGGGGGTTTGATTTGCATTTCCCTGATGATTAATGATGTTGAGCATCTTTTCATGTACCTGTTGGTCACCTGTATGTCTTCTGTGGAAAAATATGTATTGATATCCTCTGCTTGTTCTTTAATGTGTTTGCTTATTTTTTTTAGCATTGAGTCATACCAGTTCTTTGTATATTTTGGATACCCTTATTGGATACATTAATATTATTTGCAAATATCACCTGACGTTCAGTAGGTAGCTTTTTCATTTTGTTGATAGCTTCCTTCACTGTGCAAAAAGATTTTAGTTTAGTTTGAGTTAGTCCCATTTGCTTATTTTTGCTTTTGTTTTTGTTGCCTAAGGAGATATGTCTGAAAAAATATTACAAAGACTTATGTCAAAGAACATCCTGCCTGTGTGTTTTCTAGAAGTTTCAAATAAATTAATGGATATTTCTTAGGACTTGATAATTCTTAGGTAAAAAGCCCAGAAGAGTCTTTTGTAGAGAGATGTACAGAATGCTCATTGTAACATTGTTTATGGGAGGAAAACTGAAAGTACCATCACTAAAGGATTGGTTGAGTAAAATATAGTCTCCTGCTACTGCTAAGTTGCTTCAGTTGTGTCCGACTCTGTGCGACCCCATAGACGGCAGCCTACCAGGCTCCACCATCCCTGGGATTCTCCAGGCAAGAACACTGGAGTAGGTTACCATTTCCTTCTCCAATGCATGAAAGTGAAGTCGTGTCTGACTCTTCATGACCCCATGGACTGCAGCCTTCCAGGCTCCTCCGTCCATGGGATTTTTCCAGGCAAGAGTGCTGGAGTGGGGTGCCATGTACAAACAGCAAATTATAAACAATAAATTAGATTTATATTCATACCATAAAAAGATAAAGAGAGAGAAGAAATATAATAAATTTGTAGCATAAAATACTTCATACAGTTTAGACTTATTATAATGCCTGTTCAGTTCAGTTCAGTTCATTTCAGTCGCTCAGTCATGTCCGACTCTTTGCGACCCCATGAATTGCAGCACGCCAGGCCTCCCTGTCCATCACCATCTCCCGGAGTTCACTCAGACTCACGTCCATCGAGTCCGTGATGCCATCCAGCCATCTCATCCTCGGTCGTCCCCTTCTCCTCCTGCCCCTAATCCCTCCCAGCATCAGAGTTTTTTCCAATGAGTCAACTCTTCGCATGAGGTGGCCAAAGTACTGAAGCTTCAGCTTTAGCATCATTCCTTCCAAAGAAATCCCAGGGTTGATCTCCTTCAGAATGGATTGGTTGGATCTCCTTGCAGTCCAAGGGACTCTCAAGAGTCTTCTCCAACACCACAGTTCAAAAGCATCAATTCTTCGGTGCTCAGCCTTCTTCACAGTCCAACTCTCACATCCATACATAACCACAGGAAAAACCATAGCCTTGACTAGATGGACCTTAGTCAGCAAAGTAATGTCTCTGCTTTTGAATATGCTATCTAGGTTGGTCATAACTTTTCTTGCAAGGAGTAAGCATCTTTTAATTTCATGGCTGCAGTCACCATCTGCAGTGATTCTGGAGCCCAAAAAATAAAGTCTGACACTGTTTCCACTGTTTCCCCATCTATTTCCCATGAAGTGATGGGACCAGATGCCGTGATCTTTGTTTTCTGAATGTTGAGCTTTAGGCCAACTTTTTCGCTCTCCTCTTTCACTGTCATCAAGAGGCTTTTTAGTTCCTCTTCACTTTCTGCCATAAGGGTGGTGTCATCTGCATATCTGAGGTTATTGATATTTCTCCCGGCAAAGTTGATTGCAGCTTGTGCTTCCTCCAGCCCAGTGTTTCTCATGATGTACTCTGCATGTAAGTTAAACAAGCAGGGTGATAATAAACAGCCTTGACGTACTCCTTTTCCGATTTGGAACCAGTCTGTTGTTCCATGTCCAGTAATGCCTGTAGGACACCATATATATATATATATATATATATATATATATACACACACATACACTTTCAGCTGAACACATAAATCTTCAGAGAAAGATGAGAGATGGATTGAAAGAGATTGAGATTAAAGTAACAATATTAACAAACTTTAATTAAGAAACAGACATGGTACTTTATATACTAAACACATTCTCTTCAAATGCCTATGGAATATTCATGAAAATAGACGATATTTAAGCCACAAAGAAAAATTTCAATGAATTCTAAATATCAGAAGTCACTCAGACAACATAGACTCACCATTCAGTTCAGTTCAGTTGCTCAGTCATGTCCGACTATTTGCGACTCCATGAACCGCAGCACGCCAGGCCTTCCTGTCCATCACCAACTCCCGGATTCTACCCAAACCCATGTCTATTGAGTCGATGATGCCATCCAACCATCTCATCCGCTGTTGTCCCCTTCTCCTCCTGCCCTCAACCTTTCCCAGCATGAGGGACTTTTCAAATGAAAGTCCCTGATGCTCTTCGCATCAGGTGGCCAAAGTATTGGAGTTTCAGCTTCAACATCAGTCCTTCCAATGAACACCCAGGACTGATTTCCTTTAGATGGACTGGTTGGATATCACTGCAGTCCAAGGGACTCTCAAGAGTCTTCTCCAACACCACAGTTCAAAAGCTTCAATTCTTTGGCACTCAGCTTTCTTCACAGTCCAACTCTCACATCCATACATGACCACTGGAAAAACCATAGCCTTGACTAGACGGACCTTTGTTGGCAAAGTAATGTCTCTGCTTTTTAATATGTTGTCTAGGTTGGTCATAACTTTCCTTCCAAGGAGTAAGCATCTTTTCCTATGTGGAACCAGTCTGTTGTTCCACATCCAGTTCTAACTGTTGCTTCCTGACCTGCATACAGATTTCTCAAGAGGCAGGTCAGGTGGTCTGGTATTCCCATCTCTTTCAGAATTTTCCACAGTTTATTGTGATCCATGCAGTCAAAGGCTTTGGCATAGTCAATAAAGCAGAAATAGATGTTTTTCTGGAACTCTCTTGCTTATTTGATGATCCAGCAGATGTTGGCAATTTGATCTCTGGTTCCTCTGCCTTTTCTAAAACCAGCCTGAACATCTGGAAGTTCACAGTTCATGTATTGCTGAAGCCTGGCTTGGAGAATTTTGAGCATAACTTTAGTAGTGCAATTGTGCGGTAGTTTGAGCATTCTTTGGCATTACCTTTCTTTGGGATTGGAATAAAAACTGACCTTTTCCAGTCCTGTGGCCACTGCTGAGTTTTCCAAATTTGCTGGCATATTGAGTGCAGCACTTTCACAGCATCATCTTTCAGGATTTGAGATAGCTCAACTGGAATTCCATCACCTCCACTAGCTTTTTTTGTGGTGATGCTTCCCAAGGCCCACTTGACTTCACATTCCAGGATGTCTGGCTCTAGGTGAGTGATCATACCATCGTGATTATCTGGGTCATGAAGCTCTTTTTTCTACAGTTCTTCTGTGTATTCTTGCCGTCTCTTCTTAATATCTTCTGCTTCTGTTAGGTCCATACCATTTCTGTCATTTATTGAGCCCATCTTTGCATGAAATGTTCCCTTGGTATTTGTAATTTTCTTGAAGAGATCTCTAGTCTTCCCCATTCTATTGTTTTCTTCTATTTCTTTGCACTGATCGCTGAGGAAGGCTTTCTTATCTCCTTTCTATTCTTTGGAACTCTGCATTCAAATGGGTGTATCTTTCCTTTTCCCGTTTGGTTTTCACTTCTCTTCTCTTCACAGCTATTTGTAAGGCCTCCTCAAACAGCCATTTTGCTTTTTTGCATTTCTTTTTCTTGGGGATGGTCTTGATTCCTGTTTTCTATACAGTGTCACGTACCTCTATCCATAGTTCCATCAGCCACTGTGTCTATCACCGTTAGGTAGTAACAAACATTATTTATGAAAGAATATGGAAAATTTTTGCTTTAAAGACTGAAAACAAATGTTCTAGGTAATTCTTTGGTTAAAAAATAAATGCATGTGTGCTCAGTCACATCCAACTCTTTGCAACTCCATGGACGTAAACTTCCAGACTCCTCTGTCCATGGATTATCCCAGCAAGAAACTGGAGTGGGCTGCCATTTTCTCCTCCAGAGGATCTTCCTGACCCAGGGATCAAACCCATGTTCTGCATTGGCAGGTAGGTTCTTTACCATTGAGCCACCTGGGAAGCTCAAAGGTGGCTTTGGGCTAAATAAATTTTAGTAGAAATTTTAAAAATTTTAGAAATGAATGACAGTGAAACAAAATATGTCAAAATACAAAATGTGATAAAAACAGTCTTGCAGGAAAATTTATAGCATTAAATGCTTTTAATAAAAAACAAGAAAATTAAAAATAATTTATCTTAAATATTCAACCCATGCAGCTAACCAGCAGCATAAACAAAACAGCAAAACAATCACCCTTTCCCTAATAAAGTAGTCAGACACTAATGAAACTGAAAATATAAGTTAGCAATATAGAACGCACTCATACACAGATTATTCACATAACCAAAACAGTGAATAATACTTTAATAAAACATCAATTTATTAGCATCTTACCAGCTTCACTGTTATTCTTTCCGAACACTGGATAAGGAGAAAAAGGGGTCCCCCCCCAATTGTAGCATTACTTTCCTTGGATTCATTTTGCTGTTTTGTTGTTTTTATTGTTTAGCTTCATGGGTTGAACTAAAAAGGTGAAGTACTGCAGTGTTTCTTGTTTTCTAATATAAACATTTAGACCTATAAATTTTGTGGAGCTTTCAGTTTGGAGGATATTGCAGACAGAAGAACCTCAAGAAGGATTTCTAGAAAGTGAATACATTGTACCCAAATCAAGTTGTTATGTGCTTATTGAACAGACTAACCAATTAAATATCTTCACATTTTGTCATCTTTCTCTTTCTCTCTAGGAACAAAAGATCCTTGTAACATTGTTAATAGTGTCTCTGATGGGAAAGTTGCAGTTAAAGAGTTTTTATCTACCTTGGAGAAACCTTTGAGTAAAGAACAACTTAGAAACTCTGCAACAGATAGTGAGTACTTCAGTTACCTCTCAGGTTTCTTCTTTAGAGTATACCTGTTCACACTGACTAAATTTTTAAAAAAGGAATGAGAATACTGTAAGTTTAGGGAGGTTGTTATGAAACTATATTGATATATTGGTCACTGTGAATTGTTGGAAATTTTTTGAAAAGTGTATGGATATTCTTCTTTATTTGGAGAAGACTAACAGAAACAAGTAATCTTGTCCATGTTTTAAAAGCAGATGCTTATTTATTGGGGTGAATGGTCACAATAATACGTATGATAGAGCCCTACTCTTCTTCTTTCCCAACCTTGAATTCCAGAGATAGGATATTTCTTATAGAAAGAGCTTCACAAACAAGTGTGAATTTGGTGTGGGTTTTTCATAAATACCATTTACCAGTCTAAGGAAATTGCCTTATATTCCTTTTTTGCTAAAAAGATTGAATTTATATTTGTTTATTTGGTTTATCATGAATTTTCCAAACAATTCTTATGTATCTCTTAAGGTAGGTCATCTGAATTTTCTCTTTTAATCTGTTAGTGTGGTGAGTTACAAGAGTTGAATTTTATAATATTAAATGAAACCTGGATTATTGGATTAAACCCATCTTGGTCATGATATATTTTTCTAATAAAATAGAAATATAAAATTTTATTTTTGTAAACTTTGTTTACAATTTATTAATCTCTATTTATGAGTGAGACTAATGATAGCTTTGTTTTCTTGTACTGGCATTGTCAAGCTTCAATGTCAAATTATCCTTGTAATTTGAAAAATATTCTTTCTTTTTCTAAATCCTAAAATAGCTTATATAACATTGGAATTGCATATTCCTTTCATGTCTAGTGGTATTCAAAAAAGAAGCCATCTGAGCCTTATAGTTCTTTTTGGGTAGGTTTTTGATTACTAATTAATCTTTCATGTTATATGATTATTAGTTTTTCTTTTATTCTTGAAGTCAATTTTGGTAAATTAATCCCTAGGAGTTTGTCTTTTTATATAAAAATTTATTGCTATAATGCTATAAAGTTTTTAACAATAAATTCTTAGTATTTTTGTAGTTATTTATAACATCTACAGTAATACTTCCATTTCATTCTTCATTTTGGTTATTTTTATGTTTTCCTTTTTAAAATCATTTATGCTAGTGGTTTCCCAAAAGAATTGAAAAAACATTTTTTCTCTTCCTTTGTCAGTTTTATTCAGTAAAGCAGCTCTGTAGGGAGTTGTTGTTCAGTTGAGAAGTCATGTCAGACTCTTTGCAACCCTGTGAACTACAGCACACACAGATGGTAAAGAATCTGCCTGTAATGCAGAAGACATGGGTTCCACTTCCTAACTCATTTCCCAGAACCAACATTACCCTGATACCCAAACCAGATAAGATCAGTTCAGTTCAGTAGCTCAGTCGTGTCCGACTCTTTGTGACCCCATGGACTGCAGCACGCCAGCCATCCCTGTCCATCGCCAACTCCCAGAACTTGCTCAAACTGATGTCCATTGAGTCGGTTATGCCATCCAACAATCTC